>NW_027397070.1:67618902-67687558 GCF_003265705.2 Callorhinus ursinus
CTCTGAGCCTCAGTGACCATGTAGGGGATGGTCCCTCTAACAGTCCTTTCTGCTGTCTCAGTGAAGGATGGATGTGCCTAAGGAGGTGGGAAGCCAAGACAAGGCGTCACAAACATCATGAAGCGGGGTGAAAGCTCAGGGGTCTATGGGACTCAAAATGGGACACCACTTCCCCTGAGGCAGGCTTGGCTGAGCGGTACATGGGGTCCCCTGCTTCTCCCCACCTCTCCCAGAATCTCCACGGATGTCACCTCTGGAGCCAGCTGGCTCACACCAGACTCAGGGAAGGTGAGAAGGTATGCCACCCTGGTCTTTAAAAGCATCTGGAGCCCCCACCTATATTTCCTAAGCTCCTGGTGCCCTGAATCCTGGGTCATTGACTCCTGCACTATCTTCGTCTGCTCAGGCCACAGAGACTGGGCGACAGACATTTATTTCTCACAGTTTGGAGGCTGGGAAGTCCAAGATCAAGGTGCTGGCAGATCTGGAGTCTGACGAGAGATATCTCCTGGTATGTAGACTCTTGCTCGCTGTGTCCTCACATGGCAGAGAAGGAGGTGTGGGTGGAGGTGGGAGGGGTGAATGAGTGAGCTCTCATGTCCTTTCAGTCAGGGCACTAATCCTAACCTGAGGGCTCCCCCCCAATGACCTCATCTAATCACAGTTAGCTCCCAAAGACCCCATCACTGAAAATCATCACACCAGAGATTAGAGTTTCAACGTACGAACTTTGCAAGGACACAAACATTCAGTCTCCATAGAACACATACTCCTGGTCTGTGTCCTGCCCTCCATCTGCTCTCCCTTTGCTTTCTGCTCCTTTACTTCTGCTCCTCATAAAGAGCCATCTTGAGCATTGGGACCTGGGAAAGCCCTACTACTGCCCTCTAAGAACTTCTCACTGGGGGAAACTCCACCCTTGGCGCTTACCAAGGAGAAGTAGCATTTCAATCAGCAGGCCAGACCCAGCCCACAGATAAACTTCATTGACTTGGCAGAGTGTTCACAATTCTTTGAGGTGTTCATCGTTAAGAATCAGATTTCATGGGGCACCTGGGTAGCTCAGTTGGTTGGGCGTCCAACTCTTGATCTCAGCTCAGGTCTTGATCTTAGGGTCATGAGTTCAGACCCCACATTGGGCTCCATGCTGGACGTGGAGCCTACTTAAAAAAAAAAAAAAAAGAATCAGATTTCACTTAAGCTCTGATACCGCAGGATCTGCCCAACTGCATGACTGCAGTCAACCAAAGTTAAGGAGTGGTCACCGCACTTCAGACAAGATATGTCCTTTTCAGTTAGGAAGTGTCTCTACCCCACCCTACTCTGGTCAGCTTCAGCCCATCTGCCTCATTCCTGTAGACATTTGAATTTGCAACTTCTGACAGCAGAGACTTCGGTAACATCATTAACTAATCTCTGCTTGTTTTATTTATTTATTTATTTTTATGGACAAGGTAGAATTTTTATTTTTATTTTTCTTATTGTGATGTTAATCACCATACATCATTAGTTTTTGATGTAGTGTTCCATGATTCATTGTTTGCATATAACACCCAGTGCTCCACGTAGAAGGTGCCCTCTTTAATACCCATCACCAGGCTAACCCATCCCCCCACCCCCCTCCCCTCTAGAACCCTCAGTTTGTTTCTCAGAGTCCATCGTCTCTCCTGGTTCGTCCTCCCCTCCGACTTACTCCCCTGCATTCTTCCCCTCCTGCTATCTTCTTCTTTTTTTTTTTCTTAACATATATTGCATTATTTGTTTAAGAAGTACCGATCTGTGATTCAACAGTCTTGCACAATTCACAGCGCTCACCATATCACATACCCTCCCCAATGTCTGTCACCCAGCCACCCCCTCCCTCCCACCCCCCACCACTCCAGCAACCCTCAGTTTGTTTCCTGAGGTTAAGAATTCCTCATATCAGTGAAGTCATATGATACATGTCTTTCTCTGATTGACTTATTTCACTCAGCATAACACCCTCCAATTCCATCCATGTCGTTGCAAATGGCAAGATCTCATTCTTTTTGATGGCTGCATAATATTCCATTGTATATATATACCCCATCTTCTTTATCCATTCATCTGTCGATGGACATCCTGGCTCTTTCCACAGTTTGGCTATTGTGGACATTGCTGCTATAAACATTGGGGTGCACGTACCCCTTCGGATCCCTACATTGGTATCTTTGGGGTAAATACCCAGGAGTGCAATGGCTGGATCGTATGGTAGCTCTATTTTCAACTGTTTGAGGAACCTCCATACTGTTTTCCAGAGTGGTTGCACCAGCTTGCATTCCCACCAACAGTGTAGGAGGGTTCCCCTTTCTCCACATCCCCGCCAACATCTGTCGTTTCCTGACTTGTTAATTCTAGCCATTCTGACGGGTGTGAGGTTGTATCTCATTGAGGTTTTGATTGGGATTTCCCTGATGCCGAGTGATGTTGAGCACTTTTTCGTGTGTCTGTTGGCCATTTGGATGTCTTCTTTGGAAAAATGTCTGTTCATGTCTTCTGCCCATTTCTTGACTGGATTATTTGTTCTTCGGGTGTTGAGTTTGATAAGTTCTTCATAGATTTTGGATACTAGCCCTTTATCTGATATGTCATTTGCAAATATTCTCTCCCATTCTGTCGGTTGTCTTTTGGTTTTGTGGATGTTTCTTTTGCTGTGCAAAAGCTTTTTATCTTGATGAAATCCCAATAGTTCATTTTTGCCCTGGCGTCCCTTGCCTTTGGCAATGTTTCTAGGAAGAAGTTGCTGTGGCTGGGGTCGAAGACGTTGCTACCTGTGTTCTCCTTTAGGATTTTGATGGACTCCTGTCTCACGTTTAGGTCTTTCAACCATTTGGAGTCTATTTTTGTGTGTGGTGTAAGGAAATGGTCCAGTTACATTCTTCTGCATGTGGGTGTCCAATTTGTTGAAGAGACTGTCTTTTTTCCACTGGACATTCTTTCCTGCTTTGTCAAAGATGAGTTGACCATAGAGTTGAGGGTCCATTTCTGGGCTCTCCATTCTGTTCCATTGATCTATGTGTCTGTTTTTGTGCCAGTACCATACTGTCTTGATGATGACAGCTTTGTAATAGAGCTGGAAGTCTGGAATTGTGGTGCCACCAGCTTTGCTTTTCTTTTTCAACATTCCTCTGGCTATTCGGGGTCTCTTCTGGTTCCATACAAATTTTAGGATTATTTGTTCCATTTCTTTGAAAAAAGTGGATGGTATTTTGATGGGGATTGCACTGAATGTGTAGATTGCTCTAGGTAGCATTGACATCTTCACAATGTTTCTTCTTCCAATCCATGAGCATGGACCGTTTTTCCATTTCTTTGTGTCTTCCCCAATTTCTTTCATGAGTATTTTATAGTTTTCTGAGTACAGATCCTCTGCCCCTTTGGTTAGATTTATTCCTAGGTATCTTATGGTTTTGGGTGCAATTGTAAATGGGATCGACTCCTTGATTTGTCTCTCTTCTGTCTTGTTGTTGGTGTATAGGAATGCCACTGATTTCTCTGCATTGAATGTATATCCTGCTACTTTACTGAATTCCTCTATGAGTTCTAGCAGTTTTGGGTTGGAGTCTTTTGGGTTTTCCACATACAGTATCATATCATCTGCAAAGAGTGAGAGTTTGACTTCTTCTTTGCCGATTTGGATGCCTTTGATTTCTTTTGGTTGTCTGATTGCTGTGGCTAGGACTTCTAATACTTTGTTGAATAACAGTGGTGATAGTGGACATCCTTGCCGTGTTCTTGACCTTAGGGGAAAAGCTCTCAGCTTTTCCCCATTGAGAATGATATTCGCTGTGGGTTTTTCATACATGGTTCTTATGATATTGAGGTATGTACCCTCTATCCCTATACTCTGAAGAGTTTTGATCAAGAAAGGATGCTGTACTTTGTCAAATGCTTTTTCTGCATCTATTGAGAGGATGATATTACTCTTGTTCTTCTTTTGTTAATGTATCGTATCACGTTGATTGATTTGCGGATGTTGAACCAACCTTGCAGCCCAGGGATAAATCCCACTTGATCATGGTGAATAATCCTTTTAATGTACTGTTGGATCCTATTGGCTAGTATTTTGGTGAGAATTTTTGCATCCATGTTCATCAAGGATATTGGTCTGTAATTCTCCTTTTTGATGGGGTCTTTGGTTTTGGGATCAAGGTAATCGTGGCCTCATAAAATGAGTTTGGAAGTTTTCCTTCCATTTCTATTTTTTGGAACAGTTTCAGGAGAATAGGTATTAATTCTTCTTTAAATGTTTGATAGAATTCCCCTGAGAAGCCATCTGGTCCTGGGCTTTTGTTTGTTGGGAGATTTTTGATGACAGTTTCAATTTCCTTAGTGGTTATAGGTCTGTTCAGGTTTTCTATTTCTTCCTGGTTCAGTTTTGGTAGTTGATACATCTCTGGGAATGCACCCATTTCTTCCAGGTTATCTAATTTGCTGGCATAGAGTTGCTCATAATATGTTCTTATAATTGTTTGTATTTCTTTGGTGTTCGGTGTGATCTCTCCTGTTTCATTCATGATTTTGTTGAATTGGGTCATTTCTCTTTTCTTTTTGATAAGTCTGGCCAGGGGTTTATCAATCTTGTTAATTCTTTCAAAGAACCAGCTCCTAGTTTCGTTGATCTGTTCTACTGTTCTTTTGGTTTCTAGTTCATTGATTTCTGCTCTGATCTTTATGATTTCTCTTCTCCTGCTGGGTTTAGGCTTTATTTGCTGTTCTTTCTCTAGCTCCTTTAGGTGTAGGGTTAGGTTGCGTATTTGAGACCTTTCTTGTTTCTTGAGAAAGGCTTGTATTGCTATATACTTTCCTCTCAGGACTGCCTTTGCTGTATCCCAAAGATTTTGAACAGTTGTGTTTTCATTTTCATTGGTTTCCATGAATTTTCTTAATTCTTCTTTAATTTCCTGGTTGACCCATTCATTCTTTAGTAGGATGCTCTTTAGCCTCCATGTATTTGAGTTCTTTCCGACTTTCCTCTTGTGATTGAGTTCTAGTTTCAAAGCACTGTGGTCTGAAAATATGCAGGGAATGATCCCAATCTTTTGGTACCGATTGAGACCTGATTTGTGACCTAGGATGTGATCAATTCTGGAGAATGTTCCATGGGCACTAGAGAAGAATGTGTATTCCGTTGCTTTGGGATGGAATGTTCTGAATATGTCTGTGAAGTCCATTTGGTCCAGTGTGTCATTTAAAGTCTTTATTTCCTTGTTGATCTTTTGCTTAGATGATCTGTGCATTTCAGTCAGGGGGGTGTTAAAGTCCCCCACTATTATTGTATTGTTGTCAATGTTTTTCTTTGCTTTTGTTATTAATTGCCTTATAAAAGTGGCTGCTCCCATGTTGGGGGCATAGATATTTACAATTGTTAGATCTTCCTGTTCAATCGACCCTTTAAGTAAGATATAGTGTCCTTCTTCATCTCTTATTACAGTCTTTGTTTTAAAATCTAATTTGTCTGATATAAGAATTGCCACCCCAGCTTTCTTTTGGTGTCCATTAGCATGGTACATGGTTTTCCACCCCCTCACTTTCAATCTGGGGGTGTCTTTGGGTCTAAAATGAGTCTCTTGCAGAGAGCATATGAATGGGTCTTGTTTTTGAATCCAATCTGATAGGCTGTGTCTTTTGATTGGGGCATTGAGCCCATTTACATTCAGGGTAACGATTGAAAGATGGAAATTTAGTGCCATTGTATTGCCTGTAAGGTGACTGTGACTGTATATTGTCTGTGTTCCTTTCTGATCTATGCTGCTTTTAGGCTCTCTCTTTGCCTAGAGGACCCCTTTCAATATTTCTTTCAGGGCTGGTTTCGTGTTTGCAAATTCCTTTAGTTTTTGTTGTCCTGGAAGATTTTTACCTCTCTTTCTATTTTCAGTGACAGCCTGGCTGGATATAGTATTCTTGGCTGCATAGTTTTCTCGTTTAGTGCTCTGAAGATATCATGCCAGTCCTTTCTGGTCTCTATGGATAGGTCTGTTGCCAATCTAATGTTTCTACCACTGTAGGTTACATATCTCTTCTCCCGAGCTGCTTTCAGGATTTTCTCTTTGTCTCTGAGACTCGTAAGTTTTACTATTAGATGTCGGGGTGTTGGCTTATTTTTATTGATTTTGAGAGGGGTTCTCTGTGCCTCCTGGATTTTAATGCCTGTTTCCTTCCCCACATTAGGGAAGTTCTCTGCTATAATTTGCTCCAATATACCCTCTGCCCCTCTCTCTCTTTCTTCTTCTTCTGGGATCCCAATTATTCTAATGTTGTTTCATCTTATGGTATCGCTTATCTCTCAAATTCTGCCCTCGTGATCCTGTAGTTGTTTCTCTCTCTTTTTCTCAGCCTCTTTATTTTCCATCATTTGGTCTTCTATATCACTGATTCTCTCTTCTGCCTCATTTATCCTAGCAGTTAGTGCCCCCATTTTTGATTGCACCTCATTAATAGCCTTTTTGGTTTCGACTTGGTTAGATTTTAGTTCTTTTATTTCTCCAGAAAGGGTTTCTCTAATAACTTCCACGCTTTTTTCAAGCCCAGCTAGTATCTTTAAAGTCATGATTCTGAACTCTAGGTCTGACATCATACTAATGTCCGTATTGAGTAGGTCCCTGGCTGACGGTACTGCCTCTTGTTCTTTTTGCTGAGGTGATTTTTTTCGTCTTGTCATTTTGTCCAGAGGAGAACAGATAAATGAGAGAACAAAATGGTAACAGGGCAACAACGTCCCCAGCAAATATACCCTATACAAATCAGAAAAGACCTGAAACCGGGGGAAAAGAAAGGGAAAGAAAGAAAAAAGAAAAAGAAAAAGATAAGAACAAACAAAAACAGAACAAAACAAAAAAAAACAGAATATGATCAAATATGATCAGGCTAGTGCACAGATCAGTGCCACACACTAGATTTTGGGTGTATTTTGGTCTGTTAGAAGAAAGTGCCTCCTAAAATTTTAAAGGAAGAAAGACTTATATAGGTACAAAATAAGGGTTGGTACAATGAATGGAGAGAAGATGAATGTAAAGATGAAACTTATAAAAGCTTTTATAAACGGAATTGATAAGAAGTTGTTTGAAAGAAGAAAGAAGAAGATTTAAAAATAAAGAGAAAAGAAAAGAAAAAAGATGGGAGAGACTATGATCAGGCAGGAGACTAGAACAAAGCCATACACTAGTGATTTAGGGTATATTTTGATCTGTTAGAAGAAACTGTATATCAAAATTTTAAAGAGAGAAGAACATATATATATATGCCAAAAATAAGGGTAACTACTATGAATGGATAAAATATGACTCTAAAAATGAAAAATAAAAATTGTTTTTTTAAAAAAGGGATTGATAAGATGTTGGTTGAAAAAGGGAAAAAGAAAAATTAAAAAAAAAACAGTTAAAAAAATTAACTTTGAAAAACTAATGAATCATGGTAAAAAAGCCATGAATTCTATGTGCAGTACTCCCCGAGCGCTGGAGTTCTCCCGTTCTCATTGATCGGTAAACTTGGTCTTGGCTTGCTGGCTGTTCCTGCTGATCTTTTGGGGGAGGGGCCTGTTGCCGTGGTTCCCAAATGTCTTTGCCGGAGGCTGAACTGCCCTGCCCTTGCCCGTCCGGGCTAAGCAAGCTCCTCGGGTTTGCTCTCAGGAGCTTTTGTTCCCTGCAAGCTCTCGGCACAGCTTTGGAGGACCAGAGTGAAAATGGTGGCCTCCCACTCTCTGCCCGGAGGAGCTGAGAATCGGGGCCCCGCTCCTCAGTGCGCCCCCAGAGAAAAGCAGTCAATCACTCCCGTGTCCTCGGTCTCCGGCTGCACTCCATGCTCACCCGGCCTGTGACCGAGCGTTTCTATCTCTGGCACCCGACTCCGTGTGGAGTCTCCAAACCCAGCAGATCCCTGCGGTGCGCTCCCGCGCCGCTCCTCCCAGGGGAGGAAGGGGAGTCTCCCCGGCTCTGCCGCTTGTTGGGTCCCTGCTGGAGGAGCAGTGGCCCGACTGGGCCGCGGATCACGGTTTATGGCCACCCCGAGCTGAGAGCCCGCGCCTGGGCTCCGTCTCTGCAGCCGGCTTCCCCGCTCCGATCCCTGGGAGCTCTGCTGCACTCAGGCACCCCCGGTCTTTCTGTGACCCCGAGGGTCCTGAGACCACACTGTCCCGGGAGGATTCCACCCCCCGCTTAGCCACTGCAGCGACGTCCCTCAGCGGAGCTGACTTCTAACAGTTCTGATTTTGTGCTCCGCGGCTCTAGCACTTGCCAGAAGCGGCCGACGGAGGCCCCCTCCTCTCCTCCTGAATATCGCCTTGGATTCACTTCTCCGCACGTCCTACCTTCCAGTAAGTGGTCGCTTCTCTGTTCAGAGAATTGTTGCTACTCTCCTCTTCGATCTCCTGTTGAGTTCGTAGGTGTTCAGAATGGTTTGATCCCTATCCAGCTGAATTCCTGAGACCAGACGAAACCCAGGTCTCCTACTCCTCCGCCATCTTGCTCCGCCTCCCCTACTTGTTTTATATGGAAGGTTTTTTTTCTTTATTGTTGTTGTTTTTAACATGAGCAGTTTTTGTTTTGTTTTTTTTACAACATGAGCATTCTACAGGAAAACACCCCAGAAATCCCTGAATACCACTTCCCATTGTACAGAAGAAAACACAGTAGCCACAAAGGCGAAGGGGCTTGGCCTGCTTTCTGTAGTCACTTTGCATTTAACAGAATGGCGCAGAGACTCAACCAAGTAGGTACTGGTCTCCTCACTTCAAAATAGCCCAAGCATGGTTTTGAGAAGTTGGAAGACTTGCCCAAGGTCACCTGGCCAGTGAGAGTCAGAGCTTGCACTGAACTCAGGAGTTCTGACTCTGTGTCCAGTGCTTTCCCCACCACACACAAGGGCTGCCTCCCATGTAGCAGGGGGAGCTGGAGACCCAGGAAGCCCAAAACCACAGAGGGTTCAATGTCACCCAGCCATCAACAATAGAGTGGTCAGCTGATGCTCAAATGATTTTCAACTGTTCCACAAGCATGTATCCGAAACCCCACAAGTTAAAGTAGAGAATGTAAGACAAATTTCTCTTACACATACACACACACACACACACACACACACACACTACCATAGTCTCTGGTGTCTGGCTCATTTGTTAAAACACACTGGACCATCACCAGCCCCTTTAGCCCAGAGACAGCCTGGCAAGCATCAGTCCTGGGCCACCAAAGGGACTTTTGTTTTCCATTAAGCCAATCTGGTCTAGATCAGGAGATAAGGAGGGATAAGGTCTTCAAATGAAAAAGCAAAATCTTTGAACAGACTCTCTTAACAGTAATGAGGGCCTGGGGTCTGAGGCCATGACATGTGCAGGCATTCTGTCACAATAGGCAGGAGAGAAAATTTCAGAAAGTTGTGACCCATCAGGATCACCTCAGATCTCAAGAAAGCTCTCCTCTCTGGGACAATGGTAGAATGAGCGAATCATTCATCTGCCATTGCGCTGTTCAGGTGGTGAAAGCTGATGAAGACACAGGCCCTCCCTGTAGGCACTCCTGGTCTAGTGAGGAGAAAAACACAGAAATTAGGGATTACAGAACTCGTAAAGATGCTATAATAACTACTCCTTCAAAATGCATCCTCCCCAGTTGTGCCACCTCATTACACAGCCCTACCATCCACCCAGGTGAGCAAGTCCAACACCCATGTCACACCTGAGTCTTGCATCTCTGGCATCTTCCACTTGCAAGCAGGAAAACAGGCATCCAGACGACCTCCAAAACAGATTTCCACTCCCATCAACAGCCAGATCCCCCACCCCCCACCCCTCAGTCTCTAACCATTCAGTGATTTCCCAGCGCTCTCAGAATAAAATGGAAATCCTCACACACAGGTGATCGAAATGACTCTCCCCAACCAGGCTGATGGCTGCCCCCCACTCACTAAGCTCAGTCGCCTACAAGCCTCAACCCTGCCAGGTCTTCATACCACACAGGCCAGTGTCTGGGCTTCGGGTGCCCCTTCTGAGCTCTCCAATCTGCCTGACTCCTTCTGATCTACCAGACATCCATCAATTGCCTGCTCCTCTGAGAAGCCTTCCTTGTCACCAACATGAGGAAAATATTCACCATAGCAGCTTCGGGACACATCACATTTTGGGGTGTATGTGTGTGTGAATTCCTCACTAAACGAGAAGCTCCTTTAGGGCAGGAACAAGGTCTGATTTTACATTCCAGGGGTGTTTTAGAATGTTAATAGTAACAGTCTTTGAACTGAAAAAGAAATCACCATGAAGTACAAGACTCCCCTCTGTAGCCTCCAAGAGGCAGCCAGCCGTGCATCATGTGTTTGGTTGCCTCCCGTGTTAGGGAACCTACATTTCCTTAGGCAGCTGATCCCATCCTTGAATGACTTTATTAAGAAGGTCTTTCTCATATGGAGCCAAATTTACCATGCTACAGCTTCTGCTCCCTAGTCCTCACTCTGTCCTTTAAGACCTCTCAGAATAAGCTACTTCCCTATCCCCTTGATGGCACTCCAGATATTTGAAGACAGTGGTCTGGTTCCTCCTAAGTTTTCTCAAGGATGATATCTTAGGTTCTCTGACTCCTTCTCATACAACTTCCTTTGGAATTCTTGGACCACCCTGACCCCCTTCCACTGAACCTGCTATGCTTCCTTAACATGTTCTAATTGACATTTTAACCAACCAGCCCCAGAACTCCTGTCGTGGTCTGAGCAGCATAAAGTGGAATTTTCACCTCCCTTGTCCTAGTACTATAGCCCTGTTGATGAGACCAAAGCATACACTGCTTTGGCAGACGTCTGGAATCAGGTTTCCCAGAAGTGGACCCTGAGGTGAAGATTTATGGGCTAGGGATTTCTTATAAATTTTCTCCCAGGGGAAACTAGTAAGAGAGTGGAGGAAGAAACCCAGCAAGCCTGTGAAGCTCCCTGAAGAGCAGATCCAAAATGACCCTGCATGGGAGCTCTTGACTCCTTCCCCAGTCAGTCATTGCATTGGCTAAGGAAACCCCAGGGGTTACAACCTTGAAAGGCAGTTCCTCTTCTCTTCCTGGGATGGCAAGGCAACCCCAAAAGCCTGAAGATGGTCCCCAAAGAGAGGTACGTGTGCCATAGGTGAGAAGTCAAAGCACTTGGAAGCCAAGGGAAGGGTATGCCGGAGGAATGTGGACGGAGCACCAACAAGGTCCATCAAGAGGACCAGCTCAACTCCGATTCTCCCAGCTGGGTACCCAAACCCTCACCCTTCCTTTCTCAGTTCCTCTAAGCTCTGCCTCTTGAGTTTGTTCTTGTGCCTTTTTCATTTTAGACACAAGTATAAGACTACATGTTCATCCGTATTTGCACAGCACAGCACTTGGCCTTTCTTCCATTTTTTACGTTTTTATTTGAGACGCAACCCTCCCATTTTCCCACCGAGTCCATGGAAACATTGCCCTTTGTACTTGTGACCGCAGCTGACCCCAACTCAGGCACCTAGGAGAGGAGACGACTCAGGCCCAGAACACAACACAAAGGAATCTTGAGGAATCAGTAAAGGATGTATTGACCCAGCACCATCTATAAGATAAAGATGCTACTTATTCCAGTGGTCCTCAGAGGCCGTAGGAAGTGGGACCTCTCTCCAAGGGGAGCGGCATGAGAAAATGGCATTTCAACAATCAGAGGAGAGGTAGACATGCTGTCTGCCAACTCTAAACCACAATTTTTCCATCTATAAAGTGAGAATAATAGTGATCGTGCCCACTTCATAGGGTTATCCTGAAGATTAGATGAGTCAATTGTTTTGAGAGGCGCTGTGTGTGCACAGCGGACAGGGATGCACCTGACACTTCCAGCTTCTACCTGTGTCACCGGCTCTCCTACTCTGATTTTAAATTCCTTTCTTGAGGCCAATTTAAAAAAAAAAAAAGTCCCTTAATAATTGGGTCAGAATTCAAATAAGAGAAAGGAAACAAGTGGATAAATTTAGACAAAAAAAAAAGATTAACTCTGGATTACAATTATCAAATTGTTAAACAAATCCCTTACCGTAGAATCTGACAGACCCCACGTTAATTTTTAAGGTCAATGTTGAAAACAACAACTTTCTAATGAGGTAAAAAAACATGTAATAATTCTCCTGGCAATTAAATGAATATCATCTGCTTTACCTCACCCTGAATTTGTCATTTTCAACATTTCTCCTAAAGGGTAGAGGAGTTCCAACGGACCCAATAATGTTTTCCCCTGATTGGATGGTATCCGAAAGTCACAGGACCATAGACTCTCAGTTCCAGTGAGGACAGAAAATATCATCTAGTGTGAATCTCATTTCAAGATGAAGCGTCTCCACTCTAATGAGGGGAGAGGTCTGCCTGTGGCTAGTTAGTGGCAGAACCAGAACTAGAACCCACAGACATGCCATCACAGATCTCTGATGACCGAAAAAGGCAGTGACCTGGTTAAGCACAGGGTTTAACGCTCTTTTGAGCCATTTCAAAAGTTCTCTGGGCAGGGCACTTGGCCCTTTGTAGGCTTGTGAGTCAAAAGGAAGCTGGCACCAAAACAACCTCGAAAAAGAACAAAGTGGAAGGACGCACACTTTCCGATTTCAGAACTCACTGCAAAGTTATAGCAAGCGAGGCACTGTGGTGCTGGCATAAGGACAAACTATAGATTAGTGGAATAGAAATGAGAATCCCGAAATAAACTCTCACATTTATGGTCAACTGACTCTTGACAGGGTGTCAAGACAATAAAATTGAGAGAGAACAGTCTTTCCAGCAAATGATGCCAGGACAACTGGGCATCCACATGCAAAAGAATGAAGCTGTATGCCCCTACACATACACAAAAATCGCACATACACAAAAATCAACTCAAAGGGGGTGCTTGGGTAGCTCGGTCAGTTAAGCATCTGACTCTTGATCTCAGCTCAGGTCTTGATCTCAGGGTCACGAGTTCAAGCCCCACATTGGGCTCCATGCTGGGTATGGAGCCTACTTAAAAAAAAAAAAAATCAACTCAAGAGGATCAAGCACCTAAATACAAAGGCTAAAATTATAAACCTCTCAGAAGAAAATGTAGGAGTGAGTCTTTGTGAGCTTAGGTTAAGCAGTGTCTTCATAGATATGACAACAAAAGCACAAGCAGCAAAAGAGAAAAAAACAGGTAAATTGTGCTTTGTCTAAATTTAAAACTTGTATGCTTCCTAGGACATAATCAAGAAATTGAAAAGACAGCCACAGAATAGGAAACAATATTTGCCAATCATATACCCGTAAGGGATTTGTATCCAGAATACACAACACACTTTTACTCCAGAGTAAAAATATACATAACCTAATTTAAAAATGGGCACAGGATCTGAATAGACATTTCTCCAAAGAAAATACATGAATGACCAATAAGGACATGACAAGATGCTCAACGTCCTTGGTCATCAGGAAGATGCCACTCAACACCAGAATGGGACCTCACTTCCCACCCACTAGGATGGCTAGAAACACAAAGGTGGACGAAAACAACCATGGTGAGGATGCAGGGAACTCCCACCACCTGGTGGGAATGTGCAACGGTGCAGCTACTGTGTGTGGGAAATGGGTCGGCAGTCCCTCAGAATGTCCAATACGGTGTTACAGGATGACCCAGCAATGCCTCCCCTCACTGTACACCCAAGAGAAATTAGAGCACATGTTCTCACAAAGCTTGTGCACAAATGTTCAAGCAGCATTATTCATTGTCTGCTTTCCCCCGTAAATCAAGAGTGGGAACAACCCAAATGTCCATCCCCTGGTAAATGGGTGAATAAAATGTGGTCTATCCACGAAATGGAATATTATCTGGGAACAAAAAAAGGAATGGAGTTCAGACACGGACTACATCACAGATGAACCTGGAAAACATGATGCCAAGTGAAGGAAGCCAGGCATGAAAGACCACACATTGCATGATTCCATTGATTTGAAATGGCCACAACAGGCAAATCCTGGCAGACCCGAGCAGATTAATAGTTGCGTAGGGCTGGGGACAGGATGTGCAGGGAGTGGAGAAAGCTGTTCATAACGAGCACAGGCTTTCTTTTTGGAGTGATAAAAGTGTTCTAAAATTAGATTGCAGTGGTTGCACAACTTTGCAAATACACTAAAAATCATTGAACTGTATACTTCAAATGGGTGAACTTTATACATGCAAATTATAACTCTGTAAAGCTCTTTTTTAAAAGGGAAGGGATAAATTTAAACACCCATTTATTTAGGTTTCAACATTCATTGAATGACTACTGTGTTCTAGGTTCTGGGATACAGTAATGAATGCAGCCCATCATGTTTTGTAAATAAAGTTTTATTGACACACAGCTCCGCTCATCCATTTACAAAGCATCTGTGGATGTTCTCCCACCAAAAGGGCAGGAATAAGTAGTTCCAATAGAGACCATATAGCCTGCAAAGCTGAAGGTATTTACTCTCTGTCCCTTTATAGAAAGTTTGCCAATCCCAGTAATAGAGGGTCAGGTAATGATGTGTCACAAGTCCAAGTAGAACAGGGTAAATAACAGCAAGTGGTAGGAGCTATGATCTCAGGTACATGAAGAGAGAAGGCCTTTCTGAGAAGGGAACATTGGAGACCCTAATGAGAGGTTGCAGTGGTCATGTGACCCTCTAGATGAAAATGTTCCAGGAAGAGGGAACAGAAAGCAAAACCCTGGGAGCCGGCAGGGCAAGACTGCGTCCTGGGGGCCAAAGGGGCTGGGAGTGGGTCTCAACAGGAGCAGCGGTTCCCAGATGGCCAAGGTCACAACTCCAACACAAGCCAGGAGATCACACATAATTTCAGGAACTCCTGGGCGAGCAGACACCAGAATCCATGGGAGAGGAGAGACCCTAAACCAAAGGATCACCAAAAGCCATTGATGAGAAGTCCATTAGATAAAGCTATGTTTTAAAAAAAGAAATGCCAAGGTCAACAGCGCTGGTCTCTTGGGCTTGTGAAAACTGTCGCAGGCCATACAAGGAGGTCTTTGGGGTGAGGGGCAGCAACAGCCATGGACGACCAAGACTGGAAATGTAACCTGTCACTTACAGGGTGTGTGATGCAGCAATGGATTTATTTGTGTATATCTTTTTTTTTTTTTACATATGTCCTTATAATAAACTTATTATCTCATTCTCTCAGGTGAGGCACCTTCACTCTCTAATGTGAATGGTAGTAATGTCCACCTCCCAAAATGTACAACTGCCCACCCTCAGATGGGGCCTTATGCTTCCTGGGCTGCACCGTTGAAGCTGAAAGGGACTGATCATCAGGGGTAGCCAAGAGTTTACACTCTTGAAGGTCAGCCCCACTTGGAGTGCCCCAAGTCTCCGAGCTCAGCTGACAAATAAACACCCCAAGTACAGTCATGGGCACACTCTACTGCCTAATCCAGGATAAGAAAAACAAATATCACCACTTCACATCTGCAAGCCTCCAAAAAATTAGAATAAATTAACAGTCTATAAGACACATGAAAATTCCAATTGCATTTGTCTGCAAGGTCAGTTTGGACACAATGTCCAGAATGTTTTGGAAATACATCAGGATCCCAGTTTTATTTCATGGTATGACAGGAGCGCTCCTTTCTGTTCATCTTTCTATTCATTTTCCTATTTATCTGTTCAACAGTACATAAGCTAATGGGCATCATTGTCTTTCAAACAATTTTACTTACAAAAATAAATGATAATTTCCGCATCCATTGTTCATAGCCACATTGTTCACAACAGCCGAAGGTGAAAGCACTTCAAGTGTCCCTAGGAGGATGATGAACAAAATGAGGTATATCCATGCAATGGAATATTATTCAGCCTTAAATAGGAAGGACATTCAGACACATGTAACAGCCTAGATGAACCTTGGGGACATGATGCTCAGTGAAATAAGCCAGTCACAGAAGGACAAATACTGCATGATCCCACTTACATGAAGTACCTGGAGTAGTCAGACTCACAAAGACAGAAAGTAGAATTGGGGAGGAGGGGGTTACCAGATCGGCAGGTGTAGGAGAGAACTGAGAGTTAGTATTTAAAGGGCACAGAGTATCAGTTCTGTGAGATGAAAAGTTTCTCGAGATGGACGGTGCTGATGGCTGTACAACAGTGTGGATGTGCTTAGTACCACTGAACTGTACGCCTAAACGTGGTTAAGATGTAAATTTTATGTTGTGAGTTTTTTACAACAATACAAAATAACAAAAAGAAAAAAAAAAGCACGCAATGGGCCAGATTTGCCAGTCCCTGTGACTGTTCAAGCTACTTGCTTTAGGACAGAAAGGTGATGAGACCACAGGAAAGAGGGATGACAGCCGTTCAGGGTCGCGGGGTGGCCACTGACCCCTAAAGTGACTGCCATCCATTGAATTGAGAAGTCAGTTGTGGGTTGGGTGAAGTCAGACAGCAACATGTCATCCACCGGGAGCCATCCACTTTGAGTCAGGTTACAACTGGTAGTTTCCACAGGGTGACAGAGGGGTCAGGATGCACGCTTGGTGTCGGACCAAGGAAGGTTTCCATCCAAGAACTAAATGGATGCGTGCATCCGGGCAAGGATTTAGCTCTCTGAGCCTCAGTTTCCCCATCTAGAAAATTGTTTTGTATCATATGATCTCTTCAATTAAATAATGAAACCTGTTATGCCAGGTTATGCTAATATTTATTTTATAAAAATACCTGCAAAGGAAAAAAATATGTGCAAAGAACCTACCGTATGGTAAAAATACATTAAGTCCTTTCTGTTTCTGGACCTTCAATTAGCAATAACTGAAAAGCAAAGGACTCCCTCAAGGGAAAGAGAAAAACACTTAAAAATAAATTAAAAGGCAGGAGAATTACCAAGGAGTTGCCACAGCTGCCAAGACAGAGCCTTTTGTGGTCATAGGGAGCCATGACGAGCCAGACACTGGTTATTATCAGTGAAAGCACAGCCATGAAAATTTCTCCTTGAGCGGGGGGGAAAACATCCAGCTCAAAGAAGTGGTTGGTCAAAGGAGAGAAGTTTTAGTTTAAGAAACTGCCTCCTTCTTTTTTAGTACGGACTGAATATTTGTGCTCCCCACACCCCAGGTTCCTATGTTGAAGTCCTAACCCCCAATGTGATGGCATTTGGAGGTGGGGCTGTCATGACTGGGTCAGTGGCCTTATAAGAACCAGAAGGGAGAGATTGCTCTGCATTAGGAGACAGCAGGAAGGTGGCCCTCCACAAGCCGGAAAGAGAGCTCTCAAGAGAACCCCACCATGCTGGCTCCCTAAACTCAGACTTCCAGCCTCCAGAACCGGGAGAAAATTAATTTTTGTGATATAAGCCACCCGGTCTATGGCATTTTGTCATTATCAGCCTGAGCAGATGAAGACCTCTTCCCAGGCCCAGAGTTTTTAAAAAGCATACTTTGATGGCCAGTTCTGGGGGTCCCCGAAGTGTATTTCGGTTCTCTTCAGCTACAGAGACTTCGAGGTAAGGGATGGGCAAACGTGGAATCCAGGGGGCATCAGAGCGTCTTCGCCACAAGCCAGCTGCCAGAGCAGGAGCATCTCAGGGTGGGTTGCCCCAGGAGCAGACCCAGTAGGAGAGAGAGAAGTGAGACAGGGAGGCAAAGACATCGATGAAAAGGTTTGCTATGAGGTCAGTCACCGCGGAAGACAACGGGCATGCGATTCCCCTGGAGACCTTGGAGCCCCCAAGCATCTCACTCTCCAGAGCCGGGGTACTGATGCACCGACCACGCCAGGCATTGTGGAGGCCAGGGGGCTCCAGCCTCTGCTGCCGAGAAGCAGCGTGTTGTCTCCTGTTTCTTTTTGACACATTACAACAGGGGAAGATCTTCTCCTCAAACTTGGGAGACCAAACATTCCTAAGGACAAGACAATGAGTCAACTAACCATGAATTCATTTCAGTGATTACGGGCAGAACCCACCTATTACTCGAACACTGGGCTCACCCTGGACTTGTCGGTCAGCTCCAGGCCTTGTGCATCCGACCCCCTACTTTCCTTTCCCGGCCACTGCTCCCTCCCCACCCTCGTGGGCCTTGGCCAATCCTAATCAGTCTCCCTCGCTTCTGCCTCCCTATCTCTACACTGGGGCCACCAGAGAGATCTTTCAAAAGCATGCACATTATCAGTCGTTCCATTGCTTCACACATGCTGATGGGTTTGCAGGATGAAGTCCCCCTGACCAACCCCAGGCTGCATCTCCAGCTCGTCTCCCCTCCCAGCCCCCCACCGCCTCTTGTTCTAGCCACACAGGCTATGTGTGACCCCCACCCCTGAGTCTCTCACCCCTCCGTACGGCTTGCTTGTGCTGTGCCTTCTGTCTGGACTTTCTTCTCTCTTCTATACCGGTCCCAGGTATTGTCTCCTCCAGGGAGGCCCTCAGAGCTCCCACGGTCTCTGTTCCCCCATAGCTCCTGTGCCGTGTCTAGCACAGCACTTGGGAAACCCTGCTGTGACCATTCTGCAAAAGGCCGCTCTTCCTCTGCTGGACTGCAGCAGCCAGGCTTCCCTGCCTGAGTCCCAGCCTCCGGCCCAAAGTGTGACTCACAGCAGAGGCCCCATCCCTGTGCCTTTGAAATAGTACCTGTCCCCTTATTCTAGCTTCATTTTTTCCCTTTCTCTGCTGAGAGTGGAAGAAGGGCCTATCTCTTTGGAGCAGGATAAAAGAAGAGACACATATTCACTGGGCACCTCTCTGAATGCTACTGTGGTACTTTAAACGGAAATGATTCTGTTCTTGGCTAAATGTGAGATTAAGAAACTTCACTGACTCCCAGTGACCGCCAGAGCTGGGGTGACCAAACCAGACCCAGCTCCGAGCATATCCAGCCCAGGGCTGGTGGGGGTGGCTCGAGTGGGCCCGCACGCCACAGAGACCACCACGGGCTGCAGGGCCGTGTGTAAACATGCAGGTGTCAGGACTGCTACCACGTGGAGGCAGGCCCGACCTCCCCTAGGGCTCTGCCTTCCAAACCAGCAAAGCTACAGTGCTCATCCCCGCATAGACTCAACCAGACAGCAGGCCCCGCTCTGCCCATGTCCTGGGGGATGGAGGTGCCAAGGAACGGAGTCCCCCCCCCAACTTCTTTCTTTTCTTTCCTCCCTCCTTTCATCAATATAAATATTTAGTCAGCCCAGGCTTGGTAGCCCCTAGGACACAGCAAAATGTGAGGATCCCATAAATAATTTCCTTTCACTGTTCCCGGATAACACGAATCCTGCCAAGCCCTGTTTCAGACTCGGGGGTGTACCAGTAAGAAGGGCAGATACTCTCAGTCCTTGTGGGATGTTAGTGATAGACCAGGCCAGACAACAGCCAAATAATTCCACAAATCAACATGTAGGAACAACCCTGGTGCGTGCCAACAAGGAGAGGGGGTAAAGCTAAGGGAAGGAACAAGAAGAGTACTAATAATGGTCAGAGGTATGCAGCCTCACCACGTGCTGGGTGCTGTTTCAAGAGCTTTGTATGTATTCCTCACTGTCACCCAAAGAACTAGGCTCCTGTATTGTCCACGTTTTAGAACAGAAGCACAGACAGGGTGAGTGAACTGCCCAAGCTCACCCAGACAAAGCGGTGGGGCAGGGATTCATCAAACCTTGCTTGGTAAGCTGTTGTGCCCTGCCATGATGCTCATTATGCTCCTTCGGGAAGCCTCTGTGGAGTTCTTACTCCGGGGTAGTGGAGAGTCATGGGGAAGCACCGGCTGAGGGTACTTCCATAGAATCCCGTGCTAGAGCAGTGGAGATACACGATGTGGGGGAGGGGGACACTCTGATGGAGCGCCGGCGGAGGAGAAGTGGGGACCGGACCCCAGGGCTGCAAGCTTGGAGGCCAGACATCCTCCCAGGACAGAAGAGAGAGTTGAAGCAACAGGACAGAGCAGATGCAGCCTCGACATGCAACCAGCCTCGCTCCTCCTGCCTACCACCGGCCCTCCCGTCTCCTCTGCATCTGAAGCTCTTCCTAGTGAAATAGATCCTTGAGGGCAGATTTCAGGAACACTAAGGACAACCCTTCAAGTGCAGCCCCTCTGACAATTTGCCCCATTAGCATAAATGTGTGTGCCAGAATGCAGAGCCTCATGGTGGTACCACCACAGCTAAGCCGTGACCGATTGTTGGCAGGCAAGCAGAGACCTCTCTCTCTGGGACAGGACTGGTGTTGGGAGCGAGAAACTCCCACAGGTGCCGCGTCTGGCAGCCCTCAAGCGTCCTGGTCCTGAGATGATCCCACACCACGGCAGTTTGAGTGTCCCTGAGCCCAGCCTGCAGTGAGCTGTTTAGAGTGGGATGGTCCAGGGGAAGGCATGTGGGGCAGAAGTGACACCGTTTAAGAGCAAATGCAGAAGAGTGCAAAGCACCTCTCTGACCCTCAGTCTTCTCTTCTCTAAGACGAGAGAACAAACAAAGGAGGTGGTGTGTTTGGTGCACCTCAAGGTAACACGTGCGTGTTAGGCATCCTTTGTGCTGAGCCCATGGAGAGAGGATTATCCTCAGGACCTTCTCGATGGGGAAGTCTTTGGTCTACCGACCAACATTCACAAAAGTCAGGCCTGTGTCACTCTGCCGATGAAAACTTGAGTCCAAGACGCACGAGAAAGAAAAACCACAACGACTCTGAGCAACAAGAGGCTGCAGCACTCCATCCCAAGCACTGGGGTTTGTTTGCATTTTCAGGGGATGGCATGGAAATCTCTCCTTCCTCACATACTTGAGAAAGCCAACAGGAAAATCTCCTGACAGCACCACGCTCCGGGATTTCACTGAGGCGCTCAACGGAACACTTCAGTTGCAAAGTAACAATTTCTATTGTTCTGAGTTGCCACAACTCCTCTTTTATTGATGTCATAAAGTAGGTATTTATGAGATGAGGTTATTAAGATCAATAGAATAAATGGAACGCCTAATTCTGCCTTTTTCCGAGAGGCACAAAGCATTCTGCTGGCACAATCCCAGTGAATAAAGGGACCAGGGCGCTGTCACTTAGGCCTAATCCCAAAGCAAAGAGCTCACCCTATTAAACAGTGACTCACTTTTTACATGCTTCTTTGAGTCCAAAATTCTTTTGGCCCCGAGTAGTCTTTATTGAAGAAAAAAAAAATTTTTTTTTAAATTAAAAGTACAGATTGGAATTCATCGCGCAACTGGATTTACCACATTTATAACCAGGTTGGCCGCCCAGCCTTTCATTTCAGCAGCAGAAGAAAAAAAAAAAAAATAACAGAGAGAGGAAAGAGCCCTCTGTTTTTAAAGTCATTTGGAAACATGCAACTGGTTTACCTAATACCCCTTTCAAGGGAAAAATGTTCCAGTGCAGGGAAAAGTTGGCTCCTGAATGGACACTAGTGGCCAAGGGAAGCCAGGGTCTCCACTGAGGCTGCTCGGTTCCTGAGTGAGTGCATTGTTGATCTGTTTTTGCACCAGAACGAGCGCTTCCAGGGGCAATTATCAAATGCCAGGATTTAGGCGGACCCTGCCCACCCTGATATAATAGCGCAGGCTCATATTTGCCAAACGTGTTTTCCAAGGAAGAAAGCAATCCAGCAACCCGTGCTCGGTATATTTGCTCAATTTAAGGCGATCCAGTTAATAGGGAGCAGAGTGACCACGCTTTCCGTGGTGGCTTCTGGAACCCAGTCTTGTTGTGCCCCAGCTCCCGTGAGGCGGCTCACATCGGGCAGAACTGGGGAGGTTAAGAGCAGGGCACGTGCCGCCACCAGCATGTGCACTCCACCGTCCTGCGCGGAGCCCCACTGGGGCCAGTCCCGTCGTAGTAGCTACAGCCTGGGAGACCCCCGTGGTCAGGCTTCCCGTCCCAGCCTCCACTCAGCTCCTATTCCCCACGTACCCTACAAGCAGGTGAAAGCAATGACTCGGTGTTTCTTTTTCACCCCTTTGATTGCTGCCCCTTGGCCTTGATTCCTAGGGACCTCCTCCAAGTCCCCTTTCCTTTTCACATGGGTGCCCCTACCTTATCCCTGGATTCATCGCCATCCTCATCCATGAAAAGATCAGCACATAACACAATGTCGAGCTCCCACACAGGTGCACTCCTGGGCATCAGGGCCATGGTGGGAAGAGGGGATGCCCTTCATGAGCCTCAGGACCCCGTCCCTCCCTGCAAACAAGACAATGCCAACAGACGTAGATAGTGAGGACGGACAGCAGAAACTCACAAGGCATGCAGGGATTTCAGAACAAGAAGAGGAAGTACCCACCTACCCAACCCTGCTGGTTACCAGGCATTCCCAGTGGTCAGGAACACATCTGTGATGCAGACATCTGCAATGTGAGCCCAGCAAGGGCATTTTCAAGTATAAGTGGTCTAAATGCCTGGGGCAATGGGTCATTTCCTAACGATGTGGCCAGCTCCTGTGGCAGGCGCTCTGAGCTCACGGAGAAGCCAAGGTGCGATCAGAGAACATGGATGTCCAGAGCTGGGAGGGACACAGGAGAGCAAGGCTTCTCTCCTGCTTATTTCACAGGTGAAGACACAATGACCAGAGTGAGTGCACTGTTGAAGCAACTCACCCAATCTCAGGACACACTAGTGCCTGTGTTCAGTAGTTCATTCACCAAACCTGTATGAAGCATGTCTTCTGCCAGGCCCCTTGCTAGACACTGGGGATGGAAACGTGAATAAGATTGAACCCCTGCCCCCAAGGAACTCACCGTCTGTCCAGTGGAGCATGGAATTGTCCTCAGGTCATGGAAATTACTGACCACCAAATCCAGAGGGCCCAGACTCGAAGGCAGATGGAAGAAACAAGGGAAGCCAACAAGATGCAGCGTCCCAACAGTGTATTAGTCAGGGTAAGTGTTGGATGGTTGTGCTGCATAACAACCATCCCTGTGGCCGCGAACACTCACCCCATGCTTCAGATTGGCAGAGGAGGCCCGGCTTCGTGCAATGTCACCATGGCGACACTACCTTGCAGCTACACTTCATCAGAGCACTTCATGCTGCCTTGTGGGGTGAGAATAACAACCCCCTTACCACCACAGGATGCTTCCATGAACGACAAAGGGCTTTGGAGGTGGTCTCTCACTAGACCACTCCAGATCCCTGATGGATGGGATCATTCCCCAAGAGCTGTCATTCACCAGAAAGACTCAGACAAAACAGATGACATGAGTGACTAGCGGCAGACCTAGGAGTCCAGTTCTGCTCTCCGACCTTTAAGGACAATATTTGCACCACTGTCCAAACCTCAAAAGTAAACTTTGAAAATGAGGACTCTTGTGAGCCAGGAAAGGAAAAGCGTGTGATATCCTGGTCACTTGTTCACCCAAAAAAGAATGCCGGGCACGTTATATATTTTATACGTAAAGAAACAAACAACCAAAACAGCCACAATAGCGGTTTCAGATTCAGAAATGTTACAATTCTCGATTCACAGAAGAAGAAACCCAGAGGCTCCTGTTCACGCAGGTAAGAGTAGTGAGGTAGCTGTGTGTGGAAGCAGAGATCTGCCTGGGTGTTGTGCACTTAAGTTTCCAGAACTCGATCAACCCTTCACACTTACCGATATCTCAACTCAAGAAAAAGAGAGAAAAGTTGGGCAACCATCACCTCAACCCAATTTTAGAGCATGTGTATCACCCCAGAAAGATCCCTTGAGCCCATTTGCCATCCCTGCTCCCCACCCACCACCAACAACCACTAATCTACTTCCTCTCTCTCTGGACTTCCCTCTTCTGCCTGTTTCATGTAAATGGAATCAAAGCATATGTGGTCTTCGGTGACTGGCTTCTCTCACTCGGCATCATGTGTTTGAAGCCTATGCTTCCTGTAGTATGTATCAATACTTTGTTCCTTCTTATTGCCAAATAATATTCCACTGATGGGTATATGTCATTTGTGACGAATATTTCATTTGTGTCCACTCTGGAGGTATAGTGCTATGAACATTCAGGTGCAAGTTCTTGTGCAGACATATGTTTTTATTTCTTCTGGATAGATAGATATCCAGTAGTGGAATTGCTGGCTTATATGATACGTGTATGTTTTTTAAAGAACTGCCACAGTATTTTCCAAAATGGCTGCACCATATTTTTTTATATCCCCACCAGCAATGGATGAGGGTTCTGGTTTCTCGACACCTTCGCCAACACTTCTTTGTCTGTCTTTTCTTTGCTAGCCGCGTGATTTGCTCCATGAAAAACTTGTGGAATCTGACAGCTACCCCAGAGATGGGCTGTCATCACTCCCATTCAATAGATGGGAAAACCGAGGCTCAGGAAGAGTAAAGCAACTTGCCCAAGGTCAGGAGCAGTGTTGGAGCTTGGCCCGTGTCTTCCCCTCACCCAGACAGTGGCCTCTCACCACGCCTCCCGCCCCATAGGGCATGAGGCGCCACACTGGCCTTTCCCCGTCATCCATCCGTTAACCAACACCTACCACAAACCAGCACCAGTGGGGCCTCAAAGAGCTCACACACTTGTATAATGTCATGCTTCACACACATAAGGCTCACCATTAATTTTTTAAACTTATTTTATTTAAATTCAGTCAGTTATCACACAGTGTATCATTAGTTTCAGATGTAGAGCTCAATTATTCATCATTGTATAACACCCAGTGCTCATTCCATCACGTGCCCTCCTTAATGCCCATCCCCCGGTTACCCCATCCCCCCACCCCCCTCCCCTCCAGCAAACCTCAGTTTGTTTCCTAGAGCTAAGAGTCTCTTATGGTTTGTCTCCCTCTCCGATTTCATCTTATTTTACTTTTCCCTTCCTTCCTCTATGATCCTGTTTTGTTTCTCGTTTCTTCCACACATGAGTGAAATCATATGATAATTGTCTTTCTCTGATTTACTTCTTTCACTCAGCATAACACCCTCCAGTTCCATCCACGTCGTTGCAAATGGCAAGATCTCATTCCTTTTGATGGCTGCGTAATATTCCATTGTGTATATACACCACCTCTTCTTTATCCATTCATCTGTCAATGGACATCTGGGCTCCTTCCACAGTTTGGCTATTGTGGACATTGCTGCTATAACCATTGGCTCACCACTAATTTTTTACTGAGCAAACTGAGATTCGGGAGAAGTAACCAACCTCCCAGGGATAGGCAAATTTTTTCTACAAGGGGTGAGAGAGTAAATATTTTAGGCTTTGCAGGCCCAACAGCCCCTGTTCCAGATATTCAACTCTGCCTTTGCAGCACGCTGACACGTGATGCATACGTGAATGGGCGCGACCATGTGCCAGCCCGACCTTGTGTACTGCAAGAGGCAGCAGGCGGGGCTTGGCCCACAGGCCAACCCCTGATGTACCCATCGTCACACAGCTAACAAGCACATGAGTCAAGATTTGAAGCTGGTCATCCTGACATTTTGGAGTGCGTGCCCTGTCCACTCCTTGCTGCCGGGCACACATCCACCTCCCATATTGATTTCAGGGTACTCTTTCCAACTTGGGTGCGTGACTCCTTCCTCTCCATAATTGCTAATGATGGACTGGAGCCATGAAGTCATATAAAATACAGTTCAACCACTAGCAAGTTCCTTGTGCCCCAGGCTCACACAGGGTAACAGGAGCACAAACACTGGCACCAAACACCCGCTTCAGGTCCCAGCTCCACACTGTGGGCACTCTCTGAGGCTCACTGTTCTTATCTACAAAATGGGGCAGTAATAGTACCTACTTCATGGGTTGGTTGTGGTCATTAAATGAATTACTATAGGAACATCACTTTCAGACAGGGCCTGGCACAAACTAGGCTCTCAATAATTGATAGCTCCTGCCATGTAGCCCCCACCCTCAAGGAAATGGAATTAATTTCATATCTGCACATTATTCAGTATCTCACTGGGGAGAGCAAAAAAAAATGCATTGTGGTTACAAGTTCCTATATAATTATTGCTGGCTGCACCGGGTGGTGCCAAATAGTTTTTCAGAAAGCAGAACAGCCCTGAGGACAAAACTGTAATATGGTAGTAGTAATAATAAGGATAATCATAATAATAATAATAGTTCCCATTTATTAGGCACTTAGTAAAGCAACATGCTAAGTGCTTTGCAAACACACTCTCATAATAGCTAGCATCTGGACAGCCCTTTTGAGCTGAGAAAGCATTTTCCTGACTTCTATCTCACATGTGCCTCCCACCCATCCACAAGGGTGACCTCCGTGGCCTCTAGTTCACAGACGAGGATGCTGAGGTGACTCACCTGAGTTGCCACCTTGAAAGTGACCAGGCTGGACCCTTACCTGGAGCTCTGCATCCCAGAGCCGGCTCCCTTCCCTCAGGGTGCCTCGGGCTGCACCTCGCCCGGGCCCAGGCACCAGCCCAGTGCTTCTCTATGCCTCTCCTTATGGCTGCAGGAAACACCTACTGGCATCATTCATAATTCAGTCTCTAAGACTTACCTCTCCCACAGAGCCACCTGCTTTAATGGCCCGTGGGGAGGGGCAAAACGTAACCCAACATAAGTTTAACCCTCCTGTGGCCATCCCCACCCTTGCTCTCCAGGACCTCTGCAGTCCCGCTTCCCTCTGCTGGATTTCGGCACTGGTAGCATTTCCGGCATCCTCCAGGAGCAGCCTCCAACTCCCCCGGCCACTCTCGTTGGTGGTTGCTTTTGGAGGACACAGACCAACCTTGGCTACTGGCTGTCCCTGAGGGCTGATTTCCTCACCTCTAAGATGGAGATGATGGGACTCACAGTGTGTCTAGGTCACTCAGAGGCAGCGGATGTAAAGCGGTGTCCAGGTAAGGCTTGTGACATGTAGCTTTCCTGGGAAGCCTGAAACTGGACACCGCCACCCATGGCCATGCTCTCCTCACCACGCACCTCGTAAGTACCTTCTCAAACATTGGATGATATGAACTTTGATTAAGTGCAATCACAAGGGTATTTTTAAGATTTTATTTTTTTATTTTTTATTTTTTATTTTTTATTTTTAAGATTTTATTTTTAAGATTTTAAGATTTTATTTTATTTTAAGATTTTATTTATTTACATACATAGAGAGAGCAGGGGGAGAGTCAGAGGGAGAGAGAGAATCTCAAGCAGACTCCCCGCTGAGCGCAGATCCCGATGCGGGGCTCAATCTCACAGCCCTGAGATCATGACCTGAGCCAAAAATCAAGAGTCGGACGCTTGACTGACGGTGCTGCATAAAAATCACAGGTTTTGTTTTAAAAACGCAGCAAACAATCTTCATGGCACATACCAGGACCCCCAAAATTGTGTTTAATCCATCGTTCTGTCCCGGTTCTGGCTGTCAGGATGGGGCAGAAGAGGACCTGCTCCCAAGGGGGGAAATGTTTGAGGGACTCCAAGGAGGGAGGTGCCTGATCCCTTCAGAGCCTCCCATGGCCTCCACCCAAGCCCAGCGTCACTGGACAGAACCCTGCACCTACCCCTAGGCTCCCTTCATCTAGAAGGCTGCCTGTCCCTCCGGCCCTCGCGTCCTAAAGCAGAGAGTATCACTTCTTCTCTGGAATTCTTCCTGGCTCTCCCAGGCAGTGGGAATGTTACCGCTTTCCAAACCCCAGCACACGATTCAGTATCCCTTGCACAGTGGTCACTGTGCAGTGTAATGCGTGAGTCGGTCCCGCGCCGTGCCCTCCCCTGGATTATTGTTACAATAACGACCGACAGCCACGGTTAGATGAGCATCTACTGCATGCCAGGCATGGTGCCAGCTGATTGACAGCCCTCAGCTCCATCCATGGCCAGAGGGACCCCTGTGTCCGGCCGCCGGCACAGTGCCTGACGCCTCCTACAAGCTCAGCTGGTGCTGGCTGCGCCCGTGAGTGGACAAGGGAAGTAAGTGACCAAGAGAATGAATGAAATCAGCCAGACCTGGATGTGTGTCCTAGCCCCAAGCCCTCAGTGCCCAGGCGCATGCTTCCGACCCAGAGAGCCACGGACGGCCCTCTCGGGAGGAAAAAAGAAAATTATCAGCCGTTGTTTGACAGTAATAGGGCCTCCCAGGTCCCTCGTTTACTGGGGAGCCAGAGGGCAGCTGGAGCCATGGTTCCTGATCCATGGCACCTGAGAAGGGGTCCTTCACCGCCCCAGGAAATGGCCTTTCCTCGGACTGCATCAGCTCCCCTTCCCCTGGGGCACTGCTTGATGCAATGACCTTGGCAAGCTGGGGACTAGGGCCAAAGTCAGCCTCTGAGCCTCTCCACTCTCTCTCCCCCACACAGCCCCACGTCCGCCCTCCTTCCCTCTTGTTTCTTTTCTTTTCTTTCCCCTTTCCCTCCCGCCCCCTTTCTCCCATCCCTGAATCCCTTTCTTTCTCAGTCACTGGCAGCCACCACCCGGCTCTGGATGGCCTCCCGGGGCCACAAGAGAACTGGGACCCACCCCTGCCCTCGGGGCACCCAGAGCCCGCTGGGGGTCAGCTGCCGTGTCTCCTGGGCTGAGAGGAGCTGCAGGTGCTGCGAGCAGATGTGTGTCCAGGGCATGGGGCGGGCACACAGGGGAGAAGACGCGGATCGCCCCAGGGACTAAGGCACTCCAGGAAGGCTTCTCAGAGGAGGAGGAGTCCCCAGCTCTTTGCCCCGATGGCCTGCGTTCTGTGGCCTCCCTGACTCAGAAGGACCCTGTGCTGTGCCCCCATGAGCTGGCAAGCGCACCGTCCTGCTGCCTCTCACCTCGTAACACCCGCCTCCTGGGGCCTTGCTCCTCCCTACACAACAGCCACTCACAGCCAGACCCCCATGGGCCCCCTGCCCAGCTACCGTCACCGTCCCCAGTCTGCTTCCCGCTTCCCACCCCTCACCATCCTGCTGCCTGTCCTCTGTGGCACACACTGGGGGCCTGCACCACCTCCCCAGTACACCAGGCTCATGGCGTGCCTGCCCACAGCCTCTCTGAATCCCCTTCCTCGGCAGACCTGCATGTGAGCCCCAACACCACACGCTCTGCCCTGCACTGAGCCCCCAGCCCCATCTCCCACCGTGTGGGAGCCCTCCCTCCCATCCATGCAGCCTTCCCTCAGTGAGCCTAGGCGGGGTCCTCCCTTGCAGCTCTCCTCCCGCCACCCCTCCCCAAGCCTATATGCTGCTGCAAGGCCTTCCCTGCACGGCCCCGAGCCGCCCTGTTGTAGCTGCTCAGGAAATCCTACAGACTGAACAAAAGGATAGAAGCGCCCCGGGGCTGCCAGCAAGGAGCAGAAGAGGCATCTGATCCCAGGGACTCAGTGAGAGCTCCATGGAAGAGCCTTCTGAGCAGAGCTTGGTGCCACAAGGAGGATTTAAGCAGAGCTGGGCCGAGGGCTGCCAGCAGGCAGATGTGCCTGCACAGTGGGAAGACCCACAGAGCATCCCCCAGGCGATTTGGGGGTGCCACAGGAGACAGGACTCAGTCCATCAGAGGAGGGTTGCAGAGGACCCCGAGTGTCAAAATTCTCCCCTCCTTCCCCAAACTAGAGGTCAGAAGTCAGAGACCACAAACCCACTTTGAGTTGAGCAGCACAGCACTTTAAAGATAGTTTTAAGTCCGCTATCAATATTTAGTCACTGGAAATTGTAAATTAAAATCCGGACTTCTGCTTTTTCTCAAAAAAATTTTAAAAAGCGCGGCCACATGGGGGACCCTCACTGTCAGCCTGATCAGAGTCAGCTGCAGCCCTGGACTGCCCCCCGACCCCCACCCAGAGCCTGGTTCCCGCAGGTCACCACAGTCCCTGGCATTCCCTATTGTCACCCACAAGCACACCCAGGGGGGCTTGCCTTCCCCTTGTATCATGGCACAGCGGCCTCAATGGGGGTTCCTGCCCAGCCCTGAAGACATTGGGGTTAACCCAACCTCAAATGCCACCTGGGTGGCGGAGTCTTTATCTCCCTTTGCCGGACTCCCTGCTGGCCCCGAAATTTTGATCTGGAATATGCTACATCTTTTTTTTTTTTTTAACTTAAATTCAATTAACCAACATATAAAGTATTATTTGTTTCAGGGGTACAGGTCTGTGATTCATCAGTCTTATATAACATCCAGTGCTCATTACATCACATGCCCTCCCCAATGTCCATCATCCAGTGACCCCAGCCCCCCAGCCCCCTCCCCTCCCGCAACCCTCAGTTTGTTTCCTGTGATTAAGAGTCTCTTATGGTTTGTCTCCCTCTGGTTTTGTCTTGTTTCATTTTTTTCCTCTCTTCCACTATGATCCTTTGCCTTGTTTCTTAAATTCCACATATGAGTGAGATCTTAGGATAATTATCTTTCTCTGATTGACTTATTTTGCTCAGCATAATACCCTTTGTTCCATCCATGTCATTGCAAATGACAAGATTTCATTTTCTGATGGCTGAGTAATATTCCATTGTATACATATACCACATCTTTATCCATTCATCTGTCGATGGACATCTGGACTCTTTCCATAGTGTGGCTTTTGTGGACATTGCTGCTATAAACATTGGGATGCAGGTGCCCCATCGGATCCCTACATCTGTATCTTTGGGGTAAATACCCATGGAATATGCTCCATCTTTATACATTCTCCCCAAACACAGCCACACTCACCTTCCCTTGGAGCTGAGGGTCCATACTTGAAGCCTGACTTGGATGGAATCTAAGGCTGCCTCCCAGACTCCGAGCATCACCGGCCACCCCACTCTAATGTGAGTTTGCCTTGCCAGGAGCAGAGCTTAACAACTCCCTCCTTGACCAGGTACACCAGCAGGACCACAGTCCTCAAAGGACATTTTGCATTTCTGGCCCTGATTCTTCTCCCTCCGCCCGCCCCCCTCCCCACCCCACCATTTCACTTCTTTCTCCCATGAACTCCCAGTCCCAGAAGTATTTGGTTGGGTTGAAACTTGGCACCAGAGTCCTGAGCCTTAAGGCAAACATTTGTCCTAGAATTGCTAGAAATCACCTGGCTTCTCTTAGCGGGACAATGGCAAAACCAAACAGCAACTCCCTTCCCTGCTCCTTGCCACCACCACCTCTCTCCCACTCCACCCCACCCCCAAGCCACTTGACAAACTGGAGGCTCCTAGGATTTCCCTGGGCAAGACCCGAGAACCTCTCCAGACACACCACTCCACAAAGTCCTGGAAAGCTCAGGAGTCATTGGCCAGGCCTGCAGACAACGCAGGGTGCCCATCCTTGTCTTTCACAGCCTTTGCTGGACCGGTGCCCCCTGCAGAAGTTAGGGGTGGGTTTTCACGCACTGGCTGTGCTTGGTTCTGGGGGGGGGGCTGGCCTGGACCTGAGGAGTTCAGTAATGACAGAAGGTGTCCACTCACTCCCTCACTCACTGACCAGTTCATTCATTCATCCACTGTCTTCTTTCTCCATTTATTGCAGCTTAAATTATTTCTCCTTCACTGGGGCATTCGCTCCGACTTGTACTAGTTTATAGAGAATTGCAGACACAGGCAAAGATACATAGAGACAGAACGCCTTGTTTACTTGCTCGCTTATTAATTCCCCGCCATCCACACGGCCGCTCATCTGTTTGTCCGTGCCTCCATCCACCTATTTCTCCCCTTGTTTCCACGTTGACTCGTGTTATGAATGTGCCCACTGATACCTTCATCCGTCCACTCGTTCACTCCTCTGTTCGCTGGCTCACACCATTCCTTCAGTGTCTCACCCATATATTCACTCAGCAGGAGGAAGACAGCAGTTCACTGCATTGACAGGGAAAGGGGAGGTGAGGTTCTCCGGGGTCCAGGAGCAGACACCAAGGCGTGCAGGGGCAACAAGAGAGCTCTCCCTCGAGGGCAGAGTCCCGGGAGGTGAGTGTGGGAGACTCACCCAGGCCGAGGTGGGGTGGAGGGAGACAGTCACTCCAAGTGGGGAGGGGGCTCCTGGGCCAAGGAAAGCGAGTCCGCACCTCAGCTGGCAGCCGCCCAGTGAACAAAAAAAAAAGCAGGAGGCTGGGGGTCCTGGCTGAGGTCATGGTATTTGGAGCCCTAAGAGCTCAGACTCAGTTCTGGAACTGCCTCTGGCTGAGCCTTCCAGGCAAGCAGGGTCATGACCCTCACGTAGGATTATTCTGAGGACTCCCGTGGCAGAAATAAAGGCCGTCCTACCGAGACTGGGGTGCTTAGCCCTCGCCTGCGTCCCGGTCCGTGCCCCACTAGACCGGAAGTCCCCTGGAGGCCCGGAAGCCCGGGCAGGCCTGGCTCCCTGCTGTCCATCCAGAGCCTAGAACAAGGCTGGTACATGGTGGCTGCTCAGTAAATATCTGGTGAATGAATGAACGAGCTGGGAAGGGATCTTAAAAATTATCAAGTCCAGTCATCTTCAAACTTCGCTACTTTTAAGGTGCTCTCAGGGTCCCCTGAGAAAGTTAAGAGCCATCCCCCCCTCGACCCAAACACCTCTATTTTTACCTGTTTACACATTGGGCTTTTCTTTCAAAATTTAATTTGCAAATTCCCCTCTCTCTAAAAAAAAGTTGAAAAAAGATGGTCTAATGCTCTCCTTTTAAAGATTGGAAATGGAAGGCCAGAGAGAGGAGGCAAGGGCCCAGGATCACCCACCAAGTTGTGATGGGACCAGAAGGAGACCCCAGACTTGCAAACCCCTTGTCCACGGAGCCTGCCCTCCCTCCCACTGCCCACCCTCCCCTGGCCTTCCCTCCATCTCAGGATTGAGCCTGCAGGCCTCCGGGGACCACCTGCCCTCCAGTCCCCCTCCCACAGGACTCCGAGGTTCTGGACAGAAGTAGAAGTCAGGATAGAAAGGACGTAACTGGACCAAGTCAAAGAGGGAGGGAAGGGCGGCCAGGTACGCGGTGTCTCCTCAGGTGGAAAACTCGGCTGGAAACTCCGCGGGAGAACAGCTAACTCCGTATGGCCAGAGTGCTAGGTTTTGAAACCCTATACATTTTTTTAAATCTATAATTATGTGGCACACACCTAATTAAAATGGACTATAATTGTTGAAATATTTTATTGAAGTCATTTTTTTTTTCCAAACGACAGGTTTAACAGATGATAAAACTTGTCTTGTGGTTAACCGGGGCTGCCAAGAACCCCGGGCAGAGTACAGGGGTGGGGCTGTCCGACGGCGGACAGTCACCCCCATCTGAATGCCAGCATTCTTTGCTAAGCACTCCTTCTGAAGGCTTCTCTCGGGCCCCATGCCAAGTGCTTGGGACGGAGATAAATAGCCTGGGTGGGTGTTTTGTGCACAAAGATGACTGAGGTTTGCTTGAGCTCCACGGAGATCCTTTGAAATTGTGCTCCTGGGGAATGAGGGCAGCTAAGATCAGAGGGAACTGTTTATTCAAAAGCACAAGGAGAGGAGTGTGATCTTTACCCCACTGGCAAGCAGCGCCCTCCTCCAAAAATCCCAGTGACCAACCCGTAGCAGACCTGGGCGGCTGGGGCAGCTGTGTCCTCACTTCCTTCAGGGAAGGGATAGATGCTTCTCAAGTAATGCCTTCGACAGCAACTGCAGTTGCTGACGGTCTCCCAGGTGCTCCGAGTTTTATATGCTTTGTTTCTAGTATTTACTGCCCACTTTATAGACGAGAAAACCGAGTCATAGATTAAGTGAGTGGTTTCAGGGCTTCCCGTAGTATAGGCATGGCCTGGGTCCTAATCGCAGCTCTGTCTAACCTGGAAGCCTGGGTTTCTCCACTATTGTGTTCTGACTCAGACCTTGACTCAAAGCAGCATCTTCATTGTTAAAAAGACTGAATCAGTCTGGGAGGAGGGAAGGGCAAGAAACACGCTCCAGGATCCGGGGGTCCTGCCTGCGGGCGGTGTGGGGAGAGGGCGTGCTACAAGACGAGACCCCCCGCCCCCGCATCCAAGGGACTGGAACAAGGGCCGGGCTGGGGACCAAGCGAAGAGTCTCTTCTGTGCCCTAGCTAAGAACCCACCCTGTCACCCAGGACTGATCCCGGTCAGACAGTGAGCAGAGCGAAGCAAGTGAGCCAAACGCCCTTCTCAAGCTTGACGATCTGCTTTACCCTGCGTTCCTGTCCCAACCCAGCAATCGGCACCCCCCAGGTTACAGGTGACAAACAAGTCAAGAGGTGAGTGTGATCTGATGCGACACTGCTAAAACAAAGTTCCAAAATTGCCAGGAAGGGGGAAAAAAAAATCTTCTTGGAGTTTCTCCATTTTTGTGGTTATTTTTTCTTTAAAAAAGGAAAAAAAAAAAGCTTATTCCTTTTATTCTTCTTATTACCTTTGTTCTGCATTTGTTGTCTGCTTTCCCTCAACCTCATTCTTCATCTTCACACAGCTCATTTTTGTTGAATAGACCCCACGCCAGATGTCTGCCTGTCCTCCCGCTCACTCACAGAGGCCCGAGAAGCTGTGCGCTTCCAGAACATCTCTGTGCTCCCTGAGAAAAGCCCCGACTCAAGGCTGCGGTGTGGACCTGTGGATGCAGGGAACAACGTCAGGTGGGGCCTGGCTCGGGGCCTGCGAGCCCTCCCGTCCGGGCCACCCCGCCCGCTGTTGGGGGGGACAGGGCGCTCTGTGCAGGATTCACTCTGACAGCTGTCGGGGAAGGGGGGTTGTTTGTACAAAGCAGACTGACTGTGTCTAAATCCCTCCCTAGGGCACTGGTTCCAAGTTAAAATGTGGCAGGTTTGATCTCCGCCACCCTACCCCGCCCTGCAGGACTTCCCCTCTCCCCCAGTCCCATCCCGGGGTTACCACCCTGATGAGCACTTCCAACTGCTCCTCAACGGCTGGTTACCCAACGGTCCCTCCCTCTCCTCTGTCCTCCCTCCTCCTCCGTGCCTCCTGCCCCACCTGTTGGATCTGTCCATTTCCATTTGGTGTGGGGAGGAGTGGGCGGTGCCCTGCCCTCCAGCCCTCAACCCCGGGGGGGGGGGGGGGGGGAGCTGCAAGGGCATGGTTACTTCATGGAATTCATTAATCAACGGAGCGCCCCCTGCCAACTGTCTGGTACCACTGCCTCATCAGTCCTGAGAAATAGGTGTCTCATTATGCCCATTTAACAGATGAGGAAATTGGAGGTCAAGGAGGTCACTGCTCAAGGTGACAAATGGCCCAGCTCGGGGTGGGGTGGAATTCACACTTGGAGCCTCTTACCCTATTTACAGTAAGAACAGCTGCCTTTTGGAATGTGTCCTCTGGCCTTGTTGAACACTGTGTGTAGGAGCTTCTCACTCAAAGGACCCACAAGGTAGGCAGCCTTGCCCCGCCTTCTGCACTGGGCACAGACGTCGGGAGGTGAGAGACCTCCCACTGTGGCCTGAGACCCTGGCAGGCACTCAGCTGTGAGCCGGGACTCCATGGCTTCGCGCCCCTCTCTCTTTGCCCCCCTTGGGAGACCCGGGTAAGGAGGAAAGGCTGGTGGCCTGGCAGCAGGGATCCTCAGCCTGGAGCTTGGACATCTGGGGTTGGACAGCACAAGAGGCTGTCCTGTGCCCTGTGGGATGTTTAACAGCACCCCCAGCTTCCAGGCACTACCCTGTGACCAGAAAGTACTGACACCCAAAAATATCTCTAGACATTGCCAAATGTGACCCATTCCCCACGCCCGACTGAGAACCACTGCCTTATAGTTCTGTTTTCCTTGAAGGAGGGACATGTTATTTCTCTTAAGGGCATATAGAAATTCAGAATAGATAGTGCCCAAAAACTAAGTAGCCCAGAGTGTGGCACAAGAAACACCAGCCAAATGGGGTGGTAATATTATTATTATTACTATTATTATTATTATTATTATTATTCTGTGACTTATAGGGGAGAACGGATCTCCACTAGCTGGCAATGGAGTCCTGGAGGGTGGGTAAAGGGACCTGACAGTCCGAATCCTGTGGCTGACGCAGTAGACGCTTTGAACAAGTCTGCTTACCCTTTGGGAACTCTGTGTTCCCGTATCTAAAATGGGAAGTCCAAAGGATGTGACTTCTAATACTAAATCTAGTATTTCCAGATTTCCCAGATTCCGCCATTCTGGAACAATGTTGTCACTCAGCCCTGAGGCGCAACGGCTCTGGGCTCTGTCCACCTGGGCTCAGTCCATGGTCTGAGGACTTACCAAGCTGGGTGGCCTCAAGCAGGCCACCTACTCTCTCCATGGGTCTGTCTCTTTATCTATAAAACTCAGAGATCATCTCTGCCTCACATGGTTGTCACAAGCATGAACTGAGGTGATGCATACACCCCAACAGTGCCTGGCACTCAGCCCCATAAGAATTAGTTATTACCATCAGAAACACCCTGGCAGTATTTAAAAAACATGACCCTCAGTCCCGATCACAGGCCCATTGAATCAAATCGTCCAAAGTGAAAGTGTGTGTGCATATTTTTTAATTCTCCCCCAAATGATTCTGAAGTAGTGGGTCATTGACCTGGAATTTAAGAACCACTAAAAGTTGTATGAAATTCTCTGATGTTAGGAATGTTTCATTAATGTCTGGAGTGCCATGAGGGGAGGGGAGCTGAGTGGTACAAAGATAAGAAATATACTCTGTCCACAGGGAGCAAGACCAACTCATAAGCCAAATACATAGCTCAGGTGGGCCTCTGTGGCCAAGGCCACAAAGAAGTTTGGGATACGTGCTCAGACATGGCAGAAGAGGGGGTGTGACCAACGGGACTGCCCATTACAATTGTGTTGGTTGTTGACTATACGAAAGTACCCAAGAGAGGTGACTTCATCTAATTCAACAAAAGCTACATAGGACCAGTGGAAGGCCTGGAGGTCATTGTTCACACAAGCCGCCCTGGAGGCTCCGATATACCCATAAGGACCAGTTTCCCTGCCCCCTTCTCTGGGGGCCTTCTTGGAGGAGGAGGAAACGTGCCTTGAAGGACAGACTTGGTTGTGGTGGGCACAGACACAGTGTGGAGCAAGTGGAGGGAACATTCTTCAGCAATCTCATGCACGAAAAGTGAGATGGAAGATGTGGCAAGTTGTTAATGAAGCGTTCAAGAAAAGCATGGCTTGAGGCATGGTTTTGCCGTGGCAACATGCTCTTCGTTTGGTATGGAAGGACAAAGTCAACATTTTCATGGAATCAACAGGAGAGTAAGAAGACCCATGTTGCAGCATCTGGACTCGGTGATTTCGTCCAGTCTCCCATGAGTGTTGAGCAAATGGAGGATCGTGCGCACATAAGACAGAAGAGTCACGGGTACCACCGGGGGCCCAAAACTCACTGTTCTGCAGCTGTGTTGTGCTAGTGATGTTCCTTCCCAACCTGACAGAGCTGGGCTCTGACTCTTCTCACTGCAAGAACCTGGACAAGTTGGACTCACCTCAGCGCCTCATGGACATAATATAATGCAGTATAACATAATAATTATAATATAATACATATATCCATCCCTCAGGACTCAACAGTCCTTTGAATTAAATGCAATACAACGTTGACTTTGTGGGCCATTAATCCATGCTGGGTCTCTTTCCCCAGAATGTTCCTTTAATGTCCACTCAGCTGCGTTCAGGAGTCCATCTCCCAAACCTCAGAGATAACCATGTGTATTAAAACTGATGGAATCTCCTTTGAACCAATAATCCTATCAAGGGAACCTGCCTTTGGATTTATCCAAAAGGCAAAATATGTGTCCAGCAATCTTCATTGCAGTGATGTTCTAATGGTAAAATGCAAACCACGTAGGCAATAGTGGGGCACATAAGAGGAACACCCACAGTAGAGACTATTCTGTAGAATGGAAGAGTATGAGGCAAAGGGGTTTTAATAACGCAGGGAAAGTATGCCGTAGATGTCACCAGGAAGCTTTCAACAAAATTCATGATCAATTTCATCTTTGGGTTGTTTTCTTGACTATCCAGATTTTTGTCTTGTTTTGTGTCAATAGCATCATGGTGGAACACCTGGGACGACTTCCCCCCTCAACCCCAAAGCAGACCCAGCTCCCAGGTGCCCTATACCACAGTCGTCAAGAGCGCACTCCCAGCAGGACGCCGCAAGGGTGACAAGTGTGGCCCCCGAATTTGTCACACTGAGGTAGGGCCAAGTTCAGTCTCCCTGGCACCACGAGCAGCCTCGTGCCCGGTGCTGTGGGGAAGTGGGGACAGCAGGTATGCCCTGGCCAGGAGCAGCTCCCACTGCAGTGAGAGAAGAGGCAGTGATGTGGAGAAGCCACCGGCTCTTGAGCGGACCCTCCCCGCGTCCTGCCTCTCCTTCGCCTGAGTTTAAGTCTCATCCCAGAAACTCGGACCCTACAGCCAGGCTGCCTGAGAGGGAAGCCCCATGCTGCCAGGACCTGTTGGGCGAGCCCCGGGCAAGTGACACCACCTCTCTGTGTTTTGGTGTCCTCGTCTGGGAAAGATGGGTGATGGCGGTACCCTCCTCACGGGCAGGTTGGGTTCCTTGGTCTAGGAAGCTCTTGGAGCATGACCCTTGGCAAGTGCTATAGGAGGGCTTTCTATTACTATGGGTTCAAATGTAGCTGAAATAAGACCGTCTGACTCCAAATCACACAATCTTCCCCCTCGACCTCACAGCCGGATGTCCACAAATAACTCTGAACTAAGTCCCTCAGAAGGGCTGCAAGAGAGGGTGAAACAGGATACTATCATGCTGGCCCCCTGGGGGCGAGGACAACAGGAATGCTGGAGTTTGAGAGCTTTGGGGTCAAGTTCTGCCGCTACCACTCATGATGGTCTAACCCTCCCGCCCCATCCATCTGCACCTCGGCCTCTGTGCCTGTAAGCTAGGGCTAGCTTCCACCCACTCACCGGGACGTTTCCATCAGCAATAAGCATGCATCACATAAAGTGCAAGAACGGTGTTATTAAACCCACACCAAGACACCACAGGTGTTGTGAGGACGATCAGGTGAGAGTACACACGTGCAGCACGTGCCCCTGCGAGGCATCACCCAGCAGGTAAAGCCGAGTCTCTCAGCTGTGAAAGACTCAGAGGGGAAAGAGCCAAAACAGTTCCCCGGAGAAGCAGGGGTTCTAGCCGGCATTGAAAGCAAACGGGACGTTGGGCCACCAGAGACGAGGGGCAGGGTCCTTCTGAGCAGCAGCGGGGCAGCTTGGGCAATGAGCAGTTCCACAGAGGATCTTCAGATGGTCCTATTACTAGCAGAGCACCCCGCACATGTCCGGGATAGAGAAGATGGGAGGCAGGGGAGGGAGAGCGACAGAGGGAGAAAGAAGGCTGGAGGGAGAAGGGAGTCTGGGAAATGTGTGCATCCAGCGCTTCTCCCAAAGCCCCATCTGTGGCCAGCACAATGCTGATTCGCCGCCGCCCCCCACCGCCTGACCCCACACAGAAGGCCCCTTGTTCCGCAGCCTGCCCCGCGTGATCTCTGGGGAACATGATTACAAACCTCGACACTCCATCCCACCCTTTCAAAGGGCACTGCCCCCAGTCAGGCGTCTGCTTCCCTCCCCTCGGAGACATGATGCACGCTGCTCACCACTGAGAAATTTAGTGCCCCCCCCCACCCACCCACCCTGAAAAGGAAAATGTAGCTTGAGACTTTAATTCCTATTCATGTCATTTTACAATAGCTTCATTCATTCCTACTGGCTGTATGATTTTTTTTTTCTTTTTAATTTGTGGAGTACATTTGTGATGTATGAATTAGGGAAAGGAAGTGTTCTTAGAAAGGTCCCAGGGAGTGAGCTGTCTATGTCTGAGGACTGAAATATAAGTGTCAAGGAAAAAGAGTGACATGCGGGCAAAGGGAGTTGTGCTCTGGCCCAAACTGGCCCCCAAAGTGCTGTGTGGCTTTGGGCAAAGGACTTTAACCTCTCTGGGCTATGTGACTGTCTAAGGAGTGGCTTCCCAATCTCATTAAATAGTGTCTCCGTCACCCAGTGTGGCAGCCCTGTGGGTTGGGTGGTCACTGGGTCACTGTCATAATTAATGTGGGGAAGCACCCTTTGGGGGAACCGACCTCAGACCCTACCCCCTCATAAGCTCCGGCTGGGAAGAGAGCGAGGCTGAGCGCCCCCTCCTGCCCCCACCCCCTTGTCCAGCTTCAGCTGCCAGGGCCTCTCATGGGCAGAAGCATAAGTGAAGAAATCCAGTAAGCCTGGGGAGGCCAAAGTTTTGGCCTCATAAAGCCCTTTTCCTAAGCAGCTGGCCACAGCTGTCCAGAGCTAAGTCTTACGGTAAATTGGCCCGCAGCCCCGAAAACTGAGGGGCTGGGGCATGGGGACCCGAGAGGGGGGAGGAAACAAAGGCGTTGCTGGGAGAATGGAGAGAAATCGCCCAACCTGCCGCTCGCTGGCTGCAAGGCCTTTCCTCTCAAGCCTCGGTTTCCCCAATTGTGAAGTACAGGTAACGCCTCCCGCGCCATTGCACAGTGACGGTCAGGATGAGACTGTGGTCAGGCCTGGCCGGGAGTGCGTCCTCAGTGGGCTCCCCTCGAATGCCCAGCGTGGACTCCCCTCCCCCTCCCGCTGTTGTAAGGCATCCCCGCCCTCCCCACCCAGACCCCGAGGACATGCACACCCGTCTCCCTTCTGTTTCCGTCCTCGGAGACAAAGTACCGGCTAGTGGTTAGTGGCAGCTCCGTCAACGGCCACGCAGAGGGCCGGTCGCCCAAGAGGGCCACTCAGAAAGGTGGATGCTTTCCCTGGTTTGCTGTAGGTGGGTTTTAGCCCAAAGTCACTTTCCTAAATTCCCACCACAGTTCGCAGCAGAGGAACAAGAACGGTGTGGCTGGTCTAAATGTGCCCACAGGCCAAGTCTCAGGATGCAGAAGGAACTGATTTAGTCCTTCCTGCAGATGGCAGAAAACCGTCCGTCTGTGATGACTCCGCGTCCTCCGATTTCGATAGGCACTTTGGGGAAGAACCCAGTCTAATCAGGGTTTTCCCCATTCCTTCTCTCCAGGAAAGGTCTCAGGGGCTTAAGAGGGAGAGGTCATTCTGGCTTCAGGGGAGACTAAACCCCGTACACAACCGTCTCCAGGGCTCCCATTGCCCTTGGTGAGCCTCCGCAGTTCCCATAGCCCGTCTCTGAGGCCCAGGGTTGCCTTGCCCTCTGTTCATCACAAGGTCCTCTTGTGCTGGGTCTGGGCTCTCCTGGGTCCTGCAGCCCTCCAACAGCCACCCCCACACCCCAGGGGGCTCGGGTCCTACCAGAAGCTCCCCAGACAGGTGCCACGCAGGGGTGCGTGGCCTGAGGCCAGGAGTCCCCTCGCGCAGCCTCCCCATGCTCTGCGGCCTGTGGGGCCTCCAGATCACGAGCAGAGAAGCAAGTCATGGCTTCTCTCAGCCGGCCCCTCACATTTACCTGGGGTTGCTCTCTGCTCCCACCCACAGCTGATCTCTCCCCAAAGAGGCAGAGTACCCTCTGGGTGGACATGCACCCAGCTGAAAGTCAGGATCTATAATACCATACGAGAAAGACAAAATGTCGATCTACCACAGTGGCCTTATAAAGGAGACATTCCCTCGTAAAGAGGACGTCCTTCGTCGCCCAGAAGACATAACGAAGCCCCGCAAGGTGGAACAGTTTGTCCTTGCTCACACAGTCAACAGGTGGGACAATGAGGGCTCTCCTCAAATCCTGTCACTGCCTGACTGTGTCATGGCCACTGCATATCCACGCCGGTGTCCCCAACATGGCAGGGACAACACGGCCCAAGCCTTCACTGGGTCCCCCTCCCCCGCGGACACAGCCCCCCCCTTCTCCCACACTGCAAAGCCCCTGTTTCGTCAGAGTTAGCAGAGAGTGACCCAAATGGAACCGCACACACCCTATGGGCAGAAAATGAGATGTAAAATCCTATCGGTCCCTCTGACAGTTAAAGTAAAATTTTATGTGAGCAATATACTCTCGCTCTGATTCCCATGCCATACAATTTTATTCCGGTTTTTCTGGGCCCGCTGAACCCCTGCTCTTTTAAGTGTTCAAATGCTCCGTGCGCCAAGATAAATGATGATAACTGACAGGGCATTGTCAATGGATAGTGGAGCCGGTTCCGGTAAGCATGCCAAGGGCCAGCTCTGGGGGCAGGTCGCTGAGCGGAGAGGGGCTCTGGTCTCACCCTCTCCCTGTACTACAGTCCACACTGGTACCAACGGCCGGAGGGCAAGAGAACAAAGGGAATGTTACGTCTCTGAATTCAAATCTTTCCCTTTGAAATGAGGCGTCCAGAAGGGCCAATAAAACTGTGGAAATGGATTTCTGGCTGCATTTGATGTTAAGCCTTGAGTGTCAAGAGCCAGGTCTGTTGGTTGCCTTTCTATGCCCCTTTCCCTTCTCGCCTCCCTTGGCTCGCCTCGGATTCCCCCATCTCTGGACGCCTTGTGGGGACTTTGTCCTTTCACAAACAGTGTCTTGGAGCTGGTGGAGAGGCAGCGGCGTCTCATCTCTGCTTTGACATGAGAAGAGCGAATTAAGTCTTAACAGAATAGAGAGCTGCTCTTGTGTCTGTGATAGAATTCGTCCCGTATAGGTTGATTAGGGCCCAGACTTCTCCCGCTTCCGTCTTAAACACTGTGTACCGAGGCATCTCCATGTGTACAGTTGCTGTCCTTTGCCCCCGGAGTCATCATATCCCACATCCCACCCATCCCTTTCTACCTGGAGAAGAGGTTTGGAGAGAAAACCCAAGGTTCAGAGCTTCCTCCCTAAGCCTGTGCGACCAGATATCCGTGACGGGGGACGAGCTCGCGTCTCGAGCAGCTAGCCTAGTCCGTGATTGGGAGAGAAGGACACCGCGCGTCCGTGCGACATCCTGGCTGTCATCGTGATCTGTTCTCGGGCTGAGGAGCACAGTGTGAAAAAGCGCTCTGAGTATCCAGGCCTACAGTCAGGTTGGGGAACCCCGGTGAAACTAGTCTGCAGCCCCACCCAGCCTGGCCATGTCCTTAAGCCGGATCAAATTAATTGACCCCATTTACATGGTGATTTGTGACTCCCAGTAAGAGAAAGGACCTGTGAAGAGAACAGCAGATAGGATATGGAATCCAAAAACCAGTTTCCAGTCCTGACACTGCCCCAACAGGGGGATCTTGGGTTACTTTCTTCACCCTGCAGCTCAGACATCTGCCTGTAAAATCAGGGGAGTAATTCCTCCCCTGTCCTGAGTTCTAAATGAGCTGACTGCAAGAGCATTGTTTAAGCTCCAAACCATGGAGTTTAAACGAGAGCTAGAATCATCGTAAGAATATCATATATGTTAAAGTCAACCCATCTCCATAATGAGTTAATGGGGAAAGGATTGTTTCCTTCTATTCTTGGAGCGAGGAAACTGAGGCAGCGACAAGCGTAGCAGCCACAGAGTCAGCCAACAGCAGAGTTCTGTTCACAGAAATAGAGCCAGCCAGGCATGCTGGAAACCATGAAGAACTCCAGATATAACCTATAAAACATCTTCTTAAATGCTTTAACAGCTGGTAAGGCGGTGGGAAGTTAGGTCGAAGTCTAAACGGGAGTGGGAAGAGGAAAAGGGTCTGTGCCACCATTTTTGCCCAGAGGACATCTGGTATACCTGCAGAACTTGCTCTTGCATTTTTAGAGCCTCGGAGGGGACAGGGGACATAAAGCAAAACCCAGAGCCTACTCAAGGTGGGGAGTCCAAGAGAAGATCTTTCTTATGAAAAATCAAAGTCTCAAAGTGGGTTAGGACAAAGTAGATGGAAACACACACACACATAGACAGAGAGAGAGAACAAAGCCCTGATGTTGAACAGAGAAGTCCTTAGATTATCAACCAGGGACCTGTAATACAGCCAGCCTCCCTGTCTAGCCTCATCTTTCTTTACTGTATGATTCATCATCAACCCCTGAGCTGCTCTGATACACTTTCCCAGCTCAGCTGTCCATTTCCCACCTCTCTCCTGCTACACCTCCCTCTGGCTGAACACTCATTGGCTAGAGTTTCCATCAGATACTCCTCTCCACACCCGTCCCTCCTTAGCCACACACCCCAGCTTCACTCTACATCAGTCCCTCCCCATATCAGTTAAATTCCTTCTTATCAGACCCTGGGAGGGAAATCAACCTTTTCTGCTTAGGTGTTAGGCTTCTATCAGTAAATCAATCAATCATAGGCACGTCTTCGGGAAATAGCTTGTTCGTGGACTCTAACTGTGTCTGGGAGATAGGACTAGTCATACGTGCCACTGGGGAGGCATCCTCATCTGGGGACACCAGCTCCTGGCCCCAACTTCTGTCTTTGCTGGCCCCAGCATTGTGATGGTCCTTTCCTCAGACACTCTGGTGACTCTGCTCCTTTCATAGAGAGCTGAGCCTCAGATGCTAAGAAAGGAAGGACGGCCTGGCCCATCCCCTGGGTGCTGCGCTGACCTCAGCAAGGCCCAGAGCAGCAGAAGCAGGGCCCTGTGGGGTCCCAGTCTCCCAATATGCAGCCAGTGCCCCCAAGCCACATCACACCAGTCCAGTGGGAGGGCCTGTCCCACCCTTTGTGCTTGTTTGCACGCAGTAACTTTTTGCTCTAGTGGCAGCCCTGGAAGGCAGCAGGGCAACCTTTACTCTGTCCATTTACAGATGAGGACAAAGGCAGGCAGGGAAGTCACCCAGCCAGTCCAGGAGAGAGCTCGTAAGAGGACAAAGGCAGATATGACAAGGTGTGCTTGGACTTCAGAGAAGGGCAATCACAGTAAGTTGGCCTTTAAACTGACTTCTGCCAGTGGAGCTCTGCTTCCCACACTTAAATCCACTCAGTGTCTGGAGCAGGTGGACCACAGCTTCCGTAAAGCGAGGCGAGCTGGGTGTCCCCTCCCTGCCGCTGGATGGATGGGGCACTCAATGGGGACAGGAAAGGGATGGAGGCCAGGAGTGAAGAAGAGCTTTATGCTTCAGCCTGGATGGAAAATTGGTCCTGGGATCTTTAAAATGTCATCTAGGAATGGAGGGGTCTGCAATTCAAACCTCAGACTGACCTCTTGTTTGCTTTTAAGATGTAAGGGCTTGAATTTACCGTTGTAGAAAGAAGATATACTTTTGTTTTGTAAAAAAACAAAATAAAATAAAATAAAAATACCAAATAGGTTCTTTTGGGTCTAAAGCAGAAGCCTACAGGTGATATCTGTGAACCACACTATTCTATATCCAATTCAACATGCATTTATTGAGCACCTACTGTGTACCAGACACGGTTCTAGGCTCTGGAATGCAGTAATGGGTAAAACACACAAAAATTCTCGCCCTCATGGAGAACACAGATGATAAATATAGGTAAGTACGTTTTATGGTATATATTGGGTATAAAATGCTATGGAGAAAAACAAAACAAGGAAGTGAGGTAAAGCTAGGAGGTATATGAATTAAAGTATAATAATCAGAGAAGGTCTGTTGACAAGGGGACATTTGAACAAAGACTTAAAGAGGATGAAACAGAAACCCTTCAAATAAAGGGCATTCCAGGCATACAGAATGGCAAGTGCAAAGGCCCTGTGGTAATGGAGGGAAAGAGAGAACTAGGAGATGAGGTTAAGAGGTGGGGCCTTGAAGAGGTTAAATACCTTTAGATGAAGGAATCTACATAGTGACAGGATGAGAGTCTAAATCCAGGACTTGGCATAAAGTGTGTGCAAGCCTAACTACCTCAGGAGGACCCGGTAAGGCAGATTGGGAGTGGATGTTGCATGAGCCTGGTGTGAGTCAAGTATGAATAGTGAAAATACTCCCAGACAAGTAGGTATTGATGGGCTTGCCCTCAGAAAGCAGGGAGGCCATTCTTAAGAAGGGTGGGATTTGGGCACCTGGGTGAGCAAGGAAGCCCCAATCCAGAACATTCAGAGAGAGAGAGATGGGGGGCCTAGGAAGCCCTGACAGGCTCAGGACCAGGAACATCAAGTACAAGAAAGCAGGAATGGGAAGTGGGGTCAAAAATAACTCGTGGATCCAGACCCTTATTTGCCTATCTCACACACACAGAAAAAAGTGGCCAATATCTACTTCCATTAAAAAAAAAAAAAAAAAGTGGATTGGGGTGCCTGGGTGATTCAGTCAGCTCGGTGTCTGACTCTTGATTTCAGTTCAGGTCATGACCTCACGGTCATGGGATCAAGTCCTGCCTTGGACTCCATGCTCAGTGGGGAATCTACTTAAGATTCTCTCTCTCTCTCTCCCTCTCCCTCTGCCTCTCTCTGCTTCCCCCAACTCTCATGTGCACATGCACACTCTCTCTCTATAAAAAAGGTGGATAATTTTTCTTTAAAAAAATGAAAGGGGAAAAACTAAGAATGTTGGTATCAGCCAACCACACACCTTTATACGTAGTGGAAGGAATACAAAATGTATAGATATGTGATTGAAGTTTACAAAGGCAACTAAGAAAGCAACTAAAAGATTGTGCGTGTGAGTGTGTGTGTGTTTATATATAAAATGTGTCGGAGGGAAAATGTGTGGATGCTGGTCCAAGTGAACAGATTATCCCTTACAGAAGGGGGTTGATACATGACATCCTAATGTGATCAATCAAAAATAACAGTATTAATACATTTAATGTATGTAGACATGAAATTTATCACCAAGACAAACAAAAACAATCAAAAAGAATTAACAGAATTAAAAGTGGTTGATTCAAGACAAATGTGAAAAGGTGATGTGACCAAAGGCTATTAACTTTTCATTAGAAACATGCCTCTGCTCTTTGGTTTGATTAATCATCCACAGGTATTTTTATTTTTTTAAGAAGAAAATAGCAAGAGGGAGAGGGAATCTTTTTTTTTTTTTAAGATTTTATTTATTTATTTGACAGAGAGAGACACAGCGAAAGAGCGAACACAAGCAGGGGGAGCGGGAGAGGGAGAAGCAGGCTTCCCGTGGAGCAGGGAGCCTGACATGGGGCTCGACCCCAGGACCCTAGGATCACGACCTGAGCCGAAGGCAGACGCTTAAACAACTGAGCCACCCAGGCGCCCCCATACACAGGTATTTAATAGGTACTTTTATATAACTTTTTAAAGTAGGTTTGACTTCATGTTGCAGTCACAGGAGATTTGAGATTGGGATGTGCCAATTATACTCATAAGTATATAACATCTTGAGATGTTATCAGCTGCTTGCTGCTGACGGCTTTGTCACTTTTGTGTAGAAATGATTTTACACTAAAATCTAGATTTCTCTGTTTCACTCTACTCACAGATCACACCCAGAAAGCAAGATTTACAGAGAAAAATAAGTCAAATGCAGTTTGAAAACACATTTTGTGGTATGAATACCCCCATTAAAATCCCACCACTTAAGGATTCATTCATCTAACTAAACATCAGTTTTTGGGTGCCTACGAAGAACAAGGATATTTTCGATACAGACTCCATTTCAGTGACACGTGGGTTTTCTTTCCCAAAGGAAGGACACAAAGGGAAGATGTAAAGTCTAGAAACCCTTCTGAAGCATACCCTCACCCACACCTTGGTTTTAATCCACTGTCAACAGAAAGGACTGAAACCTAGGTGTTGGGAATTTTAGACCCAGCTGTGTTTCATTTTTGCTAGCTGTATCACCTAGGGAAGTCACCTCTCTGATCTGGACTTCGGTTCTTTCAAATTATATTTGAACAACAGGGTTTAGAACAGTTGGAATCTGAAACATCAGCCCTTGTTACCTTGAGCTAACTGGTCAACCCATCATAGGGGAGGGGAGAGCTGTCTAACTCTGAAGGCAGAAGAGGCAATAGGTGTTATGACAGAGGGTTCTTTAGGCCTTCAAGTACAACCTGCAGGATGCACCGAGGAGGCAGCTGGCTGCCTGTGAAGCAATCCCATGTGGTGGAAAGATTGCAGGCCTGGGGGTCTAGAGACCCAGGGTTTAGTTCCAGCTCTGCCAAAGCTTCACTGGAGGATCCTGAACAAGTCACTACAGCTCCATGGCCCTCAGTGTCCTCACCTGGAAGATTAAAAGGTTCAACTAGACAATGCCCAAAGTCCCTTCCAGCTCTAACATGCTCTCATTCCATGATTGCGTGACCACCAAATTAAATTAAAATCAGAGCTTTTGCATCACCCCGTGTGTTGGCGAAGACAGGGAACACGCCCATGTGTACATGAAAAAGCCTCCGACACTGGGTCTCTCAGCTTCTTGTTGTTGTTAGGTTTTTTTTTTTTTTTTTTTTTCATCCTTTCCTGAGCTTATCTGCCCAGGATCAAGGGCTTCTTCTCCAATGCAGGTGCTTATCTGCCTGCTGAGGCCAAGGGCACACCTTAGTAACCCGAAATTTGTGAGGCAATGCCCGCGTCTCTGCCACTGCTAAGCCACCACCTCTGGCTACAATAAGGCGTTCCCCGATAAACAGATTTGCTATATACATGTCTTCCTGGGAACACTGCCTGCCAGCCCGCTCCTGCCAAGGTCTGCACACGGCCATCTACAGGGAGGGTCTGAGTACAGGGAGACGTTGGGGCAATCCAAGAGGCTGCCAGACTTGGGGACAGAATGGGTGGGAGATACAGCTCCTGTGGAGGGGGGTTTCCTAGGCACCTGGGCTAGAGGGCAGGACAGAGACCTACAAGCTGTGGGAGGAGGGGGCTTCCTGGAACGCCAAGGCTGGGCTTGGTATCAACGCATCAGGGAGAAATGGCCTACAGATTTGGATATTTCTAAATCCCAGGATTGCTCATTCTTTCAAGGAAATTTTCCTAAGATCTGATATTCACTGGCCATTGAGGAAACAGGTGAATCCCGATATCTAGGTCATTCCCATCAAAGAGTCCCCAGTCTATATCTTTTGGATAAATACCTAGTAGTGCAATTGCTTGGTCATGGGGTAGCTCTATTTTTAACTTTCTGAGGAACCTCCATACTATTTTCCAGAGTGGCTGCACCAGTTTGCATTCCCACCGACAGTGTAAGAGGCTGCACCCTAATGTTTATAGCAGCAAAGTCCATAATAGCCAAACTGTGGGAAGAGCCCAGATATCCATCAACAGATGAATGGATAAAGAAGATGTGGTCTATATACACAAAATGGAATATTACTCAGCCATCAAAAAGAATGAAATCTTGCCATTTGCAACAACATGGATGGAACTAGAGGGTACTATGCTAAGCAAAATAAGTCAGTCAGAGAAAGACAATTATCACATGATCTCATGCATATAGGGAATTTAAGAAACAAAACAGGATCATAGGGGAAGGAAGGGAAAATAAATAAGGGAAAAATAAAATAAGACGAAATCAGAGAGGGAGACAAACAGTAAGAGACTCTTAACTCTAGGAAATAAACCGAGGGTTGCTGGAGGGGAGGTGGGTGGGAGGAAGGGCTAACTGGGTGATGGGCATTAAAGAGGGCACGTGATGTAATGAGCACTGGGTGTTGCATGCAACTGATGAATCACTGAACTCTACCTCTGATACTAATACACTATATGTTAATTAATTTATTAATTAATTGAATTTAAATAAAATAAAACAAAACATGATGATGAAGTTCAGAATAAAACCTTTCTTTTTAAAACAAAAAAAAAAAAAGAAAAGTAAAAGAGTCCCCAGTCTGGTCGTGAGGGAAAGGGTTACATAAAGCAAACAGTCACAATACGTTTGATTCTTTCCCTTATCCAGTGAATATAAAATGAATGCCCAGTGAGTGCAGTTATCATTCTTGATACTAGGGGAATTCAAGCAAACAAGAAAGGAAAGATGATGTCTGCCCTCTCAAGCCCACATCCCCAACTTTATTCTGCCCATCTCTTGAGGATAATGACCTTAGTTGGCGGAGTGCTTCGCTGGAGTTCTGCGTTTGTTAGCACCAGTCCCCCGAGCAGTGGTGATCACCAGGAGTGATTACAACTCTTCCTAGTTCACGTCCAAGGAAACTGAGGTCAGGAGGGTTGGGGCTTTGCCTGAAATGACCCTGACAGTAGATGACACTGGACCCAGGTCTGCTGGTCTCCACAGCCTGGCTTCCTTTTACCAGTTTGTTCTGCTACAGCTCCGTCTTCCCAGACCCAGAAATGTCATTTTCCCTGCTCTTGTTCTCAGCCTGCTCTTCCTCTCTATCACCTTTGGCTCACCTTTGGTCAGTACAGGGCAGCTTGTAGTGCAGTAACAAACAACTCTAAATATCCATGGCTGAAGGCAACACGGATTTTACTTCCCACTGACACTCTGGTGACGTGGGTCTGCTCGCCACCATCACTCAGGTATCCAGGTTGATGGAATTTACACCTCGGTGCGTATCCCCTGTCACCTGGCGGGCACTGTATAGGGCTGGAGGGCCTCCCATCAGCCGCGAAGTGCTCTAGCCCAGAGGTGACGTATATCACTCCCAGCCCCTCAGCCAGAACTAGCCACGCGGCCACACCAAACCTCATGCAAGGACACTGGATGCTGGTAAGCAGTAAGGAAGGCTGCCAACATCACTATTCACCCAGGTTCCTGAGGGGGAAGCCCTAGTCTTCTGGGATTGCCGAAGACTTTTCCTCCCTTAGCCAGGAAGTAGGGGAACAGACCTGGCTCTGGAATTTGCTCAGACTTGCAGGACTTGGGGGCGGGGGGGGGGGGGCTTTTACTTAACTTCGGTGAGTCTCTGTTGTCTTATCTGTAAAATGGTGGCAATAATGCTTCTACCACAAAGTTACGGTGACAGTTTACAAGCTGATGAGTGTAGACCATGCTTGGTAACTGTTAGGTTCCCTGCTTCCCTTCCTTCCCGCCCCTACCGCCATCTCCCTTAGAGGTCTTCCATCCCCTGTTCTCAGCCCTGCGCCCAGCATCTCTCACTGGCACTGCTGCAACATCTGCTGATCCCCCTACCTTGAACTGCTTTCTGTCCTCCACGCTGTGTCTGCCTGCTGATCTCCCTGAGCCACAAATCTTGTTGCTAGGTCATTATCATTGCCTCCATGCTCTTAATTCTCTTATGGTCCCTTGCAGCATTAATGATATGTCATAACACAATCTACCCTTCCAGGTCTCCAATTTTCCCACATCCTTCCCATCTTCCATATGAACCATTCCCATTCCCTGATTCTTCCATGTCTTTTTATACCTGCACATCTGTTCGGAGTGACCTTTTCCCTACCTCATCTGGAAAACTCCATTCATACTTCAAAACTCAGCTCAGGTGTAACCTCTCATAGGAAGGCTTTCACAGCTACCCCAGCAGAGTTCATAACCTCTCACCTGCCGTTGGTCTCTTATTGTTACCTGGAATTCCATTATCAGCAGTCCACTCCCTTGAGCTAAAGTTTCTCCCCTCAGTCCTCTTTCATAATGGCAGGGTGCAAATCGCCCACAAACAGCAGACCAAGCCCTAAGTTTGACCTCGGGGCTTTTCCAAACCTTGTTCAGTAATCCTGGAAAAGTCATCTCCTGTCCCAGAGCGGGGTGGCTATGGAAATCTCTCACCCTCTGCATGACCAACACCTGGCTGGAGCTCTTCTCATCTTAGGATCCATCTGTTCCCAAGGTGACAGACACTGGGAATGACTTCACCCTGCAGGAGAGAGTCTTCCTTCTCCACTCCTTGGGGTGACCTCCCTATTGCAGACCTGGGATATCCTGAGGTATTGCAGGGTGCAGAATTACCATGGCAAAACTTAACACACATTAATGGAGCAACACAAGGTCAGAAGGGGGTAGTTATTCAGTCCCAAAAAGCCCGATGATGGGAACAAGAGCTTCTGTCCTTATACCCTTAGATGTAGAGGCCGCCAGAGCTATGGCAAGACATCGCATCTGTCCACATAATTCTTTGGCAACTGGTCTTCACCAAGATAAGGAAACAGGCACAGATGTGATGTGGCTCACTCAGGGTCCTCCTGTCATTTCAGGTCTGGGCAGAAACAAGTCACAAAAGTCCTTCTGACTTTAGGGCTTTTTACTCAGAAGCCCATCGACAGGCAAGCCAGGCAGCTGGATGATAACCCACAAGGATGCGGGTAGCTAAGGCAGGATCATGCAAAGGAGTCTGCTCAGCCACAGAGGGAAATGAACCGGATTTAGATCCATCCACACAAACAGATCTCCAGAAATACATCAGTGGGGGAAATAGAAGTAAGTCGCTGATGGTTCTGCACAGTATGATATATGATCCACTTATATAAATACGTAAATGTTTAATCACAAACACAGTAATACATATTTTGGGGGGAGATGTGTATAGTTTTAAGTGGCTTGCAAGGAAGAACATCAAACTCCTAAGAACGGCTACTTCTGTCGAAGAGGAAATGGACCAAGATGGGAATCGTGCTGGGGGCAGGGGGGACACAGCTGTAGATTTATCTGTATGGTCCCTGTAGTTGTTAAAGTGTCTAGTGTCCTCATACATGACTTGCAGAATAGTGTAACCATGCACATAGAAAAATAACTGAAACAAATATGAAAAAAAGGGTAAATAGTTAATTCTGGGTGGTAGGAATATGAGGTGATTATCATTGCTTTTCTTTTTTTCAAATTTCAAAAAAAATACTCTGTAAAAAATCCTGGCTTCAGACCCCATTTCTACTACTAACAAGCTATGAGACTCTCGGCAATCCCCCCCCCTCTGTGCCTCAGTTTCCCCACTGGTGACTGCAGGCATGGGGTCAGACACACACCCAGGGTGCTCCTGGTTCTCAGCTCTATGAGCTCCACACACTGGAGGGCCAGATCCCTCTCTAACCAGGTGATATTTCCCAGCTGGATCAACCAGATGTTTCACGCAGAAAAGGTATTGATAGTGCACAGACTAGTTGCTGAAGGCAAGAAAGGAAGGAAAAAGAGATAGAAGAACAATCTACTTAAGGTCCATGTTGAGAAGCAGCCATAGAGTCTTGCCAACACAGGACTCAACTCTACCTCTCTTCTGCCTGCCAGTGGGTGCATGCATGCACACACACAGACACACACACATTCACACAAACACTCACACACAACACAAACCACACAGCAAGGCTGTAGAAGTGGTAACTCAGACCTCAAGCTCATCTCCACTGAATGGCCTCCAACAAGTTCTATGATGTCTCAGTCCAGGAACCAGCTCAGCCTATCAGCAAGTACCTTCTTCTAGGTTCACCCCACCATCTCTAGCCGCTCTTCCCCAGGGTACATATGCAGAACAGGTCATGTTCCCCCATCTAGCGGAGTCAAGACAATGTAAGCCACTCCCAGGTATCCGTCCCCACACCACTACACGATCCTCATACCCCCCATCTCGCCATGTGAAACACTCCAAGGTAGTCAGAGTCTGACTTGATCCCAGTGGCCACCAGCCACGGAGGAAGGAAAGAATGTGGCCCCCTTATCCCCAGAATAATGAAAATCAGCTCCCTGCCCTGCATGGCTGGCACTGGGCTGAGCACACCACGTGCTTTTGAGGATAATGACCATTATCCTGGTGAGCTTTTGCTCACTGGTCCTCCCAACACCAGAGATCATGTGCAGAAATCTGGAGCCCAGGAGTGCTCTGTCCAATCCTACACTCTGCCGGGCCAGGCTGGGAACCTGGCCCCAGTTCAAGGCTTTTGCCCTGGACAAAGTGACCACATTCATGCCATTTCCATCCATGTTCCAGTCTCAACATCCTGAGGCACTAAGCAGCAATCATTCAGCCATGCCAATGTTTGTAGGAGAAGAAAGTGTGTTCTGGAATCATCGAGCCAGCTTTTGCAATGTCCTGCCTTCTGTGTCTATAGAATGGCACAAGGATGCCCCCCCCCCAACAAGGTTCTGGAGAGAATCAAGTGAGAGAGCAGATGGGAAAACTCCCCAGAGCGAGAAGGTGCTCAGCCAATTCCTCCCCCTTCGGGACAGGCCAAAAACTGTCACAGCTGCCCCTGCCCCGTTCTCTCCCGGCGGCCCAGACAGACCCGTAGGTTCCAATGAGAAGCAAACTTAACGTTCTGCCACCGGCCGCCTCGGCTCTAGCCCTGCCTGTGGAGTTGCAGGATGTGGTCAGCTAGAACAGCAAGGCACGTATAAAAGAGCTTCCCAGAGGCCTTTGCAGCAAAGCCACAATTTGGGGAGATAATTTGTTGCCTTTGCTCTCTTTTCATAATGCACTCTTAAGGCTACCAAAAGGAAAAAAAAAAAAAGGCATTTTCTTCCAAAATACTCTTCCTTCTCATGGAAGGGTAAGCATGGAAATTATTAGGCCTAAGAGGCGATCTGCTGTGCCAGTTTTGAAATCTCACCAGGACATCGGACAGTCTGCATTTAGAAAAGAATCTGAACTCCTTTATGAGCGCACGAGGCAGTTGGCTGGTATTAGTAAAGTGGAAATCATTCGGGCAAGGAGAAAAACAGAGCAGCTTATGATGGCTATTCGGACAAAAGAGCACTTTGATGAGCTTCACATAAATGAATCCAAAACATTTTTTAAAGGTCCCTCAAAGCATAGGAAATTAGCAGAGGGGTGTCCTTAAAAAAAAAAAAAAAAAAATACTTGGGGCTTTACCAAACCCATACGTTTGAAAAACATTTGTAACTCTGGTCTGGCAGCCCAGCCATTAACTCTCCAGCTGAAAGTGGACTCTGGGGCCCTATAGGAGAAGCTCCCACACCCCAGTGGTGAAGCCCTCCTGGCGGGGCCCACCCACCTACATAGATAGCGCTAGAAGGGGAAGTGGCTCGAACACCACCTCTCATACTCACTCCCTCCTTCGTGTCATGCAGGGTGACTCTGGGGAGCAAGCGATTCCTTTGTGACAGGAGGGCAGTTTCCTGCGCATGAACTTTGTGGAGCCTCTTCCCTGCATGCGCTCCAACAGCAAGCACATGCCTTCTCCCCTTCCCCGTTCGCCCTGCAAGACCAGGACTCATCCTGTAGCTGGATGACCAGGCAGGAGATGCTGGAGCCCAGGGCTCCTGGAAAGTAGCACAAGTCAGTGGTAGGAACCGGCCCAGGGAAGGAGGTGACAGGAGGCAGGCCCAGACAGAACCCAGCACCCACCCCCACCCCTGCAGGGAGTCAGGACAGTGAACAGGGCCCCTGTCAGGGAGCAGAGACCTTGTATTCAGAGACTAATGCAAGAGGGAAGTGAAGGGGACAAGAGCTCCAAACCTGACTGTGAGCAGAGCCTCGGTCCCCGGGGGCAGTCAACCGTAAGAGCCTGAGGGTTGCACATAGATTTGCTGAGGAGTGCTCCGGGGATCCGCCTGTCAGGAGGGTGGCAGAGGAATTGAGGAAAGCTAAGCTGTGATTCAGGTGCAAGAGGAGGCGCAGCTGATGCCACAGGAAGCCCTGGGTCTGGCCTGGACCATCGGGAACGTCACACTTGCAGGCGAAGGGGCTGGGCTTCTGTCCCTGGCATTCACCAGACATCTCCCAGGATGAGGGCGTGTAACCTTGGGAAAGGAAGCTTCTTTTGGTTGAGAGCAATGTCCAGAGACCATCTAACCGTCAAACCGGGCACCTGCGCAATGGACTGCCCCCGCCCTGAAGTGGACGCTGAAACAGCTCACCGCCATAGCAACTACACTTTACCTCTTGTGCTGCCTGGACCATTAGCTTCAGATACTCAGCTCGCTTTCCCTGGGATCAGCTGTTCCAGGATCCGGGCTGGTCTCTGTTTCCTGGGAAAACTTACAAGAGGAAGGTTAGTGGCCAGACTATAGCCATTGCGGCTGCCTCGGCATCCTGGCCGCGTGTCCTGCCCGTCAGCGCCCCCTCGGCTACCCATTGTGTGCGGCTCTTACTGTTGGCCGGTTCTCTACCAGTCCGGGCGGCTGCCCTGCAATGAAACACCGCATTTCACCAAAAGTAAAATGTAGCTTAAGGAAGCAAGGGAAGCAGGGCTGGGCAGAGGGAGATGCTGAGCTATGATGAGCCCTGCTCCTTCCTAATTAGGGATCAGACCCTGGCATCGCTGACCTGCAGGCTTTGAGAATTCAACGTCTTCTGGAATACCCTGCTGATCTTCTAATTAAGACTTGGGCCTGATCTTCAACTTTTCTGCCCTCCAGGAGGACGAGTCTCCTTATATGCTGCCCTCTGGCCCTCACACTTAGCCTTTAATTGGCGCTTAATCGCCCTTAGCCTTGCATTGTCTCTGTAATGCATGGGTTGCCCCCAGCAACAAGCATCCAATTCCATAATACTTCTAGTGACTACCCCCTCCCTCCTCACCTGAGAAATTTCACCTGCCAGGGCATCCCTTCCTCCAACATCCTACCCCATGTCCCCGCCAGTAAAAGGTTTAACAGTTGCTTTGCTACAGCATTCCAGTGTCCATCCATATGGCACCAACTACCAGTGATGGGGTTTTCATTGCCACTCGGTCAGCAGGTGATCTGGCTCCAAAATCCTATTCTTGAGCCTGTGTCCTAGGACCTCTCCATCAACACTGGTTGCTTGATGGATTCCCAGGTAATAGCCTATGGAATGAAATGGACATGCGAGAGGTTTGCTGAGGTGAGCTCATGGGATCTACACCTGTAAGGGAGCGAGGGGAGAAGGAATGAGCAGAGGGCCGTCACAATAAAGGCGTTAGCCAGTCCCCTGGGGGGCTCCAAATCTGGGATAAACCATCAGATGCCCTGAAGAGACGTGAGGGTGCCAGGCCTTCATATCTCGCATGCTAGAGTCACTACATGTGGGATACCTCCAGGGAGGTGGGGATTTCAGACGGGGTGGCTTTCTTCAGCCAAGAGGTTCACAGAAAGGGACACAGCTCTGAGCCAGCCCTGGCCAACAGCCCCAGGAGCTGGGGAAATGAGTTCCTTGCTCCTAAAAGAGTGTGTGTGCCATAAACCACAGTGTCCACTATAATGTCCATCTTCCCCAGCAGATAAGACAAAATCCATCACATAGCCACACAAGTAAGTATGTAATTGCAAACCCTGTGAGGTGCAGAAAGGTACACAGAGCCCCAAATGCCCAGCAGTTAGTGACTCTGACTTCATCTGGAGGGTCAGAGAAAGCTTCCGATGAACGGAATTGGAGCTGGCCGATCCCTGAGGACTGAGTAGGCAAGACACCAGCGAATAGAGGAGGGGAGAAGGCCATCCAGCAGAGGACCACGCAGGCATGAGCCAAAGTCAAGGTGCAGGAAGGAGCAAGATATCCTTGAGGAACAACAAGAAGGCCCAGGTAGCTGGACAGGGAGCAAGGGAGACCCTGGCCTCAGATGAGGCTGGACAAAAACGAGAGGGAACCACGTCATGCAGGCCCTGGGGTGCCATGGTGGGGATTCTCGTCTTTAACTAAAGAGCTACCAGGGATTAATTTCAGAGGAGCACCAGCCTATGGGCATGGCACACAGGTCACTTATGTGGGGTCTCTAGAGTATCTGCCACTATTGACTTCAGCACTTGGAAATGTGGATCCATGCTCTGGTCACCCCTGTCTGCTCCAGAGGTGACCTGAGGTGATAGCCCAGGTCATGGCTGCGGGGGGATGTCAGCGGGAACACCGGTCAGGTAGGCGCCCTGGAGGAAGGCCAGCCCGAGTCCTAGAGGAACAGGACAGAGGAGCAATCACCACTGAGGTCAGGCTTGGGTGTGGCTGCTTGCGGGTAGAAGAGGCCTCCGGGAAAGGCACAGGGGGCTCGGGGGCCACCATGGCCGTGAAGAAATGCACGGGATGACCAGAGGGCGCCATGTGGACCACCAAGTCCCAGCAAGCAAGTGGATTCTGTAGAGGAAGGAGAACAATGCTGGTGGGGGCCAGATCACAGAGCATGCCATGCACCAGGCTGAGAAGCCTGCCCCTCACCACGTGGGAGATGAGATCTGAGAGCCCTGCACAGCCGGATGTGGCATTAAAGGCGGTAGCCACGGGCATCCTACTGGAGTCTTAAGTTTGGCAGAGTAAGACCCCTAGAGGTGCCACACCCTACTCCCCAGTACCGGTGAGCCTGTTACTGTAGATGGCAGAAGGGACTTTACTGATAGTGTCGAGGCCCTTGAGATGCGGAGATTATCCTGGTTTATCTGGGTGGCCCAATGCAGGAGCCAGATTCTGAAGGAGATTTGCAGATGCTGTCTGTGCTGCTGGTTTTGAAGATGGGAAACGACACTGGCAGCTTCTAGAAAACAGAGAAGTCAAGAAGGTGGACTCTTCCCCCAGAGCCTCCCTAAGGAACAAGGCCCACTGCAGACACCCAGCACGATGCTCGGTCTCTGCTGGCGGACATCCACACAGAGAGGAGGGGAAGACCTCAGAAGGGGCCCCACGTGCACTCTCCCCCACATCTCCTTCGGGACCTCTGAGGGTTTGGGGAAATTAACCCGGGTGGCTCGTTCAACACTCTCAACACTTTCCCCTTACCTGAGCTGCGTGAACACAGGAGCGAAGGAAGAAAATTACAAGTCCTGGCAAAAAACTTTACCCACGGGATATAAAAGGACCCTTTTGCTGAGAATTCGCGGCCCTTCCGCATGTCAGCAACCCAGTGCTCAGAGCCCTGACTGTCCCTGCAGTGAGGGAGGGAGAGAAGGAGGGAGGGAGGGAGGGAGGGAGAGCCAGCCACAGACTGAGGTTGCGCCTTACAAAGCTTCCAACAATGGAAAGACCGAGAAGCGAAGAGGCCAAGCGTAGGCCCCAGTGAGCTCACCCCTCGTCCCCACGACCCCGGGTTGGAGGCCCCCCTGCTTGTGCACCTTCTCTGTTCAGGTAGGGCCTCCCTCAGACAAGGGCTGGTGGAGTCGGCTCGGCTGGTGGTCACAGCTCCTCATTAGGCTGTGCCAAAGTCAGCTTCCCCGGTGATGTGCCTCCTCCTTGCCCGCAGGCCCTCCTGACTCGGGCAACCCCCGAGCGCCACAGGCAGTACCCTACTGCAAAATTCTTTGGTGAACTGTGCTCCCCTGCCTGCCTTCGGTCATGCCCACCCGTGTGTGTGACCGGAGGGCAGCCTCTCCCCAACCCCCCTCATCGCCTTCCTGTAACTGTCCTCCAATTTGCTTTTCTTTTCGGTGCACTGGCTCCACACTCTGAACTGAGCACAATGCCTGCAGCGTAGGGAACAATGCAGAGCAGAGCACGCTTCCCTCTCCCTCAATCCAAACTCTAAACCCCTTGTAACGCAGCCTCAGATCCCATTAGCTTTTGATGAACTGTCATAGCATCCTGTTGACCTATATTGAGGAAGATCCCCCTGGCACCTGCCCCCCATCACTACGAAGCTGACTCGCCCCATCCTGACCTCCCTCTCTGGTTATCTGAACCCACGTTGTAGAGCACTGCATTTACCCAGCCTCCGCAGCACGCAGGGTTTTGTGGTCATAGGCTGTTGCGCTGTCTTCCCCCCGAAAGGCCTGGGCTCCTGCAGAGCAGCAGTCCTGTCTTGTGCAGGTCTGAAATGAAACACTGGCCGTAAAAAATTAGGGGCTTGGGGGCGCCTGGGTGGCTCAGTCAGTTAAGCGTCCGACTCTTGATTTCAGCTCAGGTCATGATCTCAGGGTCGTGGGATCGAGCCCCTCATCGGGGTCTGAGCTCAGCACAGAGTCTCCTGGAGATCTAGAGATTCTCTCCCTCTGACCCTCCCACCCCCCCCCCCGTAAAATAAATACATAATCTTAAAAAAAAAATAGGGGCTTGGCTATAGCCAATGAGAAAGGGGAAAGAAGAGAAAGAACGGGGACAGGAAGGGCTGCAAAAGCAGGAGGAGGTGGAGGGTTGTGGAAAGAATAGAGGAGGGAACCCAGGGAAGGTGTCACGCCCGGGCAGGCTCAGGTAGGTCTGAAGCATGACGGGAGGAAGCCAAGGGGACAGGGGACATGCAGAAACAGGCATGGCTGAGGGCATCAGGTGGGCTCAGGACCGTGGAAGTCCAGGGCTGGGTCAGGCGGAAGTGTCCCTTGGGGGGTCTAGACAGCGGGGCGAGACAGGGGAGAGGTACAAAGACACACAGGTGAGGGGTGCTCTGGGCAGCACTGTGGTTCAAGGCAGTGCTGTCCAGTCTGTCCAGTCTCCTGGGAAGACACCAGGGCTTCTCCCTGATGCAGTGGACATTGAGTCTCTGGGCTGCAAAAGCATAGGTTCAGCCCCAGGAGCCTGGGCAGGGTCGCCCTTCTGTAGGGTCCGTGCAAGGAGAAGCTGTAGGGAACCCAGGAGCTGGGGAAACGGAGGCCAGGGTGTGGCAAAGAAGGAAAGAACAGGGACTGGAGAATCCAGGGAGATGATCTGTGTAAAGCCATCAACATGGTGCCCAGCACTCAGTAAATACTCACTAAGTGGTGACAGTGGCGGTGGTGGGTAGAAGGAGGGAAATCGGGAAAAAGAAGCAGAAAAGAAATAACCAGGTATCTGCTGAGTCTGCCATATGCCCTTGGCACCTTCAAGCTGCCTTCACCTTCTGTATTTACATTAACCCTGCTCGGGGACTTTATGGGATGGACAGACTTACCCTCATTTTATTGATGAGGAAACCAAGGCACAAAGGGTGAAGACATTGCCCAGCTAAAAATAGGCGGGGCAGGAGTCAAGGTCTCTGTGATTCTAAAGGTCCTGCCTTCCAGTGAGGAGGAGAGGTAGATAAAGGGAGGATGAACAGCCCCGGAGTGGACCAGGCTAGACACAGAAAACCCAAACATGAATTCTGACCCTGGGGAGCTTCCAAGGGTGCAAGGGGGAGGCAAGAGGTGGTCGGAACAAGAATCCCACCAAATGCAGTCCATGCCACAATAGAGAATACACAGCATCCTGGGAACACAGAGGCGATGGGGAGGGAGGACTTCCTGGAGGAGGTAACATTTGAACTGAGCCACGAGATGATGGTCCCTTTTCCCAGAAGACGGAGGCAAATTTGGTTTAAGGCAGTATTTGAAAATTGGCAGCTCTCTGACAATCTTTTCTGTCCTCTGCCCTGCCCCTAATTCACCCACTTCCCACAGCAGGGTCCATATCGACAGTGGACCCCAGAGTGCCTCCAAAAGTACCCACCTTCCTCAGTCTTTGCTCTTCCTTCCATCCAAGAAACTTTCAGACTCCATCATCTCTACCCAAGGACATTCAGTCTCTGGCTGGGAAAAGGGCTGTTTTCGCCAAGCCAGCTACTGGCAAAGGACCTCCCCCAGAGGACGGAGGGCTTCCTAGGTTTGAGCGAGGGCACACATCGATCCACCGAGCACAAGAAGAATAGAATAGTATCTCACCCAAATCAGTTACGTAATTTTTAAAAGGCAGCTCTCAAATAGGAAGAGCATTTATCTATTATGACCATTTTCCATTTTTAGTGGTAATTGAAGTTTTTCATTGGCAGCTCATGCTAAAAGCACCAACACATTGTGATCTTCTCCGCCCGTTCGAATGCAATTAGAGAGTTTAATCAAACTCCACAGCAAATGCAGTGCCAGCCAGGCTATTTTTGAATTTTTCAATCTAGAATCATTTGAGGACTTTTTAATTGTTAGTTGGGTTTATTTATTGAACTCAGGCTTAAAAGAAAAATAAACAGCAAGGAGGCAAGAAGTGGTTGGAAATGCAAGAAAAACCCTATCCGTGCAATTTAATAAAGTCTGTCCTTGTTAGCTCCAGCGGTTGCTAAACTCCAATGAATTCAAATTCCAACCGGGTCTCTAAACATCACATTATTTACATCTTTCATCTATTATGATATTTCAAATAAGATTGTTATAAAATTGCCCCAACTTTGGGCAACTGTAGATCATAAAATAGGAACATTATTGCATTAAAGGAGAGGAACTGTATCTCATTTAAAACACATAAGCACATAATTTCATAGATGTATATCTGTAGCTGGATATATATCTATGAACAATGAAATTGCCCCAAAATTAAAAGCCTTCTGGCTATATATTTGTAAACACAATCAGATCACAATCCAATAAAGGGGCCCTTTTGAATTAATGTGCATCACATGGTCTTCCCAGCATTACATTTATAACTTTCCTTTTGAACAGCTCACTGCCTTCTCTTTGTCTCCATAAAAATGCAAGGGCTTGTGTGTGTGTTTTCCTGTTTTCTTTGGCTAATGGTATATGTAACCATTCTTGTTTTTAAGGCAAGAAAATTGGATCATAATTGTGGAAAATACTGAAAGAAAGAAAGAAACGCACCCTTTTATACCTGCATAGAAGGAGAATCTCCATCTAATTTCTCATAACTTCTGGCATAAAACACTTTGCATTTTAAAAAGAAACTGTCACTTCACTCATTTTTATGATTCTGATAATGAGAATGGAACTTATATTGTTAAGCAGGAAAGTGCAGTGATTTTATATGCACATTAAAAGGGAAAGACCATTCCTTTAATTTAGATCATTTAAAACAAAACTTTCCAAGTGACAACCTTTTAGCTCTAATTCATTCATCTATTGCAGTTCAGTACTCGTGGGAAAGTCATTCCTGAGACACAGAGTTCAAAATGAGCACGTCTTCCTCTTTCACAAACAAAGTCACATCCAGAGGGGACTGAAATGCTATGTGAGTTCATTACAAGGCATCCCAAAGGGTCTGATGGAAGGAGTCTACACTAAGAGTCAGAAGATCTAGTTACCACCTCTGCTCTGCCTCGTGTGGTGTTTCCAAGTGCATAAGGGTCACTCTGCCTCAAGTGTCCAAAAGCCAACTCAATAAAGCAAAAAGAGGGGACTCATAGTCTTATGATCATCAAAGTCCATGGTGAACAGATTCAGGCATGGCTGGATCCAGGAGCTTCAGCAACACCATGGAAACCTAGTCCCTAGTCTATCTCCAGTTGTCTGCTCTTTTTCCTCTGTGTTGGCTTTATTCTTGGGACTCCTGTAGTGGTCCTTAGGAGGTAGAGGCTTCCATCACTGTTGCTGCTGTTACACTCACAGATAATAAAGTCCCTCTTCACTTGTCACACAGAAAAAGCCCCAGTGTTCACTCCCATGGACCATCGAGAGTCGTCACCCATCCCTGAACTAATAATCATGGTGCCCAGGGCAATGGAATGCACTATGAGCCCATGTCCAGGTCACGTGCACAACCTTAGATTAGTGGAATAAAGTAGACCCCGTCTAAATGACATGGATGGAGAGAGGGGCTATGACATATCCTCAGATGTGCCAGGGCTTCATGAAGTAACTTAGAAAATAAATTCTAAAGTCCATTCTTAACATCCTGGTTCCCACACATTCATCTACAAGTTAGGATCTTGGTTCAGATTTCTGACTTGAAGGTTAAACTCCTTCGTAAGTCTTTTGAACCTCTGTTTCTTCATCTGTAAAATAAGTGTGACACTACTTCTCCCACAGATTTTTATTGAGATCATGCATATGAAGGCATTTACTGAGTGCAAATAAACAATATTCTATAATACTAAACTTAAATTGCACATTATTATTACGGGATACTGTGGGAAATGAATCCGCAGATGACACTAAATCATTATCTAAATGAGTCACGACAGATGCATTTATTTTAATCATACCTGCCTCCGTGTCTAACAATTACCAAGGAAAGTGGTATCAGGGTCTATATGGTCATCTCGCCATTGTTAAATAAATGCATCTTTCATTATGAACTTACCGTGTGCACTTGTCCTTTGCTCCGGTGTATGACTCCATTTCCTTTAGACTTAACCTGAATTGTAAAGCACTTCAGATATTCCTGGGAAAAGATGCTGGGGATAGGTAAAGTCAATTTACAGCCATGATTAGGAGTTGAGTCCAGAGAATGGGCATCTGCATAGGCAACTTCTTCTTAGAAAGATGATTTAAAAAAAAAAAATAGCTTTGCCTTCTCTTCCATTATGATAGCTTCATTTACTTTTTTGGAATATTGACCTTATTCACTTAATAAATTTAACATAGGATCATTGTGAAAATACCCAGCAAAGCAAAAAAAAAAAAAAAAATTACAAAAGAGCCAGTGGGGGAAAAAATTATCCAAAATTCCACTACTCAGAAGCAATGGTCATCAATATTTGGTAAACATCATCCCAGTCATTATTCTATGTATAAAGATAGATAAAAGGGAAGGGAGATAGTAAAATAAAAGAAAGTTAAGTGGATAAAAATGGGAACATATTATGCACACTATTTTTAATATTTAAAAGTATTAAATTCTCCTTTATTTGAATTTAACAGAAGAAAAAAGAAGGTAAAGTAAAATGGGAAGACTTCTTCCAGATCCATTTTCTTCCCTACATAGCATATGATCTCCCTTCTGAAAGATCCCTCTAAATTAAGAAAAGAGATTATAGTACTCATTGAGCTGGAGTCATCTTTAAATTACATTTTAATTTTAGACTATTAACTCCCTGCTGTGAAGGAGGAGGAAATTAACATCATACACTTCCCTTTTCCCTACCACTCAACTTCTGTTAGCTGTGTACCTGTTGTCTAGCTTTCTGACATTTATTTTTTGTTCAGTGAACAAGATTTCAGTTGGTCAGTCTCGGTCCTGTATTTAATGACAATGTTCTCCATGTAACCATGACATCATCATTCCTGCATTACTTATTGTAGCTCATCTTTATGTCGTCTCGAATTAAAGTACAAAATAAATTGGGGGGTTCTATTGGGGAACTGAACTGTTTATTTTCCCCAAAAGGCTTATAGGTATTGGAGTCTACAAGTTTGTGTGTGCTTGTCAATATTTCCAAAACTTTACATCCGAAGGACAATATAACTTGGCTTAAAATTTGTGGAGTACACCTTTTATTCCTATCTTCATCACGTTGTAGGTATTCATCTTCTGCCACTGACTATAGCTGTGGAACATTCTAAGGTAACCCTGCCTGTTTTTCTCCTTTTTGCCTAAAAATTTGCATTTTCTCCTAGAAGCCAACAGAGTTCTTTCCTTACTCATGAAATGCAGTATTTTCACAAAGTTATACTGGTGTTTCTCATTCCGTGTCACATTTTCTTGGGACATGGTGTACCTTCTGAGCAGTCCATTACTTATTTCAGTAAAGTTTTCTTCAGTTATATCACTTAACATTTTTCTGTGTCACTTGTTCTGTGGCCTCTTCCTAATGAGAGATGAGTTTATGCATTTGTCATATTTCTCTTGTCTGCCTATCTATGATAAAGATATGCCATTTTTATAATCATTTAACATCCTTATGCTTTGAAAATGGGGGTGTGTTGGTTGACACAATAATTAAGGGGGCATAACTGGCATTTGGGGGATGAGTATTAAAAATCCTAAATATCCTTCAACATACAGAGTCTTGCCCCATGATGAATGTCCTGCTCAAAATGCCAATAGGGTCTATTAGAATTAGTGCCCTTGATGATGCTTTCCATGACGTTGATTCTAATTTTTAAAGATTCTAACAAGACTTTAATTTGTGTTACATTTTTCTTCTGCACATCATTTTTTTTCCTTGAGTTCTGCTCACTCTTCATCCTCTTTTATTGTTTTATAATTTCTCCTTTGTGCTCTACCTTTAAAAAATCATACTTTCTACATATTGTTAATATTTATTGATTAGTTGCTATTATTAACTTTTACTATTAATTAGTATGAGTCTACATTTTCCCACTACTTTCTTGGGACAATTAATGTTATATATTCCTTTTATCTGCCTTTTGATGAAGGATTTCTATTCCTCCATTGTATAGTCATTTTATTTTTATAGTATGATATAGGTCAAAGGGTGGTTCCTCTATGTACCTTTTTGGATTGAATGGAGCTAGTCGTGTGCTGACCTTGGCAGAGGGGAGAAGGCAATGAGCTGGGACATTTCAGATGTGGACACAGACGGCTGTGCAGAACTCCTCTGTTCTTACATGTGATTTCCTTCGCCTTAGGTATGGCTCTACCCTCTTTGGCTTTCAAGAGGGGCTTCCCTTTACCATGGGAGGTCTCCGCATTTGACCTTGCATTTCCTGCTTTTCTGTTCTCCCCCACGTTGCTTTATATCCAGCACTTTCCTAAACTAGGAGCTTTGGTCCAGGGTACTAAAAATGGCATATTGGGTTGGTTTCTCCTGTGCTTCCACCACCCATCGCCGCATGATGTCCAGCCGAATCTGCAAGGGGACACCACCTGCCCATGACCTAGATGGTGCTGTTGTAACAGTGGGTCATTGGATATGTCTTTTACCCCGGGTCACTTACTCAGGGAAATGTGTGTCCCGCTCAAGGTCCAAGGAAGTGGGTGTCAGCTCTGGACTCCCTCCTGGTATTCTGTATTTTACAGGGTTTGAAAGGTATGCATTATGTTCTATTGTTTGGGACTGTGACTTTTCCTTGTTTTTAAGAAAGCAAAAAGTTGTTTCATTCTATCCTTTGTTGTGTGGGATACATTTCGAGGGATACTAATAGAGAAAAATGTCCTACACCAACTTTGTTAAAAGCTTGGTTTGAATCTTGTGTAGAAAAAAAAGGGGGGGATTCCAGTTGCAAAGCGTCTTCGTGATCTTAGATCCATTTTCCCTGTTGCATGACCTCAATCCTCAGTTTCTTAACTTTATCTCAGACTTATCTGTAAAATACAGATAGTAATCCTTCCTGAACCTCACCTAGTTGTTCTGAAAAGGAAGTAGATGAATTCATGGAAGGAGCTCAGCACAGCCCATGACAGCCAGCAAGCCCTCAATATTATCTCCTAATATCATTACTATTACCCTCACAAGTCCACGAGGTCACTGTCGCTGTCCTCCTGCTGCAGATGTGAACACTGACATTCAGGTTAAGTGACTGTCCCAACCTTTCACAGTACATCCGTGACAAACTAGTTTTGAAAACCCATACCCAGACTCTACTATGTCCCCAAAGTCGTAAAGACGACCTGGACAGCACTCTTCACCCAACACTTTCAGATTCACTAGAACTTTGAATCAAAATGTACCCATTTTGTGAATGAGAGAAACCAAAAGTTGAGTTGCCTAAGTGAGTCACAGAGTCAGGACTAAACCAATGACCTTCAGTAATCCAGTGCACACCACACAAAAAAATGCAAGTGCACTAGCTGATGCATGCCCAGCATGTGATCTGTGCCTAGACATGGGGACAGAGAGGGAGAGGAGAAAGGAGGTGACAGGAAGGGAAGTGGGTCCTACCCATCGGTGTGACCACAGACGTGTCATTTCACCTCTCTGAGCTCAAATACCTCAATGGAAAATGGGAATAATAGCTGTGTTGTAAATTTATAGGAACAATCTTAAAAACAGTATCCACTCTCAGGCGCCTGGGTGGCTCAGTCGGTTAAGCGTCTATCTTCAGCTCATGTCATGATCCCAGGGTCCTGGGATCCGAGTCCCACGTCGGGCTCTTTGTTCGGTGGAAAGCCGGCTTCTCCATCTCCCTCTGCCTGCCACAACCCCAGCTTGTGCTCTCTCTCTGTCAAATAAATAAATAAAATCTTTCAAAAAAAAAAAAAACAGAACCTCCTCTCTTATCTCAGTTTTGTTTCAAAAAAATGTGTATCCATCAGTATGCGCATCTGTAGGGTCATCTCTCCTCCTCTAGATCTATCTACTTACCTGTCTAAACATCGGGAGAATGTAAACAAAACATACTTATGTGTGTTTTTCTGGGTGGCGAGGATACAGGTGATTTTAATTTTCTCTACACATTTCAAACTTCCCTGTAAAGAAAAGAACATGTGTTATTTATATTACCAAGGAAAACACAAGGCTCACAAAAATATTGATCTTGTAGGGTTGTTGTAGGCTGACTGAGACAATGAGGGAACGTGAAGGTGCCAGGGTCCTGCAGTCTGGCAGACATGAATTCATTTCCCTGTCGCTGGCCTGTGACCTGGGCACATACCTGCCATCCGTCCACGAGCTTCCCGTTTCTAGCAAGCTGAATGGGGTGATGTGGATTCTTGCTTTGCATGAGTGTTGAATGGGATTCCCTACTTAAACGTCTCACATGAGGCCAGGCACACGGTAGTCACTGCCCAAATGTCAGTTCCTTCGCCTTTGCTGAAAATTCCAGCTGGATCGTCTGCAAGCCTTCAAGACGTACGGGCCAAAACTGCAGCCAAGAACTCCTGAACAATACTGTTTATTTATACAGTAGGAAGATTGAAATCGTTATGCTTTGACTGGCAGGAGCTATTTATAGGCCTTGTTCCCAGCGAGCTGTTGGGATCAGGGCACTCCTCAACAAATTTACCAACTCCCCGGCTTGGCCATAAAACTGCATGGATATCTGTGTGGGCCTCTGCTTCCCAACCACATGAAAGCGGAATTCCCTCCCTATTCCATTAAGCTAAAATCACTGCCTGCAGTAAACAAGGCATGAGAGGGGGCCAGAGCAAACCCTCCAAAAATGAGGGGTGGAGCTGAGCAGTGGGAGCAAACGCCAACATCTTTCTGCTCAGCTCCACATGTGGAGTCCAAAGGGGGGCAACTGTGGATTTCATCAGAGTCCTGGATTTGGAGAAGGCCAATGTCTCCATGAGTCCATCAGCATCTCTCACAGGTGTTGACGGAGCACAGATCCTGGGCAAAGCCCTGGAGTGAAGATTGTGGGTGTGAACGGATAAGATTGGACAGTTAGAGACTGAGAAAGGGCGCGCCAGGTCGAGGAGTCAGAGCGGGCACTGGTGGAAAGCCTGGAACAGGGAGCTGCTCGGTCGGAGAGAGCAGGAATAAAATGAACGAACACTAGGAACTTCATGGAGTCCACCAGGAATACTGGTGCACCAGAGATGCTCTGTAGATGTTGACTGGCTGGATATCGATATACTTCAGGCCAAATTAGGATGGAAGGGGGTTTCTGGAAGAAAGGAAGTCAAAGCTTTATTTCTGTCCTCAAACCTTTGGCCTCTTCAGTGTGCTGAGCTGCGCAAAGCCATACTGGGTCCAGTCCTGGGGCAATCTGGGACCCACTCAAGTCCTTGCTGCCTCCAGGCCAACTGAAGACATTTTCAGAGAGCCTGCCTGTGCTTTAGCAAATACCTTATGCTTATTTTTCAAAGTCAGGGCATTGAGGAAAACCCAGACTGCTTCTCTAAAATTTTCCCTTCCTCTTTCTTTCTTTCTTTCTTTCTTTCTTT
>NW_027397070.1:67687658-67708221 GCF_003265705.2 Callorhinus ursinus
CTTCCTTCCTTCCTTCCTTCCTTCCTTTCTTCCTTTCTTCTTTTCTTCCTAACTATCCTTTAAGTTCAATGTGCACTTGCATTCAGGGGAAACCCAGACCACATGTTTTTAATCCATCGACCCTTAAATCATCAAAATATTGTAGGCCAATGGTGTAGAGGCCAACAGGAACAGCAGAGCCTTTTAAAACTGTTCTTCTCTTTCTTGAGCAATCAGGAAGTAACCTTTTTCCAAGAGGAAACCAAATTTCGACTCCAACGGGGCTGCCGACTTCAACTCCAAGCTCAGTATCTTCAAAAGCCAAGCAGACTCAGAACTTGGCACAAGCGTGGTTGTGATTGTGGAGCAGAAGGTATTTGTGGTGTGGGAGGCCCTGTCTCTTCTCCTGCCCTGTTTCTCTGAAGCCCCGAAAGAGAAAGGTGGGAAAAAGGGGGAGGAGAGGCCCCTTGACCGAGGAGACAGGACCAGTGAGCGGGGTCTCCAGGACCTCTGGAGAGGGAAAAACGGATTCTGGTTTTACCTGTGTGACCTGGGGTGGATCACTCAGTCTCCATGTCATCCTTGGGCTAGTGGAAATCGCTATCAAGTCCGTGAGACAGTGGGAAGGAGGAATTATTCAAAGAAAGGGGGGGGGGAATAAAATGAAATAAGATGAAACAAAGAAAAATGCACGTCAATGTACATCAGGAAACACACTCGGCCAGACAGAATTTCATTCCCTTTTGCCCACACTCAGAACCAAAATCTTGCCCACAGTAGTCATGGTACCTCTAGTCCACATACACACCCATCCGCTCTCTTGGCTCACTGTCTGGTGCACCGTCTGGGACAACATCAGCAGGGATTCCACAACCAGGTCACGACGGGGCGAACGGATAAAGATCGAAGGTCGCCGTGTTTGGACAAACTGAGGACAACAGTTTACTGTGTCATGAACATAACTACCTATCCCCGGTGCTGACATCTACAACCAGAGCTCCTCGCTAGGTAGTAACAACAGCAACAACAACCGACAATGGTCCGTCCCCATCCACCTCAGGTTTATTTTGTGGACCCCGTCCCATGTGCCCCATTCTGTCATTTCCCCAGGGCAGAGGTCTGCGTATGTGCCATGATGACACATGCACCCCTTACCTGCCCTCCTGCCCCCCTGGCCTGAGACAGACGGATCCCAGCTCATGATCTTGCCCATGGGCACATGCTGGGGAGAGAGAGGTCTAGACGTGAATATCCTCATGTGCCCCCCAGTCAACATCTCCCTGTCCCCAGCAGTTACAAAAGTCTGGGAGAGCTTGTCCCTATTAAGTAATTTGCAGTCTGAAAAAAATTGGATAGCAGCACAGACCCTGGAGTCAGACTATTTAGGTTTGATTCCTGGCTTTCATCCGAGCTGTGTGAACTTGATCAGGTTCCTTAACATCTGTGTGCCTCAAAACCCTCTACAGTGAAACTGGATGCCAAGAGTCCCCACTCGATGACTGCTACAAACATTAAATTAGTTAGTCCATGCAGCGTGCTGAGAGCAATCCTCAGCACACAGTGCCCCCCGGGTGGGTTTGCTAGCAGCAGAAGCATCATCATCATCATCGGCCCAGAGTGACAAAATCTGGGGGTGCAAAACAAGCTCACGAGCCAGAGAGGAAGCTCTCAACAAGCATTACTGTCTCCCCCCGCTGCTCGTCCTCCTCACCAGCAGGAACTCCAGTGGTCCGGGGAAGCCTGAGATCCTGGAATCCGAATGCTAGGAGCGGGTCAGGTTGGATGAGCCTGTCCAAATACGGTCTCTGAGATATTTCACCTCTTTCTTCTTTTTAGTTCCCATCAATAGTTGAGTCTCCAGTGTTTTGAAATCTCCTAAGAAGATTTTCCCACGTATGTCAGCGGCCCATCTCTCTGCATGCTGGAGATGCAGAGAGAACATGTTCTCAACAAACTGGACCACCCACAACAGCATCCTTGACCAAGAAGCCCCTCCAATCTGCTAACTGGGGCTTGGAGAGGAGGCCAGAGGAAGGTGGGCGGGGTCGGTAAGCAAGAGAGGGAAGGAGACGGGCAGATAAAAGGGGAGCCCGGCCAGGAGGAGCTGCGAATCCTAATCTTTTAGTTCTGCTGTCCTGTCCAGAAATGAATCATCACTATCTGATTAACAAATGTCCTGAAAGCCTAGAAGAAATTTTATGTTAAAACAACAGGTCTTACAGCCAGAGGAAAGGATGAGCAACCCCATACCCTGTCCCCTAGCATCAGAGTCAGCCAAAGGGATCTCACGGGAGCCAAAAATTGCCCTGCATTCAAAATCTTTTAAAAATTTTTAGAAAGTGTTGCAATGGGCATGATGTTGGGAGCAGTATGTCACCCTGACGGTCGGGAACAACTCTGACCAAAGAGAGAGAAGGGAGGGCAATTAGCATGGATCTCGTCTTTCCTGTTGTGGTGCCGGAGGTGAGTGCAAGTGCCGACGGGCCGGCTCATTTGTACAGAGGTGAACAATCGCCTCCTCCTACTGCCTCGTCCTCATGCAACAGGGCAGGTCGCAACATCGGGGTGAGCCAGGCGGGCAAGGGCTAACCAGGCCGCCCAGGTGGTCAGCCAGAAATAGAAGACGCAGCCCAAGCAAACCCGATGTCCAAGCTCACATGCTCAGAGTGTCCCTGGTCCCATGCAGGAGCCAGGAGGACATGGAGCACTGGGCACACTAAGACCAGCAGCAGTCAGAGGTGTGTGTGCACCACTGGTTCCCAGGGGCACCGGCCTCTGGTTCCTCCCTGGGGAAATGAGGACAGTGATGTACCCCTGTGCAGAGGTGTCATGAAGGACAGAGTCTACCTCAGCCCCAGGCCCAAGGCAGCACCCGAAACAAGTATGTGTTCAGCTGAGTCTGAGCAGTTCCCTCTTCAGCGTCTTGAGCCCTGTTTCCCAGAGTCCACGCTCTCTGGTGACTTGGAAGAGAAAGAGGGAAGGGGAGAGAGACAGACGAGGGGAAGGGAAAACCAAAGAAACACAGGGCTTTGTGTGGTCGGACATGTTGGGGAACTGGAGGGTCAGACAAAACTCCATGCACTGTTATGCTGCCGACCTTCTCTGTGCCCTTAAGACGCTGGCTCTCCTCATAAATCTCCAAAAGGAGGTGGCATCTACAATGCCCAGCAGAGCACTTCCCTACACAAGACCTTCAAGGCACACACTGTCACGGCCCCAGGGGCCCCAGCGGGCGCCTGTCCACCTACTGGGTGAACCTCAGCCCCAGAGGGGCAGGAGAAGGCCTGCTCCTATTGCTTGGCAGACCTGACATGCCATCCTGGCTGGGCCACTTTGAGCCGGGCCATCTTGAACATTCGGGCTGGGTCACTGTGGACAAGATGCTTAGCTTCTCTCTGAGCCTCAGTTTACTCATCAGAACAGATGGAATAATAAAATCCTGCCCCTCATGTGGCCTGAAAGGGGAAGAACTGAGCGAGTGGACATGAATATAAGTGAAGAGTTTGCCCCCTGACACAAATTCGTCCCCTCTTAGGGCCTGCCCGCGAGCCTTGGAGGTCTGTGGAAGGGGCCAGACGGTGATAAAGAGGAGCCACTTCACCAGGACTCCCACCTCCTTCTTTCTAGAAAGACCAAGGCAGGTCTGGACCCAAGAATCCAAAACTGGTCTCTCATCTTGGCTTGAACCTGGGTTTCTCCATCTGTCAAATGGGTCTACAGAGTCCTCCCTCCAGGGCCACGAGATGAAGAGGACAGGAAATGAGAGCTCAGCCCGTCAGCTGCAGAGAGCCAAAGGGGCCAGGAAGGAAATGGACACTTTCCGAGGGGCAGTTCTGGGAGCCTTGCAGGCACCTCATGTCCCACCCGCAGGCACCTTTGTTCAGGGTACCCATGGACCCTCAGAGCGGTCACCCTAAGGCCAGGCGGAGGGGACAATTCAAGGACAGAGACCGTCATGCGTGAGGGCGTAAATGAGAGGGGAAGGTGGTCTTACCAATACAAACAGATGACTAATCAATCAATCCAGAAATGAGGCCAGGATTTATGGCCAAGTCCTTTCTCCCCACCTGGAGAATCTTCCATATTTTATAAATCGGCATGTCCTCAGAGCCCTCCAGATGGAACCAGAAACAGATTCAGTCCTGAGCAACATGGCCCCACAGCTTACACACAGCAAGATCCACCTTCTGCTGGGACAGCCACCCTGAGCCCTGCAGGTAACCGAAGGAGGCCACAAAGGGCAATGGGAATGATTTACAACAATAAGTTCAAATCCAAACTCCACAGCTTAGAAGCTAAAGCCTCAGTTTGCTCACCGTCAAGAAGGTGTTGTCAGCTTGACAGGAAGTAAGTGCAGGAACACCCAGCATGGTCGCCTCCCCCAGCTTGGAAGCCAAGGGCTCAAATCCGGGTGCTGAGCCTCCCGGGGAAGCTTGACGGGCCCCATCAAAAGGCTTGGCAAACCACTTCGGCGTTTCCAGGAAAAAAGGGAGCTCAGCTTGAGGCCATGGAAAGCACGGTCCCCAATGTTGAGTCAGCCTTGAGTCATGAGCTAAAAACACGCTTTTGTCAATTACAGCTCTCGGCAGCCATAATTAATCCAGGGCTGATGAAAACTGTGTTTTTCACTCAACAGAGGAGGGTATTTCAGGTAATTAGGCATAACCTCATGTATTTGTAATTTGCCTTTCACACGAGCTCTGGCCGCCATGTCCAGGCGCTAGCTTCAAAAAAAACTTACATCAACATTAACCAACAAGATGTGTCTGATTTCAAAAGATTATCCTTCGTCCTTAAGTATGTTGAGTGCAAAATGCTAAATGCACAAACCATTCATTGGTTTTTTCCAACCCACCTATGGGAGCTTCTCTGTAAGAGAACCTCTGCACATGGGGTATGCAGTCGCGTTACATTTGCTGATAATTCTGTTCTGAGCTGATCCTGGAGCAATACATTCTATTGGCTGGAAAAAGGTGGAGATGTTGTATTTTGATCCATCATTCATTCATGCGTTTTTTCACTGCACCGCTACAGGGAACCCGCTATGCACTGGGCTCCGGGCTGAATAAGGAACGGGGAACCCAGCTTAAGAAATTGCAGCTGGAGATGGTGGTATCGACCAAGACCAATCACTTCCTTTTACAGATGGGAACCCTAAGGCCTAGATGTGCCCAAGTTCACCAGGAAGTTGATGGCAGAGCAAGGAAGAAAAGCCGGGTCCGTGCCTCCCAGTGAGCTTGGGAGGTCACAGAAGTCCTGGCTGTGCCTCCCCCTCTTGTGGGAGGCAAGGGCAGCCCCTCCAGCTTCCTCTGGGCACAAGGAGATCTCCAGGTGTGTCTCAAGGTAGGCCAGGTGGCTACTTGCAGAACACAGTCTTCCCTGCCAGGCCCTGCCCAGCTGCAGGACACTCCCAGGAGAGGTTCCCCTGGTTGCCATGACTCAGGTGGCTCTCCCAGGACAGCTCCATTCTTCACACTGCACTGATGTTGCAATGCCCAGCCAGATGAGTCAAGCAGGACCTCTGGTGTCTGCTCAACATTTCCTGAGAGCCCAGGGGAAATTGCCAAAAGCCAGAATTCCTAGCAGTTGACTCCCAGCTACCCCAGGTGCCTACCCCTGACTTTCTCCAACATCAAAACCCCCTTCCTCTTCTTTTAATTTATCCGCCTCTACCAAGAAATGGGAATAAAAATAACATCTATGCTGGCTGAGCACCAGCATCTGGGGAGTGAGGGGAAGAGGGGCTGCTGAGGGCCCATTTTACATATAAGGAAACCAAGGATCGAAGACCTTAAGGGATTTCCCAAGGTCACCCAAGCAGTGAAAGCACCTCTGGGTCTGGACCCAAAGAACGCCCCAGTAATAACAGTAATACTACCACCAACTAACTACGGTCATGTACTTATGCTGGCACCATGCTCAGCCCCAGTGGGAATAACTCACCCAATCCTCCTAGACCACACAGAGAGGGGACCGGTGCTCAAACTTGGGCTCTGATGTACAGGGACGCCTCATTGCTGGGCGGCACCACCACGTCCAGTCCTAAGCCCAGAGTGCAGGGTTGCCGGCTGGGCGGGTCACTTCTCCTCTGGGAACTTCACATTTCCACCTGTGAAATGGGACCAGGACAGCTCCCTCAGGCTACAGGAACTGAGAGCACACTGTGAGCATTCTGATGCTTCTCTTTCCATCTCTACCGCCAAACCCATGGCTTGCTGGTCACATATGTTCCCAAAACCCGGATTGGTACATCAGTCCCACAGACACAATGAAGAGCAGCTCCTCTGTGAACACAAACACCGTACTGTGAGCCTGAAGGCAGGTGGGTGAGCCTGCAAGCCCCTTCCCTGCCCTGGACCCATGGCTCTCTCCTGTGATCGAGGGCCCTGGGAAAGAGTGATCACTTGTGTGCTTTCCACTTTTACCATGTTATGGTTCTAAAATTCAAAAGTTGTTTTGAAGTTACTTATTTCCTGATTTAATAATAGGCCAGAGGTATAAATGTATTCACTTCCCCCTCTCAAAAAAAAAGACAGCAGGAAATCTTTTACTGAGCACCTATGATATGCCTGAAAAAATATTCAGTATGTCTTAGATAAATCCATTCATTTACTTCTCTAATTTGTGCATTCCCTCACAAATAAGTGAATCTATGGGTGGGTGGGTGGGTGGGTGGGTGGATGAATGGGTGGACGGATGGATGGAGGGATGGATGGATGAATGGATGGATGGACAGATGGATGGACAGATGGAGGGAGGGAAGGATGGATGGATGGACAGATGGAAGGAAGGAAGGATAGAGGGATGGACAGATGGAGGGATGGATGGATGGATCGGTGGACGGATGGAAGGACTGATGGATGGAAGGATGGATGGATGGATGGATGGCAGCTGCATGTCCTATGCCCACAGCATGGCATAGGATGTGCACCCTGAATCAGGCACACAGATCCCCAGGTGGCACTCTCACAACCACAGGGCACCACCTCTGGCTCTCACCCTTGAACAAGCCTATGAAGGTCTCTGAAACTTCATTTCCCTCTTTATTAAATGGAGCCACTGCTGCCTATTTGAACCAGGTTCAAAGGGCATGCCTGGCATGTAAATACACAGAAACTGCCACCATTATTGTTTATTTTATCATAAATAGCTATAGTTCACAACAGAGGGTGAGCACATGTCAGGGAAGGCTAGATAAAGCATGGTGGTGACCAAAGAAAATGACCTCCACCCTTGTTTTTTTGGGGAGTGGGGAGCATTTGAGCACAGTCTGCTTCAAGTGGGACTCATAGGTGTAGCTGCAGGAGTATGGGTCTTTCGGGATGGGGGGCAGCAGGAAGGGCAAATAGAGGGGAGAAATTGGGGGTCAGCACATCCCCTATTCCCTCCACCAAGGGGAACATGGACGGCTCAGGCCACCGCGTGCTTGCCCGCATGACCGAGGGGAGCAGCTGAAGTGGGAGATGTTTACCCGTCGGTAGGAAGTGGACAGCCCAATCATGCAGAGGTGTGAATCCCAAGGTAAGAAGCCGGCATTACTTTGTTAGCCTGGAGAGCCATGAAGGCTTTTGACCAGGAAAGTGTACTAGTGAAAATAGGCTTTACAAAGAAACATTTCACAGGGGTGTGAGCACAAAATTTGATCCAGGAGGGACCTGGGGAGAGGAGCAGGAGGGTGCAGGATTCCTGGTAGGAGAAGGAGCACAGACACCAAGGTTGTAGAAGGAATGAAAAAGTGACTGTGGGTGTGAACCGAAGAGGCCCGCTGCGGGGCGGCGGGCAGGATACCGAGCCCCGACCGAGGCCAGGCTCCAGGCCTGCAAAGGAGGATCTGCGTGGGGAGGCAGACGCTGAGCTCAGGGTGGGCACATGTTATGAGCTGCAGGCGGGACACCCAGATGTCCTAGTCTCACCAACAGTGGAATGTGGGACAATAGCCCCAGATGGAGATCAACGTTGGAGACGGTGGAGTGCTGCTATGTGCCTGCCCAGAGCTGGGAGTTGGCATCATCAGCATCCCTGGGGCAGGAGTCAAGGCAGCCCAGGTTTGTGGGGAGACGGGCCTCAGGGAAGCAACCAGGCCTGGTCAGGAAAGCAACACTCAGCCTTGACTTGGACACTAACCAGCCTTTCCTTCAACCTCTAAAATAACAATATTTTATTTTATAATAAAAATGGTGTGTGTGTGTGTGTGTGTTATGTACTACTTTTGAGACCCTCTGGAGACCTCGTGTTCTGGTTACAAAAAAAGGGACATCTATGGTTTCCTTCATATCAGGGCTTCTCAGCCTCAGCAACGCTGCTGATTTGAACCAGATAATTCTTTGTGGCAGGGCGTGGCATCCTGTGAGCTGCGGGGCATTCAGCAGCCCCCCTACCTCTCTACTAGATGCCAGAAACCACCCCTCCCCAAGTGTGAGAACCAAAAAAGTCTCTGGACATTGCCAAAGGTTCCCAAGGGGGACAAAATCACCTCCAGTTAAAAACCACTGTTCTATAGAAAGAGACACTTTCAAATTCAAGCCCTCAACCTTCGTATCTAACACACATAAGATTTTTAAGAATTAAGAATAATAGGAGCACCTGGGTGGTGCCATGGTTAAGTATCAACTCTTAGTTTCGGCTTCGGTCTCAAGGTCATGAGATCGAGCCCCACATCGCGGTCTGCATTCAGTGCAGAGTCTGTTTGAGATTCTCTCTGCCCCTCTTCCCCATCCCTGGCATGCATGTACTCTCTTTCTGTCTCTCAAAAATAAATAAATCAAGAAAGAAAAGAAAGGAAGGAAGGAAGGAAGGCAGGCAGGCAGGCAGGCAATAATCTCAGTAAGGGCTTTGCAGTCAGACCCCCGGACAGAGCATCTCTGTGCTCCCCAGCTGGGAGGCCTTTGGCAACTGGCTGCAACTTTCCCCTGCCTCAGGGTGTCCATCTGTAGAATGGGAAGGAGGAGAACAAAATGTCCCAGGGGAGGGACTCCCACCCACACAACCGGTCAGAAACCTACAAGGCCTTCCCCAGGAGGGTCTGGGTCATGGAGCTGCTACCGTTTTCTGCCTGGAGTGCCCGGTGACTCAACTGGCAGGGATGCAACCGCTTACAAAAGCGGGTGGATCTGGGTGAAGCAAGAGCTGAAACCTGAATGAAACGCAGGGAGGTGATCCGAGCCCTGGACTGACTGATGGAGGAACCTCACTTTCTAGAAATCTGCCTTCCCCAGAACAGTTGCATCGTGTGTGTTAAGAGGGCTTAGGGGCTTCAGTGTGCCTTGGTTTCGCTTGTCTGGAGGCAGCCAGCAGGGAGGGCAGAGGGCTAGTGAGCTTCCAGGCTTTTCCGTGGCACTCAGCCAGGCCCCGTGAGGCCTCGGGCGGGCGGCAATCCGAGGCCGTCACAGCCCTTCTTGGGAAATTGCTTGGCCAAGTGCACGTTGTCCAAGGCAGGTATTTTCAGGCGGATGGGAGTGGGTGTTGGCAGGAAGAAGCTGACCGGCAAGAGAGTCATAGGATTGCAAAACAAGGAAGCTCCTGAGCCACCGTCCACTTCAATAGGTGGCCAACCTTGGGCCCAGAGACGGCGCGCCATCCTGGCGACACCCCGGGAGCCCATGTCATGCTCACTTCTCCCATGAGGAAGCAGAGACCAGAGAGGCAGAGTCACTCCCCTGAGAGCTCAACCAGTCAGGGATGCACTTGAAACTTGCACCCATGTCTTCTTGACTTCTGAACCAGTACCACCTGGCTTTATGGGAGGGATTTGGCTGGAGCCATCCCTGAGCTCGCACAAAGTCCCAGGTTAAAGCTTCTTTGACTAAAAGCCCAATCATGTAAGCCCAGCTGGGATCCGACCACCTTCCACCGGGCGATGCACAAGGGAGAGAGGTGCTTGGTAGCATGGCCAATGAGCCCGGTCGAGACGCAAGGCACATTAGAGTCATTAAAAATCATTAGGATGTTTGGGCTCTGAGGTCAGCAAAGCAGGGTAAACACACTTGGGAGGAACGAGTTCTGCCCTTCCCTGCAGCGGCTCCCACTCATCCAAGCCCGGCACCCAGACAGCCAGGCTCCCGAGAACCTGCCCCTGGGCTCTGGCGCCCCTCTGCTGCCTCTCCAGCAACATCTTCAAAAGCACGTTGGAGATCTGCTTGGTTTTCGGTTGTCTTTTACAAACGGACCACCCAAAGGGCCACCCAAAGAATCGTCCTTGGGTCAGCTTCCTCTGAGGAGCCCCCGGGCCCACTTCCCATCTCTTGTGCCCTGATGCAGGAGGAGAGATGCGCCTTCACTCCGGTGTGTATCAGCCCATCTGCTGTCACCGGAAGATACCATCAGTCCCTGGAGGGTGGGAAGCACATCTCAGTAACAATGGCGGCTCCCATTACTCCGTGCACCAAGCGTCCTGTAGTCTTGTATGTGGGATCTTTAATCCCCACCAATAATCCTGCAAGGGAAATATTATCCTGATTATGCAAATGGCATGCCTGGGGGCTGCAGAGCGGTAATGACTTGCCCAAGGTCACTGTTAGTATAACTGCAGGGACCTGAGTTTGCCCCTCCCACAGCTCCAAGCCCCCTCCCTACACCCGCCCTCGCACAGAGTAGGTGTTGACTACTTTGGTTGCAGAATAAGTGAAGGAGTGAGTAAATGAATCAAATAAATTTGAAAACTTAAATTGCTTTATTTGCATTTTCAAAAAGGAGTACATCAGTGCGGCTGTGAGGAAGCAGACTGTTGATTAAACAGTCTCCTGGATTTCTGAACTCAATGAAAACAATCTCGAAATAATTTTGCGACTTTTGGCCCATTCTAACACAACAAAAACATTTTAATTGAAGTTGATTCCTAAGCCAACTTTTCTTTCCTAAGAGATGGGGAAGTCATGTTCACTGAGCATCTACTATGGGTACACACAACACTCTGTACACCAGCACACTGGATCTTCACAGCTACCTGACAAATGGGCATTGTTACCAATTTCCAGAGGAGGAGACTGAGGGTCAGAGTGGTTTATGTGTCTCACCTGAGGCCACACAGGGAGGTGAAGCCAGGAAGGTCAAAGGCCAGGACTGTGTGTGAGTCCACACCTGACCCTCAATCCTGCCCACAAATACCCTGTTGCTCCAACCGAGCTTTGTCTCCTAACTTGGCAATTTGCAAGCGGGACATTTCCAGCATCACCCCTCAGCCAGTGGGCCTTCTACATGTGCGCTCAGGACACCAGGGAAGCAAAGACACCTGAAATAAATGGAAAGAACCAAAAAGTCTAGAAAGAAGCTGTTTAGTTTTCAGCCTTCAGGAACGGTTAGTGTTATGAGGGGAAAAAAAGTCTCTTGTGGTTTTAGTGTCAACTTCTGAATGGCAGGTGGAGGGTGGGGAGGAGATTTAAAACTCTGTGGTATTTAGGGCTGCTAGAGCCAGGCTTGCCTCTCCCAACAAAGGGGTCTTCCCCCACAGAGAAGTTTCCAGTGGAGGAAGGGAGCCCCTGACACTCAGTTCTTACAGGAGGGTCTGTCTGTCTGTCTGTCTTGGATCTGTGCACCCAAGCACAGCCGCCCCCGTGAACCCAATCCAGACAATCCCGACCCTGTGCTGCCCCCACTCCCGCACCAGGACCTGCAAAGGCAGGCCGCGGAGCCTGGACGTCAGCACCCGAGGCCAGCGCTGTGGCCTGTCAGGGGAGTCCTTGGCAAGCAGCCATCCCAGCGGCTACTGGGACCCGGCTACTGGCTGGCTGCTCCCTCCCGGGCATTTGGAGTCACTGAGTGAATTCCCGGCCCTGGAACCAGGCAGACAATCCCCTGTGTCTTGCCACCTTCCTACCGTGGCTGCCAGGTGAGGCCCAGACTCTGAGATGCTGAATAGCCCATTTGTTGTGAGATCAAAGGGCCACCTGTGGGAAGCGCCCCACCGCCTGGAGCGGGCCCCGGCGCCCCAGGCCACGTCCTGCCCCCCGCCCCCCCCCCCCGTGCCTGCCTCCCTGCCTGCCAGACCCCAGGCTTTCCCACCTGGGCCAGGGCATCTCTCCGCCTCCACCTCCTACTCACGTTGCCCTTTCTAACAACACCTAACCGCCTTCCTCAAATGCCACGCTCTCACAGGTCTCCACGCTTCCCCGTTTGCTGTTCCCGTTGGGCATGCCCTTCCTTGCCTTCTGGGCCCAGCTAAGGCTCAGGCACCATCTCAGGGAGGATTCCTCCCCAGCTCCTCCGAGAGTGCAGGGCACATTCCATCATCACTGCCCAGTGGCCCTGGCCTCGCTGGGAGGCCCTGAGGGCTCCCCAGTCCGTGAGTAGCCCCAGAGGCCTGCGTACAGCCCTCGTGCGGTTGGCACCAAACACGAACGGACTGAAGTGGGAGGCAGAGAACAGCAGGAGCACGTTCTCCTCCAGGCAGAGAGAGGGAGCAGAGAGGGAATGGGCACCACTTGCAAACATATCTGGAAACAAATTTAGATACAACGTGGGGCGCCTGGGTGGCTCAGTCGGTTGAGCACCTGACTCTTGACTTTGTCTGGGGTCATGATCTTGGGGTCGCAGGATCGATCAAGCCCCATGTCGGGCTCCGCACTCAGTAGGGAGCCTGCTTGTCCCTCTCACCCTGCTCCTTACCCCTCCCTGCTTGTGTGCGTGTGTCCTCTCTCTCTCTCTCTCTCTCTCTCTCTCTCTCTCTCTCTGTCTCTCTCTCTCTCTCTCTCCCCCTCCCCCGGCCCCGGTCAAATAAATAAATAATTTCTTTTTTAATTTAGATGCAACATTTAAAACGGAACGCCACCTGCTCCCGCCCAGTCCATCACAGTCTTCCTGGCGAGGCCCCTGCCCACCAGGCTGCTACTGCTGGTGCCCCTCCAGTCCTCACAGAAGGCACGCCATCCTGCAGAAGGCCAGTCTGGTCACGTCACCCACCCCCAGGGAAAACGTGCCAGAGTCCCTCCCCAGCCCTTTTGAGGAGCACACAGAATCTCTACCTTGCCCCGAAAACCTGAAATCCAGCAATCCTAATCCCCATCTTTTTGGCATTGAGGCATAGGGGGTTTTTCCTACTTTTCTATCTTCTTTCTCACTTTCTCTTCTGAGTCACTGATGCCTTCCCATGATATCACCGAGCCTCTGGCAGTCACAAGCCCAGCCTCACCCTTTCATAACCGTCAGATGGGGAGAGAGTATGGACAGGTGGTGAGTGGGCATCTGGCCTGGGATGACTGGTGTGCTGGATAATTCCCCTCAGCCAGGGTCACACCCTTCTGGCCTCCACGCTCTCCACACCAGCCACAAAGCCCTCCTTCAGTGTCTCCTGCCACAGGCCCTTTGCACATGCTGTTCTCTCCTCTAGGAATGTTCCTGCTCAACTTTGTCTTCTTACCTGCAAAGCTTTGCATGAGGCAGGAAAGACCTACAATTATTGGCATCCCCAGCTGTTATGTGCTTTGATAAATGACTGGTTCCCTCACTAGAATGAAAACTCCATGGGGACAGCACTTAAACTATCTACAAGGTTAGGCACATAGAGCTGCTTAATGCCCCCACATGCATGAATTGCTGCCCCACCTCACAGACCGTCTCTGTGGAGTCAACTCTCAGAGATTCTAGAAGGCTTTAATGCACTGATCATCCCCATCTTGTCTGTCTCTTTCACCCATGATCTCCCAGGGGTAGGGAGCATGACTTCCCCACCTGCTTCCCTGCAGCCCAGAGCACAAAGCTTCACCCCCTGGAGATGCTCCCTGAGCTTGTTCTTGAACAATTGGAAAAGCAGCGACCGCCGTGCCAGAGGAGTCCTCACAGCCCTGACCCTCCATCCTTGTGCAGCGCCCAGGACCCCCTCCCCCAGCAGGCCTGGCCCTTCCTGCCTCCTTTCATTTTCCTTTGCCCCCGCCCCCCCCCTCCCCGCTCGGGCTTTTCTTGCCCCAGCTTTTCAGAAAGTGCAAAATCTCAACTAAGCCGGAAGTGAATTGCGGCTGGTCAGGCCCCAGAGGGGTGGAGACCCTCTCTCCCACTTGGAAAATACGGTTGCCTCTTGGCAGAGATGCAACCCTCCGCAGATTAGTCGTCTCCCTTCACCCCACCTCCTGCTGGCCCCCCAGCCCCAGCCCCTACCCTGCAAGATGGAGAACATGGCTTTAAGAATGAGACATCAAATCCCATGTCAAAGGCCGCCTGCTCCTGGAAGGGCTTTGAGATCCCCGGAGGAAAGAGCAGGTTGCCCTGGGCCCCTCTCCCCTCAGTGTATCATCACTAGTTCCCACCCCGTTGTGCTGGACACTGTGCTGTGTCATAGGCCAGTGGCCCTGCACCCATGCTTGCTCCTTCGGCAGGGCGCGTGATTTCTTTCTCTTTATGTCCATCTGTTCATTTAACAAACCTGGCCTTTTCTCCGTGCCATGTCCTGGGCTGGAACTGCAGACACAGAGGTGAATAAGATTGGAGTCGTCTAGTAGCTGATGATGAATGAGAAGTCAGGCAACCACCCCTTACCACACAATATGACAGGGGCTCTACTGGTGCTGGCCCTGGGCTGTGAAAGCAGAGAAGCTACTGAGCCAGCCCAGGAGGGACACACATGTTGGGAAACAATTCTTAGAGGAAGTAACATCTGAGTGGGGTTTTGAAGGATGTGTAGGAGTCTGTGGAGCCATTAAGAAGGGAAAGTACAGACCAAGATTAGGAAAAGATGCCAAGTAGTTCAGTCTAGCTGACTATAAGCAGCCTGGGGCAGCCCCATCACATGAGGAGCCCCAAAAGCCATGTTAGGAAATTGGTTTTTTTATTGTTTACATTTCCAAGGCTCCAAAGTAGTTCTGAGCCAATGCCCAAGACAGAGTGTGTTGGGAAAGTAGACATGTGCTGTCCATTTCAGTTGGCTCTTCTCCCTACTGTCCCCTGTTAAGAGTATAAGCTTCTGCTTCCCGAGGTCCATACACATGTGTATATTTTTGCATGCCCCTACAGCAATTTACAGCATTTTGTGACACTTGAGAGACGCTCACTCAATATGTGCCTTAACCAACAATTGCATGACACTGGGTCTGGCAAAAAGTACTTGTGATAGTAGTGATAATGGGTAGCTTTCCCCTGCCTGGAACTTAGTAACCTAGTAACGTGCTTAGCCCACTGCAGGTGTTCCTCACCTGACACCATCTGATGTAACAACAGGTGACCTGGGTGGGCACTGCCATCTCTATTTTGCAGATGAAGAACCCAGTGGCCAGGGCAACTTATAGGTCTGTCTGACGTGTGACGTTACACTTCTACATCGGTTCCCATATCACGGTTTGGGCAAGCTGAGGTCACATGCCTTGCCCCAGTAGAGAACAGTTAATTCAGAAAAATCCCCAAGGCATGAAGACCTGGTTTCCTTGGCAGTGTTTCCAGCTGAAGAGGGCCATCTCAAAGGTTATGCCCTCTAGGAACTGCCGCTCGGTCACTTATGAGCACTTGATACAAGTTAGAGCCGGCCCTATCATCTAGCTCAGAGAGCCACACTCTGTCCTTGTGGTTCACCTCCCATCTGTCCCTCCTGATCCACTTCTGTCTCCTCCTGTGAGGGCAGGAGGCTGATCTGAGGTGACTGACAGGCCCTCTGGCCCCCCAGATCCCTCCCAGGATTCACCACAGGCCACTGCACCCCCTCCCCTCCCCTCGCCCCACCCTCAGGTCTCCTCCCCCCTCCCACCTCGGCACACAGCTGGAGGCTGTGTTATGCCTTAGGCCTTCCCTCTGCCTGTTCACCCCTTTGTAAGATGCTACATCTGCTAAAGACCCCTCTAATGACCCAGTTTGAGGGTGCTCTGTTTCCTTCCGGGGCCTAACCAATACCCATCCCTGCATCAAAACAGCCTTGTTAAAACGGCCCTGTCAAGTGGGCCATCTAAATTGTCCTGCCTCTCTTGGGTAGATAGTGTCGTTTCTCCATCCAGCTCCTGGGGCACCACCTCCCTAGAGAAATAATTTCCTAGGCCCCCAAGAAATCCAGGTGTGACCTCAGCTTCTGGGGAAGCCAGAAGCCTCCACAGTCTGGAAGCAGGAAAGCAAGGTTGGCCCAGTGTTATTGGGGACATTGAAGCTGGTACCTTAGCAAAGCCAGGGACGTGTGAGGGTCCCCAGCGCAATGCTAACCCCTAGAAAGCACTTGTGCGGACCCCTCGAATGGAGGGGGAGCCCAGGGGGGAGGTAGAAGAGGAAAAGGGCAGAGGTAAGAAGGTCCCTGACACGTCCCCAGGCCCCTGTGGGCAGACAGACACCTGAGGGGCTGGACCAGACCCCCACCACCACCTCCTACCCACTCAGCGCCTCAAGGGAGCCGCAGGAAATGTGCATGTTTCCAAAGCTCCCCAGGTGATTCTGATGAGCAGCCAGGCTGGGTGAATAAATGACTTGAAATTCCTACCAACTCAGAGTATACAGCTCTATGATCTAAGAGTAATCAGATTCAAGGAGGATTCCAAGTTCTGATTCCACTCTGGTCCTTGGAACAGCCCAGAGGAATTTGACAGGAGCATGGCATAACCACCGAAAACCTTCTTCTTGGTTTCCCCGGCCACTATGCACTCAGAAGATGCTTGCCCCAAACTCAGGCTTCATAGAGATCGAAAGATCCCTGCATCCAGGTTCCAGAGAGGCACAGACCTAATGGCGGCACCCGACCCATCTCAGGCATAAATTCCATTTAAGTTCTATGAAACAATACATACATGTTTGAATTAATACCAATATTTATTGGGGTTTAGCAAGAATCCACACTGGTGTATATCTCTGAGTTTTATCTACATGTCCCTTATAGAGTTATTAAAACACCAAAATATAATTTTAATAATCAGTGGGATTTTAATTAACTCACAATAATGATTCCCATTCAATTGGACTCCTCACATTCAGAAAGTAATTACTCATTCACGACACTTAATTTGAAGTGTTACCACAGATTTGTATCTCCTGAAGCCACAAGAAGTTAGATCATAATATTTCTTGTTAGAACTTATAGAGCAAGTTCACTTCAGAGAGAGAATGAAGACCAGGTTCCAAGGGAGGAGGAAAAAATTGGAAAGAGCCGGGAACCAGCTGGGTGGCCTCAGAAGAAGACGAGTGTGGTCTCGGGAGTGAGAACACCACTCTGGCTTTCACCAGCACATCAGATTTCGGCAGCATGGCCCAGCACGCTCCCCTGCACCATGCCCAGGGGTCCCTAGCATTGAACACTTCCAGGGATGGAGAGCTCATTTCCATAGAAAGAAAGGTGTCCTATATAACCTTGGAAAATCTCTTCTCCTCCACAAACCTCCATTTTCCCACCTGCCAAATGGGTGGAATAGAGTCTGGTCAGCCTGCCTCCTTGTTGCCACAAGTCCCAGTGAGCAGCTGGCTGGGAGCTTGTCTCCACAGACAGAGGTCTATTCAGACACTCGAGGTGTTGAAGATTCATCTCGGAAACGTTCTAGTGCCACAAGTCCCAGGGACATTGGCAGAGGCCCCCCGGGCATGAGGTCCATGGAAAGAGGCAGACACTCTGATGACTGGGGCACCTCTGGAGGTCAGGCCATGGGCAAGAATGCCTTCAGGATACCTGGGCTGCCTCCACCCTCCCACCACCCCACCTCAGAGGCATCTCCTGCTGGCTACGTAGGGCACCCCTCCCAACCACAACCCAGTGTCAAGAAACAGGGTGGCTCCAGGTGCAGAGTGAACAGAACGCTGAGCCTCTGGTCTTTCCAAGGTGGAGTCACACCAGAACTAAAGGAGAGAGCCCGCTTCCCAGGAAGCCCTTAGAAACAGGAGCAGGTGTACAAAGGAGAGCTGGACAGGGGATGGCCACTGCAGGAGGGCTCAGGATAGCAAGCAGGCACTCAAGTCCACCACACCCGCAGCAGTCAGAGAATAGTCTCACTCTACATACGCTACCTCCATCTCCAGGAAGATGAATATTTTATTTTTTTTAAGATTTATTTATTTATTTGAGAGGTCAGGGATAGGGATGGGCAGAGGGAGAAAGAAAGGGAGAACCTCAAGTAGATTCCCCGCTGAGCGTGGAGCCCAGTGCGGAGCTTGATCCCACGACCCTGAGATCATGACCTGAGCTGAAATCAAGAGTCGGCCGCTTAACTGACCGAGCCACCCAGGCGCCCCAGAAAATGGATATTTTAAATGAGGTATAGATCACTCCACCAAATCTTTTCCACCGGTACCAAAAGAATCCCCACACTGACCACTTGGGGCCACGGTCCAGAGGGGCACCTTACTTGCTCAGAAGCAACCTGGGGATGATTTTGGACCCCAAGGCACATTTGGCCCATGTCTGGGACATTTGGGGGTACACCTCGGGGTACCACTGGCGTCTACTGGCAAAGGCAGCAATGTTGCTAAACATCCCACAAAGCACAGTACATACAGCATCTTGTCCCCAGCAAATACCTGGCCTATCCAAAGCATCAGGGGTGCTGAGATGGAGAAGCCCTAGTCTGGATCCGCACCTGGTCCCCATTTCATTAGTGAATAGAACAGGTATGGCAGACATTGTTCCTATGTGATCCAATTTGATTTTACCCCATTATTGTCTCTATTCTATAGATGAGGAAGCTGAGTCCCCAAGAGTTAATTGCTTGTCGGCAGTTGCACAGATAGTGGCAAAGCTGACTAATTCCTGATCTGTCTGCCTCCTGAGACCTTCAGAAGACACAGTGCCACATCCCAAGGCCGGATGCGGAAGACATCGTGAACCCCAAGGCTCTCCCTCAGAGCTAGAACCTCTAGCTCAGCGCATAGTTAAAGCCAAAAAATCCAGGCAATATTTTGTATGACTTCAGGTTTCACTGTAAACACAAACCTCAGGCGACTGTGGGTTGAACATTTTCTTGAAATTTGCCATGCTGGACCCATTTGCAACGGAATCTGGTTTCCCCTACTTTTGATTCCCCACAAAGAGGATATACCCTGTATGTTCAACCAATTATCACTGTTGAGAAACTCACACTGAGCACACATGAGAAAGCCAGCTCCTGGGAGGCTCTCTGGAAGTGGACGATCCCTGTGAATTCCAGCAGGTGAATTTGGCTATGAGGCACAAGAAAATTCTATACTGTTTATCTTCAAGGGTTTGCCCAAAACCAGGTGCCTCGGGGCATACACTTTTCTTATATTCTTCATAGTTTTGAAGAGCCCAAGGAAAGAAAATAAACATATTCATTAAGAACGGATTATCATTTCACTAACTGAAAGAGTTGTCCTCCAACATACCCACGGGGTACGTGGAAGGGTCCTGGTCTTTAGCGTGCATATAGGGGAACCTGTTTGTACCGGAGCAACACTACCCCGATACAAGGTGCATCCTAACATATCCTTACAGGAATTTTTTCTGGCCCAAAATAATATCTGGCACTAAATAATATCATGACCGGGTAGTGTTTCCAACTGAGGAGAGAGAAGGGAGTGGAGACAAGTATGGAAAAGTATTCCCTTTCCACAGCAATTTCAAGGATACTCTCCAGACTAACGGTGCTAAAAGGGCCTCAAAGGGTGTCCACTCCAATTCCCATCCACTCTTCTTGCAGCTGGGAGAGTGAGATCAAGAATGGTAAAGTTTGGGGGCATCTGGGTGGCTCAGTCTGGTAAGTGTCCTGGGATCCAGCCCCGCATCGGGCTCTGTGTTCAGCAGGGAGTCTACTTGAGATTCTCTCTTTCCCTCTCCTTCTGCCCCTGCCCCTACTTTCTCTCTCTCTCTCTCTCTCTCTCTCTCTCTGTCTCTCAAAAATAAATAAATCTTAAAAAAAAAAAAAGGAACGGTAAAGTTTCTTGAGCAGATACATGGTCATGATCAAATGCCAGGTGCCCCAAAAGGAAATATTCACATAGGTAAACACAAGGGAGGTGAAAGAGAAAGAGAAGAACTGAACTGATAGTATAGAAAACCAAATCAGTGAAACAGAGCATTGGCTGGGGAAATCGCCCCATCACCCAAGAAAAGGATCAATAGACAATATAATGAGCAAAATGATAGAAGGCAAGAAAACTCTATCATGGTGACAGAGTATCTATGCAACAGGAATTCCAGATGGCCCAGGTCAGACAGAAGGTCAGCACTAACTTGAGGACTAAGAGAAAAACGATTTTCCTGAGATGAATATCTTTGTGTTGAATTTTTGTGTTCTAAGTATGAGACAAAATGAAAGAGCCCAATGCCTTAGTGATTTCTTTTTTAATATAAAGGATGAAAAGAAAAAAATTTACTAGCATCCTCACTGAGGAAACAATGATTTGGCACCAGAACTTTCCTCCACATTCCCAAATAACAGAACACATCAGAGCATTCTCCATAAAATAAAAAAAAAAAAACAGTTAGTGACCCAAGAATCTATCCCTGCCAAGAAACTGCTCATTGATGAAGTGAGGAAAAGGGATTTCCAAAAAGCAAGGACATTGAAGGCTTATCCCTCATGTGTCTTTGGAGAAGGAAAAACATGACCTTGAAAGAAATTCTCCACATAACTGAAAACTCTATCAAAATGCACAAAAGCCATGAGTAACACTGAGGTTAAAGATAGATGATAGATAGATAGATAGATAGATAGATAGATAGATAGATAGATAATAGATCTATAGATGATAG
>NW_027397070.1:67708231-67719148 GCF_003265705.2 Callorhinus ursinus
GATAGATAGATAGATAGATAGATAGATAATAGATCTATAGATGATAGATAGATAATAGATCTATAGATAGTAGATGATGATGATAGATAGATGATAGATAGATAGATAGATGATAGATAGATAGATAGATAGATAATAGATCTATAGATGATAGATAATAGATCTATAGATAGTAGATGATGATGATAGATAGATGATAGATAGATAGATAGATAGATAGATAGATAGATAGATAGATTTAACCTCACTGGTAAACAAGGAAATGCAAATGAAAATAAATGGGCCTCATGTTTGCCTAGCAAGTTGCTATAAATTGTTTACTATAGATTCAAATTTACTTATCTTACACCTCTGAGACCAGATATGTTCCCAAATTTAGAAATTCTCAGATTCTAGAAAGGAACTTTGTTGCATGTGAGGTACATCAGCAACCCTCCTGCTATGGTCTGAATGTTTGTATCCCACAGAGCTGCAAGCCCCTTTCGCCCCGTGAGGGTAAAACAAGAAGTCTGCACCTCAGAACCTCATCTAACAGCACAGGCACCCTGACCTCAGACTTCCATCCTTCCACCTTTGTGAGAAAAAAAGGTTTGTTGCTTATACATCACCCAATCTGTGGTATTTGTTATAGCAGCCTGAATGGACTAAGACACTCCCTGCCCCCCCACAAAAAAAACTGTCTAGAGCAATACTTCAAAATCTAATACCACCTACAGCTGAGAGAAAGGAGGAGCAGGTGTCTTAGATTAGGTGGCTAGGACTTAACCCTGAGGCAGCCTGACTTCAAAGACTCTTCCCATGGCCCAGGCTTTGACTGTGTGTGTTCTTTGTGGGCTCTCACCCTAAGTTCTATCTTTGAGAAATCAGGTGGGCTGAAGTGTGAATACCAGGACTGCTCAAATAAGTAAAAATCACCATCAGGGGGAAAATGACCAGAAAGCATAAGGGTGGTTTGCCTAGTTTCATTCTGCCGACTAAATTACATATGCCATGCCTTGGGACTTCAGCTGGGCTGAGGGGGTGTTGCGTCCCCCCCAGAGGACAAGAAAAAGGTCAACTGTGAGGAAACCAACCATGGGCATCATGTGCCAAGAGGACAGAAAGCTCTATCCCAGTTTCTGCAAATCTAGTTTTTTCTACAGAACACAAAAGATGGACTTGGCTTTGATGCTACATACAAGCCCAAAACTTTTCATCGAGGCATGAAAGATATTAATTTTCTGGTTGCAAAAGTATTTGTTCATCACCACTGGTTCAACGAGGGGCTGTGTTCTCAAGGTAAAAGAAAAATCTTCTCTCCTCCCTGATCAAGTTAATGTTGCTAGTGATAAATCACCATCCCTCACATACTGTCCTTTGGTTTACTCATCACTTGGGCTTTCAGGATGGAGCATCAGCCTCATTGGCTCCTGTCTCAGTGGACTGTTGGGTACAGGACAGATTCCTCTATGCTCTTGTAAAATATTCCACACAAAAGAAATAATTCTAAATCCTGCCCCCTACACACACACACACACACACACACACATCCCCTTAGAGCCTTGGGGAGCAGGGGAAAGGGAATTGTTTGCAGATTTGTGGAGACTTTGAGACTGTCCTTCAAGGAATGAAGGCAAAATAATGCCTTTCAGACACACAAAAGCTAAAAGAATTCAGCACCAGCAGACCTGCACTACAAGAACTGTTAAAAGAAGTTGTTTGTGCACAAGGAAAATTATACTAAATGAAAATCAAGGTCCACACAAAGGAATGAAGAGGGCCAGAAATGGTAACTCCATGGATAAATACGAAGATGTCTTTCTTATTCAAAACTCTTTCAAAGATAATCGACTGCTTAAAGGAAAAATAAAAATGTATTGTGGGATTTATAGCATAAGTAGAAGTACAAGGTATAACAACAATAACACAAAGGGCAGGAGACAGGAAATGGAAGTACATTGTTGCAAGTTTCTTATACCATTACATGAAGTGGAATAATGTCACTTGAAGGCCATGATAAATTAAAAATGCATATTATAAACCCTCAAGCAACTATTAAGATAACTCAACCAAAAGTTAAGGCTAATACACCAATAAAGGAGACAAAGTAGAATCATAATCAAAATACTCTGTCCAAAGAAAGACAGAAAAGAAGGCGGGGGGAAATCAAAAAACAAATGAGACCAACAGAAAGCCAATAGCAAGATGGTAGATTTAAACCTCACCATATCAATAGTGCCATTAAAATTAATGATCTAAACACCACAATTAAAAGGCAGAATTTGTCAGGTTGAATTAAAAATAAGACAAAACAAAACAACTCTGAAATCTCTATGCTGCCTACAAAAAAAAATACTTTAAATATAAAGACACAGGTTAAAAGTAAAACCATGGGGGAAAAAATATACAATACTAACACTAAACAAAAGAAATTAGGTGTGGCTACGTTAATGTCAGACAAAGCAGATTTCAGAATAACAAAGGGAAAACAAAGGTAATCTCATAATGAAGGGGGTTAATTCGTCAAAAGTACATTCTAATCCTAAGTGTTTATGCATTTAGCAATGAAATTTCAAAGTACATGGAGCAAACTGTTAAAACTGCTTGGAGAAAGAGACAAATTCACAATTTTATTTGAAGATCTCAATACCCTCTTTTCAATAATTGACAGAACAAGTAGACAGAAAATCATTAATAATACTTGAACACTACCCGGCAACTTGATCAAATTGACATTTACAGGGCACTTTACCCAACAATACCCAGCAGAATACACACTCCTTTCCAGTGCAAATGAAACACTCCCCAAAATAGAACATATTCCGGGCCATCAAACAAGTTTCAGTAACCCAAGCCCTACAAAGTAGAGTCACTGACCACAATGGAATCAAATTGAACATCAGTAACACAAAGATATCTAGAGAATCTACAAGAATTTGGAAACTAAATAACACACATCTAATAGCTCATGGTCAAAGGAGAAACCAAAAGGAAAATTAGAAAGTAGTATAAACTGAATAAAAATGAAAATAATCAAAATTTGTAGGATGCTATAACACGCCACTCAGGTGAAATGTGCAGCTTTAAATGCCTATATTTGAAAAGAAGAAAGTTCTCAACTCAATAATCTCAGCTTCTGCCATTAAAAAAAACCTAAAGAAGAACAAATAAACCAAAATTAAGCAGACAAAAAGGAAATAAAAACAATCAGAGGAGAAATCAAAGAAATAGTAAAACAATAGAAAAAAATTGATGAAACCAAAAACTGGTTCATTGGAAAGATCAATACAATTGATCAAACTCTAGCCAGACTGACTAGGAAAAATAGAAGAAACAAATTACCAATATCAGAAATGAGTGATGACATCACTACAAATTCTACAGATATTAAAAGTATAATTAGGAAACATTATTAAAAATGTTATTGATGTGATAAAAAATATTCTGTCTTGATTATGGCAGTAGGTACCTAACTATATTGTTTTTCAAAATTCATATAGAACTATATACCTATAAAAGGTAAACTTTAGTGTCTGTACCTCATGACTTAAAAAAATAAAAAGCATTGTGCTGAGTGAAAAAGCTAGATACAAAAGATTGAATACTATATGATTCCATTATACGATGTTCTAGAAAAGTCAAACCACAAGTACAGAAAACAGATCAGTGGTTGTCAGAGGTTTGGTGTGAGAAGATTAGCTATAAAGAATCATGAAAGAACTTTTGTAGTGATGAATTTACCCTTATTTTGCTTGTGTATTTTGGTTCTGTATTTTGGTAGAGGTTACACAATTTTATACATTTTTCAAAACACATCAACTATACACTTAATAAAGCTGAATTTTACTGTACAAATTATACCTCAATAAATGAATGAAAGAAATGAAAAAAAATGTTATGCCAACAGAATCAACAATTTAGATGAAATGGACAAACTGCCAACTTACACAAGAAGAAATAAATTACCCAAAAGTGCTTTAAATTTTAAGGACATTGAAATTCTACTCAAAAACTTTCCCAATAGAAATCACCAGGCCCAGATGTCTTTACTGGTGAATCCTACTTGAACATTTCAGAAAGCGATAATATCAAACTCTTCCAGAAAACGAAGAGGAAGGAACATTTCTCAGTGCATTCTATGAATCCAGCACAAACCTGATACCAAATTAGATTAAGATATTACAAGAGAAAAAAACTATAGTAGAATAACCCATATGAAAACAAATGTAAAACTTCTTTTTAAAAATGTAGTAAACTGGGCACCTGGGTGGCTCAGTTGGTTAAGCGTCTGCCTTCGGCTCAGGTCATGATCCCAGGGTCCTGGGATCGAGCCCCGCCTCGGGCTCCCTGCTCTGCAGGAAGCCTGCTTCTCTCTCTCCCACTCCCCCTACTTGTGTTCCCTCTCTTGCCGTGTCTCTCTCTGTCAAATAAATAAATAAAGTATTTTTTAAAAAATAAATAAATAAATAAATAAATAAAAATGTAGTAAACTGAGTCCAATAACATCATGGCCAAGTGGGTTTTCTCCTGGGGAATGAAGGACTGGGTTAATTTCTGAAAATCAATCAATATCATTATCATATTAACAGACAAAAAAAAAAGATCGTCTTCATAGATATGTAAAAAGCATTTGACCAAAGCAAGCATTATTCATTTCTAATATTTTTTAATTCTCCACAAACTAGAAATAGAAGGGAGCTTCCTCAGTCTAATAAAGGGCATCTTCCAAAAACATATGCTAGCATAATATTCATTTTTTTCTGATCTAAGTATATTTTATTTTATTTGTTTATTTGTTTATTTTTTGTTATGTTAATCACCATACATTACATCATTAGTTTTTGATGTAGTGTTCCATGCTTCATTGTTCGCGTATAACACCCAGTGCTCCACTAGCATAATATTTAATGGTGAAAGACTGAATTCTTTCATCCCAAGATCAGGAACAAGTGACAGATGTTTGCTCTCACTTCTATTCACTATTGCACTAGAAGTTCTAAGTTGTGTAATAAGGCAAGAAAAAGAATACAAGGAATCCGGATGAAAAAGAAGATGTAACACTGTTTTTATTCACAGACGTGATAGTCTATAAAGAAAATCCCACATGATATACTATAAAAAGTGACCGTAACTAATAAGTGAGCATTGCAAGGTTTCTAGATAGAAGACTGATATTAAAAAATCAAATATATTTCTATATGCTGGCAACAGTCAGAAATTGAAATGAAAAAATCATTTATAATAGCATTACAAAGTAAGAATCACTGAGGGAAAAGTCTAACAAAAGATGCATAAGGCCCAAGCACAGGAAACTACAAAATACTACTGATAAAAATTCTAAATGAATGAAGTGATTTATTATAATCATGAACCAATAAATTCACTCTTGTTAAGATACCAATTCTCCCTTGAAGGGGGGGAAATCAGAGGGGGAGATGAACCATGAGAGACTATGGACTCTGAGAAACAAACTGAGGGTTCTAGAGGGGAGGGGGTAGGGGGATGGGTTAGCCCGGTGATGGATATTAAGGAGGGCACGTACTTCATGGAGCACTGGGTGTTATATGCAAACAATGAAGCATGGAACACTACATCAAAGACTAATGATGTAATGTATGGTGATTAACATAACATAATTTAAAAAAAAGATATCAATTCTCCCTTAATTGATCCATAGTTTCATTGGAATCCCAACCAAAATCCAACCAAACTTTCTTACAAAAATTGGCATACTGACTCTAAGATTCTTACGGAAATGCAAAGGGCCCAGAATGGAAAACACAACTGGGTTTTTTTGGTTTGTTTTGGTTTGGTTTTTTTAGAGAGAGAGAGAGGAGGAATGGAAGCAGGAGCAGAGGGAGAAGGAGAGAGAGAGAATCTCAAGCAGAGTCCCCACTGAGCATGGAGCCCAACACAAGGCTCGAGCTCACAACACTGAGAGCATGACCTGAGCCAAAATCAAGAGTCAGACGCTTAACCCAGTGAGCCACCCAGGTGCCCCGAAAAATCAACTTTTAGAAAGAACATAACTGGGAGATCAACACTACCTGACTTCAAGACTTGTGAAGCTACTGTAATCAAGACAGTGTGATATTGGTGTGAAGACAGACAAGCAGAATAGACTCCAAAAATAAATCCACATAAATATGGTCAATTTGTTTTCAACAAAGATGTAAAGGTAATTCAGTAGAGGAAAGACAGTCTTTTCAACAAGTGCTATTAGTCAAGTGCAAAAAAAAAAAAAAGAACTTTAATCCATACCTCACCTCACATACAAAAATTAACCCAAAATAAATGATAAACTTAATGTAAAGCAACAAACTGAAAAACTTTTAGAAGACAACATTTAAGAAAATCTTTGTAACCTTTGATTAAGCAGTGATTTCTTAGATAGGACAGCAAAAGCACAATTCTTAAAGGTTAAAAAAAAAAAGATAATTGACCTCAGCAAAATTAGGAACTTCTGCTCTTCAAAAGACACTGTTATTGAAAAGTCAAGCCACAAGATGGGAGAAAATATTTGCACACCATATTTCTGATAAAGAACCATCACCAGAATATATAAAGAACTCTTAAAACTCAATAATAGTAATAAAATCCCTAATTTAAAAATGGGCAAGATTTAAAAGACTCTTTACCAAAGCAAATAAAAGGATGGCAAATAGATATACAAAAAGATGCTCACATCATTAGCTATTAGGACAGTGTAAGTTGAAAACTCCAATGAGCTACCCACCTATTAGCTATAATGTCGAAAATTAAAAAGACTTACCATACCAAATGTTGGTGAGGGTATGGAGCCCTATAACTCTCATGCATTGCTGGTGGGAATGTAAAGTGGTACAATCCCTTTGGAAAACTGTCTGGCAGTTTCTAAAATGTTAAACATACACCTCCAATGTGATCAAACCATTCCACTCCCAGGTATTTACCCAAGAGAAAAGAAAATATTTGTCCACACAAAGACTTGTACATGAATGCTCATAACAACTTTATTTGTAAGAACCCATAACTGGAAACAATCCAAATGTCTGTACCAGGTGAACTGACTAACAAATTGTAGCATAGTCATCCAATAGAATACCACTCCACAATAAAAAGGAATTATTCCAGCTAGTAACTGCATCAGTGAATCTCAAAGTAATTATGCTGGGTAAAAGAAGCCAGATGTAGAAGACTACAAATGGTACCTTTTCATTTAAATAAAACTCTAGAAAACGCAAACCAATCTATGGAACAGAAAGCAGACCAGTGGTTGCCTGCGGATGGAGGGGCAGAGGTGCAATGAGCGAGGAGGGGCAGGAGGGAGTGATTGCAGAGGGGCATGAAAAAATGTTTGGGGGTGATGGATATGTTTGCTATCTGGTTTGTGGCGATGGTTTCATGGGTGCATTTGTATGTCAAGACTTATGCAAATGTGCACTCTAAACCTGTGTGGTTTATTGCTTGTCAGTTAAACCTCAATAAAGCTGTCAAAGATTATGAGGCACACGAGCTTTCTGGACCCACAGCCCCCACCCTTTTACCTGAATTACTAACCTGGGTCTTGCACCAGTGGGAAGTTTCTAAAGAATGAACCTCTCCATGTTTCTGCCGGTCATTCTGTAGCACAAGTTGAAAAGAGATCCTCCTAACCGCCAGGTGTTCTTGTAGCTGGTCTGACATTTCCCCTATGGTCCTGGATTTGTATTTGGACTGTCCACCCAAACAGCTCTAGCAGCTGCTTCAGAACCTGGGACTCAGACACAATTGCAGCTCCAGGCTTGCACACAGCATGTGCACTGAGGTGCTGTAAGCTCACAAAGAACAGTGCCCCTGCCTCCACCCAAGGTCAGATTTCCAGCCCTGTCAATGGGCAGGATGGTGGTGTGTAAAGTTGGTACCAAAATGCAGGCATGCACACTCATGTATTTGTCCCCATAAGAGTCCCTCCATTTCTCTCTTCAAGTCTTAGTTCGGGCTCTGTCTTAATAATCTTGTTGTCTTACCTTTTTGTTCATGGATTAAACCTAAGGCAATGTCTTACAGATGTTTGGTTTTGTTTGTTTGTTTTTTTTCCAACCCACAGTAGATTCTAGGGGAGGGGAGGGTTTCTGAGAGAAATGCTGGCCAGCTAGGAGGGTTTCAGCATCACTGAGCTAGTGACCTAGAAATGATGACTGAGGCCAGTCCACACATTTTCCACGTGAGGTGCCCACCACCAAAAAAGAGGCGCCAATCTCCCCGGGTCACACAGTAAGTTAGTGGCCGTGATGGGACTTGCATTCCAAATCTTGCAAGTCTCCTGTCAGGCTCATGCTTTTATGCAGCAGTTTGAGAAAGAGACAGAATAACTACAAAAAGCAAACAGAAAACATGTTAAAGAACAGAAATCTGGGGCCATTTAGTGTTAACAAATAACAATAGTTCATGTCAAAGCCACTACAAAGACAGACAGAGAGAGACAGAGAAGCTTCCATTGCTGTTTGAGGTATACAGAATCTTCAGGATAGCAAATTGGTTTTCACAGTGCACATGGAGGAGGTGTGATATCAAAGTCTGAGTATAGTGCGCAGCAATGCTGACAAACTGCCTGCTAACAGGGACATCAAGTTGTATTTGTGAATCAGCATCAGAAGGAAGGAAGGAAGGAAGGAAGGAAGGAGGCAAACAGACATTGCAAAAAGCCATCAGCATTTTGACAAACTAAATAGGAGAGGAGTGACTTTATACCCTTGTCTACCTTGAAGACCAAATGGAAAGGACTATGGTGAAGTCATATAAGACAAATATGGATTCTGAGAACATGGTGGCTTCACTGTGCGGGTACAAAACAGCACAATGTCTTCAGAGTCAGGGAGATCCAGATCCAGTGACAACCTGGCCCTGAGTCTCACTGGGCTGAGGAATTAGGGCAGAACCTCTGGGTTCCAGGTCTGGGTTAGTCCACTCAGGCTGCCCCTTGGCACCACCAGCTGTCCCCCCACGGAGTTCACCACCATAGGTGGCTTATGGGTTAGATTATTTGTTAAGCTCAATCTCCCTTCCTAGTCCAGAAGCTCCAGGGTGGGGGTGGGGGGGGTGGGCAGGGCTGGTTATAGTTGTATCCCCAGAGCCTGGCACATGGTTACAGGGCTCAAGAAAGATAAAGAATGGATGGCTCTCTAAGCAGAGGCTGCAATGAAACTAGGAGAATGAACAATGATGATGATGATGACGACAAAGATATTTTATTGAGCATCTATTCTACATCAAATACTCCTGTAGGTACTTCAGCCACTGATTCCTAGCAAAAGTGCTTCAAAGTAAGGATTAATTGCCTCATTCCATATGAGGAAATGGAAGCCCTGATTGGCAGAATTTCCCCTGGCCTTATAGATAACTAATAACAGAGCCAGGGCTGAAACCCAGTTCACTCCCCCGCCCCCAACTGTCTTGACTGGGTCCTGTGTGGACCAGGTGATCAGAGACACAGCCACAGGGGAGGGCACATTCTTGCAGACTCAGCACTTCACTGCCCAAGTCAGCAGGTTCCACAGGCCTGGCCTCACCCGCAGCTGTAGATCTCCCCCCACCAGCCAATCAGCCTGCAGCAGAAAGCTCCTTCTGCTACTCCTCCCCCTTATCTCCTGGTAGGGCTGCTCTGCAAGGTCATGATCATAGCACTTTATCATAACATCTTCACCTCCTGGGGACACAGCCCAGCCAGCTCAGAACAGCCATTTCCTTTAGCTTTTCCCCCAGAAGCCCCCATCAAGGCATCACAAATTAAAACCAGAAACCCCAAACCGAAACTTGAGGGAGCCTTCCCTTCTAGGGCCTGGCCTGGAGCAGGGGTTACAGAGAAATATCTGTAGTGGAACTTTTCCTTCTCCTGCATCTGGCTCCTGACTACCCCATAGAACCCCAGCTCAAATGGCCTTCCCCCTGGAAGACTCACTGATGCCTCCCAGCCCCCAGCTGTAGTAGTCAGTGCTTAGACAACGCCATGTCCACTTGTCTCCCTGCATTGTAATTATTTGGTTTTGTGTCTGTCTTGCCCACCAGACTATATAACCTGGAGGGTATAAACTTCCTCCTGATGCAAATATAGGTTAACCACTCAGAATGAATTTAAGATTTAATCACAGTTGATCAAGTTACTAGCTCTGTGACCTTGGTCAAGATTGCCTTTCTGAACCAGTTAGTTCATCTGTACAGGGGAGATAAAGTAGGTTTCTCTGTCACTGTGGGAATTAATCACTTCAAGTGCTGGATATATAGCAGTCACTTAACAAACATTAGGACTGCCCCCCACCTTCCACTTGCCCATGCCAGCACTAAACCTAGCACGTTGAGATTCTCACTAAGGTTTGTTTAAAGAAACCTCTACATGGATGGAATTAAATGAAATGCTGAGGTTTTACTCAATACAAGATCCTTCAAGGAACAAAGAAAAATCCAACTCAAAGGAAGAGCCTCCAGTGCCCTGCCAAAGAACTGTTTCCTACCACTCCTGTTTCCTCTTCTTGGACTCACAGAAAGACTACATGTCCCAACATTCCTTGCAGTTACAGTAGGGCCCTGTGACTAGGTTCTGGGCAAGCGATGTGGGCCAGCCTAATGGGCACCTTCCTATGCTCTAAATGGCTCCACATGGGTTCTCCATGGTTGCCTTCCATCCCTTTCACCTCTATGCTCATGGCTGGAGGTAAAAGAATCTGAAATAGTAGAGCCACATAATGGAAGGAGCCCAGTTTCCTGAGTCAATGCTAGAAGGAGCCAGCAACCCTCAGTGGATGCTACAAGAAAAAATAAACTTTTATGTTAAGTCACTGAAATGCCAGGTTGTTTGTTATAGCAGCTAGTGCTACCTATCCTGACTATTAAAGAAATAGAGGACAAACAGGGTTGAAGATCTTTTAAAATTCTTTAAAAAAATGGAGGGGCGGAGCAAGATGGCGGAGGAGTAGGAGACCT
>NW_027397070.1:67724148-67724755 GCF_003265705.2 Callorhinus ursinus
CCTGGGCTGCAAGGCTGGTTCAACATCCGCAAATCAATCAACGTGATACAATACATTAACAAAAGAAAGAACAAGAATCATATGATCCTCTCAATAGATGCAGAAAAAGCATTTGACAAAGTACAGCATCCTTTCTTGATCAAAACTCTTCAGAGTATAGGGATAGAGGGTACATACCTCAATATCATAAAAGCCATCTATGAAAAACCTACAGCGAGTATCATTCTCAATGGGGAAAGGCTGAGAGCCTTTCCCCTAAGGTCAGGAACGCGGCAGGGATGTCCACTCTCACCACTGCTATTCAACATAGTATTAGAAGTCCTAGCCACAGCAATCAGACAACAAAAAGAAATCAAAGGCATCCAAATCGGCAAAGAGGAAGTCAAACTCTCACTCTTTGCAGATGATATGATACTGTATGTGGAAAACCCAAAAGACTCCACCCCAAAACTGCTAGAACTCATACAGGAATTCAGTCAAGTAGCAGGATATAAAATCAATGCACAGAAATCAGTGGCATTCCTATACACCAACAACAAGACAGAAGAGAGACAAATCAAGGAGTCTATCCCATTTACAATTGCACCCAAAACCATTAGATACCTAG
>NW_027397070.1:67724855-68107696 GCF_003265705.2 Callorhinus ursinus
AGCCATCTATGAAAAACCTACAGCGAATATCATTCTCAATGGGGAAAAGCTGAGAGCTTTTCCCCTAAGGTCAGGAACGCGGCAGGGATGTCCACTCTCACCACTGCTATTCAACATAGTATTAGAAGTCCTAGCCACAGCAATCAGACAACAAAAAGAAATCAAAGGCATCCAAATCGGCAAAGAGGAAGTCAAACTCTCACTCTTTGCAGATGATATGATACTGTATGTGGAAAACCCAAAAGACTCCACCCCAAAACTGCTAGAACTCATACAGGAATTCAGTCAAGTAGCAGGATATAAAATCAATGCACAGAAATCAGTGGCATTCCTATACACCAACAACAAGACAGAAGAGAGACAAATCAAGGAGTCGATCCCATTTACAATTGCACCCAAAACCATAAGATACCTAGGAATAAATTTAACCAAAGAGGCAAAGGATCTGTACTCAGAAAACTATAAAATACTCATGAAAGAAATTGAAGAAGACACAAAGAAATGGAAAAACGTTCCATGCTCATGGATTGGGAGAATCAACATTGTGAAGATGTCAATGCTACCTAGAGCAATCTACACATTCAATGCAATCCCCATTAAAATACCATCCACTTTTCTCAAAGAAATGGAACAAATAATCCTAAAATTTGTATGCAACCAGAAGAGACCCCGAATAGACAGAGGAATGTTGAAAAAAAAAAAAAAAAGAAAAGCTGGCGGCATTACAATTCTGGACATCAGGCTCTATACAAAGCTGTCAACATCAAGACAGTATGGTACTGGCACAAAAACAGACACATAGATCAATGTAACAGAACAGAGAGCCCAGAAATGGACCCTCAACTCTATGGTCAACTCATCTTTGACAAAGCAGGAAAGAATGTCCAATGGAAAAAAGACAGTCTCTTCAACAAATGGTGTTGGGAAAATTGGACAGCCACATGCAGAAGAATGCAACTGGACCATTTCCTTACACCACACACAAAAATAGACTCCAAATGGTTGAAAGACCTAAACGTGAGACAGGAGTCCATCAAAATCCTAAAGGAGAACACAGGCAGCAACCTCTTCGACCACAGCCGCAGCAACTTCTTCCTAGAAACATCGCCAAAGGCGAGGGAAGCAAGGGCAAAAGTGAACTATTGGGATTTCATCAAGATACAAAGCTTTTGCACAGCAAAAGAAACAGTCCACAAAACCAAAAGACAACCGACAGAATGGGAGAAAATATTTGCAAATGACATATCAGATAAAGGGCTAGTATCCAAAATCTATGAAGAACTTATCAAACTCAACACCCGAAGAACAAATAATCCAGTCAAGAAATGGGCAGAAGACATGAACGGACATTTTTCCAAAGAAGACATCCAAATGGGAACAGACACACGAAAAAGTGCTCAACATCGCTCGGCATCAGGGAAATCCAAATCAAAACCTCAATGAGATACCACCTCACACCAGTCAGAATGGCTAAAATTAACAAGTCAGGGAACGACAGATGTTGGCGGGGATGTGGAGAAAGGGGAACCCTCCTACACTGTTGGTGGGAATGCAAGCTTGTGCAACCCCTCTGGAAAACAGTATGGAGGTTCCTCAAACAGTTGAAAATAGAGCTACCCTACAATCCAGCAATTGCACTACTGGGTATTTACCCCAAAGATACAAATGTAGGAATCCGAAGGGGTATGTGCACCCCGATGTTTATAGCAGCAATGTCCGGAAGAGCCAAGATGTCCATCGACAGATGAATGGATAAAGAAGAGGTGGTATATATACACAATGGAATATTATGCAGCCATCAAAAGGAATGAGATCTTGGCATTTGCAAGGACGTGGATGGAACTGGAGGGTGTTATGCTGAGTGAAATAAGGCAATCAGAGAAACACTTGTATCATATGACCTCACTGATATGAGGAATTCTTAATCTCAGGAAACAAACTGAGTGTTGCTGGAGTGGTGGGGGTGGGAGGGATGGGGTGGCTGGGTGATAGGCATTGGGGAGGGTATGTGCTATGGTGAGCGCTGTGAATTGTGCAAGACTGTTGAATCACAGATCTGTACCTCTGAAACAAATAATGCAATATATGTTAAGAAAAAAAAAAGAAGAAGATAGCAGGAGGGGAAGAATGAAGGGGAGTAAGTCGGAGGTGGAGACGAATCATGAGAGACGATGGACTCTGAAAAACAGAGGGTTCTAGAGGGGAGGGGGTGAGGGGATGGGTTAGGCTAGTGATGGGTATTAAAGAGGGCACGTTCTGCGTGGAGCACTGGGTGTTATGCACAAACAATCAATCATGGAACACTACATCAAAAACTAATGATGTAATGTATGGTGATTAACATAACAATAAAAAAATTTAAAGAAAAAAATTCTAAAAAAATGGCATCAGCTTATTGGTCACACGATGGGAAGAGAAGAAACAGATGCATTAAGATGGACATCTAGGTTATGCAGGGCAAGCATTTTCTAAGACTGTTGTCTATAATAATTTGGAGGGCAGAGCCTCTGCCTCCTGAACTTATAGCTCTAGGGAAGAAGTCTGAAAACAGAGCATTAATAATCTGTGTGTATCAGATTACAGTTGGGTGCAACTGGGAAAACATTACAAAGGGGTAAAGTCAGAAAAGAATTGCCCAATTGGCAAGCTGACTAGAAGGGGAATAGAAAGCCCAGAAATGTGGGGCTTTACCAAGTTAAAAAAAAAAAAAATTTAAAAAAGGAGCCAATGGCTTCTAGTCCCAAACAGAAATGGAATTTTAAAATTGGAGCGGCAACAGTCCAGTAAATCCTCTGCATTGGATAAAGTGACTTAAAGCACAGATCGGATTAAGGGTGGGGCCTTTCTGTTTGAGCTTGGGAGGGACCTTGGGTGTGGTTCCTGGTACACAGAACTAGAGCAAGGCAAGCTGTGCAGAAACTTCTAGGTTCTTGAGGGCGAGACATTGCCAAAGAAACCAAAAGTGAATGTTAAAAGACTTTCACTAGTCAAGACTTAAAACACATTTTGTTTTAGAAAAAAAATAGGGCACCTTGACCTTGGGCTAGGTAATGATGTCTTGGATGCAGTACTGAAAGTGCAATCCTAAAAGAAAAACTTTATAGACTTCCTCAAAATTATAACTTCTGCTCTCCAAGACACTGGTAAGAAACTTAACACACAAGCCAAGGACTGGGAGAAAATATCTGCAAATTACATTATCTGATAAAGAATGCCCACAACTTGAAATAAGGAAACAACAACCCAGTGGACCAAAGATCTGAAGAGACGTATCACTGAAGAAGACACATGGATGGCAAATAGACACATGTAAAGATGCTCAATATCATCTGTTGTTAGGGAAATGCAAACTACACACCTAATTAGAATGGCAAAAATCAAAAAGACAAAAGCACTGAGTGCTGGCAAAAAAAAAAAAAAGAAGAAGAAGAAGAAGAAGAAGAAGGCCCCTGATACCCTGCACATTACTGGTGGGGATGCAAAATAGCATGGCTGCTTTGGAAAACAATTTGGCAGCTTCTCACAAAATGAAACACACCCTTAGCATCTGACCCAGTAATTCCACTCCTCTGTATTTACCCAAACGGATGAATCCTTAGGTTCACATAAAAACCTACATGCAAATGTTTATAGTAGCTTTATTCATGTTTCCAGCCCAAAGCTGGAATCAATGTGAAATCCTTCAATGTCACATTCATACGATGGAAAGCTACTTGGCAATAAAAAAGAATGAACTCTTGATCACACAACAACCTGGATGCATCTTAGGGCATTGTGCTGGGCAAATGAGGCTTGGCTCAAAAGCTACAGACTGTATGATTCCAAAACAAATCACAGGTTTTCCGGGGGTTAGCCAGAGGGGTTGGCTACAAAGAATGAGGGGAGTTTGGGGGTGATGGAACTCTTCTAAATCTCAATTGCGGTAGTTGTTACATGATTATATGTTTACCAAAACTAATATAAAAGCTGCCCACTAAAAGGTGAATTGTACCATACTTAAATTATACCTCAGTTTTAAAAATATTTTTTAAAAAGCTCATGGTGGATAATGGATAAATTGCTTAGCATTAAACACACACATGCGCACGCGCATGCGCACGCGCACGCACATTTAAGCCCCCAACATTTCCTTGAGCAGGAGGTGGGCATCAAGGCTGCACGGTCCCCAAAGAGGGCATTATCCCCCAACAGCCACTTCAGAGGAGGCCAAGGAGAGGGAAGGACAAGTGAGGGCCCCTAGGGCAGGGAGCCAGGAGCCACAGAGATCCCCAGACTGGGGAGTCTCTCCTGGAGACCAGCACTGAGCCCTAACCAAGGACAGTCTACAGTCCCCAGTGCAAGGACCCTTCCCAATGTCCACAGGTCGTGAAGATTTCAGACCTGCTGCAAGTCAGGAATTCTACCATCTCTCCATCACCCATTTTCCTATAGGAAGAGTTTTTTGCAATGATACAACCCTTGTCCCAGCACTGTGTGTTGGACATAAGGGGGACACATAGCTTCTTTTTAGTTCATACCTGGAGAGGACCTGTCCGGGAGAGGCCTCCCACTCTCATCAGATGATGACATGAGCAAGGAATCAACTTTCATTTTCTTAAGCTCCTGAGAGCTGCTGTGGACCAGTGCTGTTATTTCTACTGACTGACACACATGATCATATTTAAGGAAGTATGTAGTGAGCTGGGCATGAGTGCATCCAACATCTGAGCCAAGTCAGAAGGCTGGATGATATCCAAGGAGCTTGTCTAACTTCTGCAGGAGCGCAGGTGGTGTGGAAATGGCCAGAGGTCAGCGTGAGTGTGGTCAATAAGAGCACCTGCAGGCAGAGGTCACCTTGCTCTAGCAGCGGCAGTTTGAACAGATAGGTGGATCCCAGAACAACCCATTCCATAAAATACCTGGTCCCACTGCAGAGGAGCAGGCATGTGGGAGCCCAGGGACACGGGTCCAGGAACATGTGGGCAACATCTGGCTAGTCTGTTGTGCATTGATTGACCAGAGCCAGGATCCAGTTTCTGGGGGAGGTTGCTACCAGCACAAGGCAGGGCCCAGCCTGAAGGGACTGGAATGACCTGGGTCGCCAGGAAGCACCTGCTGTAGAGAAACCTGATTCCCAAACCTTGGACCCACTTAGGAAACCAGGACCTAGGACAAGGCCAAAACCCAGAGGCCAAATGACTCACAAGGGCAGGAGTGGATTAACCCCACAGAGAAGCAATGCTGAGCAAAAAGAGTGGAATGCATCTTTCTCCTAGCCCCCACCAGCCACGTGACACTGGTTCTAGAGGACAGCGCTGGGGTTAAGCAGAAGAATAGGGCTGAAGTGATCTCAGCTGGAAGGAGAGGAGCTCAGGAGACACAGGAGTCCAGCAGGACCTACTATTCAAAGTTTCTTTGTCAGTGCTTTATCCTGCAAATTAAAGTTCCCTAATTAGTAACAAAGGGTGTGAGTGCCTTGGTGGGAGCTCTTTGGTAAGTGGGAAACCTAAACATTAAAACAAGTCGAAGGAAATATTGCTTTCAAGAATAGCCTACCATATAGACCGAGCTATAAATGGTTACCTATGACAGGATAGGAACTAGATTATGAGTTCGGTGAAAATGAGACCATGATGAGTCTTTCTGTCCATGCGTCTTGCTCACTGCTTCGCTCCTGGGATGTATGGACAGGTAAGTGTTTACTGTGAAAGCAGAAGTTACAGAAAACACATTTTATTATTTGAATGATTAAATAGCTCTTCACGTCCCTACAGAGTGGTGAAGTTTATAAGGTGCATTCATGACTACTGTCTCATAGGGTTTTCCCAAAGCCCTTAGAGGCAGATGTGCCTTCTCTCTGGGTGGCTGAGGCAGAAAGGGAGGCTCAGCATGGTGGCGTGAACAGAAAGCTAGCCTCTCGGGGGCAGGGTTTCTCCCGCTCCCCACTACTGACATTTGGGACCAGGTAATTCCCTGCCGTAGAGGACGGCCCATGTGTTATAAGATGTTTAGCAGCATCCCTGGCCTCTCCCTCGTAGATGCCAGTGGCAACACCCCTATACAAGTTGTTAATTATCCAAGATGTCTCCAGACATTGGCAGATATGCCCTGAAGGGAGGGGTGGGGTGTAAACCCTCTGATTGAGGATCACTGCTGTAGGTGGATTAACTCACATCCTTGAGGAAGGTGCTGGGCCACAGTCCCTTATCTCAAACCCCTGGGGCCTGACATAGTTTAAAATCCAGAAGCTTCTGGATTTTAGAAAGATAAATACATAATGCCCCAGTGGATTCTAGGGCAGCCTCCCATCATCCCAGACATTGCTATTTCTACAGCAAAATGAGTGAATATCTGCATTAAGTAGGATAAATGAAGATTACAAATAGTCTCACATCAGTTCGGGTCAGGTTTTGCCGCCAAAATGAGTTTGCTATAAACCCGAAAAAGAACTGACTTTTGGAGCTGTTTGGATTTCAGAACTGGAGTATAATCCACAAGCAGCAGGCACTCAGAGGTCAGGCAAGCAGCAGGGATCACGTGACTGTTACCATGGACAGCAATTGCCTCCTGATAGCGGGTACCCCCACCGAAGCTCTCACCCACCTCTCCTAACTGCCCCTAAGCCGCCAGGCCCCATGCTGGTGCATGTAGGTCCTTGGCCCTTGGTCATGTCCCACCTGCTCCTGTCACATCCAGCATCCTTGGGGACCCTGCCTTGATTTCACTGGTCATGGTCTTATTCTATTTCAGATTGTCTCAGGGTGCGATCAAGCTTTCCACAAGATGTAAGATTACAGAACCAAAGATTGAGGAAACAGAGGGGAAAAGAAAGGGAAAAAGGCAAAGAGGGAGATGTTTTGCAGCCAGAGTCCCGCTGGAAACCAGCTTCAGGAGCTTCCCACGCAGGTCTGACGCTGCTCTGGGACAGGGAGCTGTGATGCCCCTGCACCGGCCCATGCTACCCTCACTCTGTCCTGTCGGTGAGACCCTGTTCTGAAACAAGCCTTCCAAGGTCAGGTCTGTTTACTCAAATATTTGTCCCCCAAAACCGAGCTGTGAAAACCATCAACCTCACCCAAGGCTGGGGACGCGGACTCGCCTCCAGCTGGAGAAGCGAGTCCTCTGCCTTTGCCACAGGGACCAATCAGAGGATGAGATAGTCCATGGGGTGCGGGCATCCATGGTATCCGGCCATCTGGGGGCCCCCACTTCTCTCGGCCGGCTGTGGAGGCAAGGGAGATTTTTTTCCAGAGCTTGGTGGAGCTCCATATGGTCGAGATCAAAGGTGTTGCTGGGTGCATGGTTCTGCTTTATTTCCAAGCACTGCTGTTAATTAGAAAACAAGATCAGAGGCAGTATTAAAATCCAATTAAATTGATATGAACAGATTGCCAAGTGATGTTCACTAATGTATAATTGAGCACCATGCAAATTTCGGTGGCTGGCTTTTGTGTTTTTCCCCCACACTCTGGAATGAATGATGAGGCTATGAAGTTTCTCTTCATTGTAAAAAACAAACAAGTTAATGCATTGATCTAGGGGGTATTGCCCTGGTGATTGATGGAAATGAGAGAAGAATAGTAAAGTGTGACTTTTTGAAGGGGCAAGCTTTCTTTGATTCTCTCTCTTTTTCCTGCCTTTGGTTCCATATCCATTTCTTATGCTGGGGGTCAGGCCAGCTTTCCCCCGCCATCCCATCTTCAACAATCCAGAGAAAGTTCCTCTGGATTTCAAAGATGGGTGGGAAAAAATTTTGGAAGTTTGAAGGACAACACAACAGATTTTTGAAAAGGATCCGAGTGCAGATTTTCTTTTAGTATGAATTGTTTGTGCTTTGTGTATTAAAAAGAGGGAAGTTGTCCTGATTTGGGCTCATGAGCAAAACCTCCCAGGATATAGAATCTGGGAGAAGATGGGCTGGGAAGGCCAGTCTTACCAACAGAGGGGAGAGGGCTACCTTCTGAAAAGAAGCCCTTAGCACAACATGCATCAGGAGTTGCCTGTTACTGTTGCACATTGTTTGCTCACTGTGGATACAGCAGGTTCGTGAGCATGCTGTCAGTGCTAATGTTAAAAAAAATAAAGTACCACCAAGGAATGGAAAAAACACAACTGTGGATGGCAGTGTCTACATATTCATGAGATGCTTGTAGCATTTGGGGTTTTGTTTTAACTCCCTAAAAAGAAAGGAAAATCTAAACAGCTCACTCCTAGGACGGCAGTTGGTGAGCGAGGCAAAGACGAAGGCTCGAAGATAAGCAAGAGCCTGGCCTTGACCTTCAGGCATCCAGAAAGGGACAGGAAGCACGAGACACAGGGGAAAGGTAAGACCACTTCTCGGCAGCCTTCCCCCCAGCCCTGAGCTTGCTCAGAGACCACCTGCGCACACTGCTGTTGAGCCCAGTACAGACAGTTCATTGTTCCCAGAATGGTGGATACACTGCAGAAGACCAGCTCAGTGGCTGTCATGTCACTTCTTGATGCCTGCACACTCTACTGACGCTTCCATAGCATGCTTACCTTAGACTTGCTTTGACAACTCCCTGAAATTCCAAGAGTTGTGGGTCTGACATTCTGTGTCCGTGGGGCACCGTGTGGCCACCATGAAGGATACATGTGAATATAGCTGGGGATGGGGATACATTGTGCAGATCTCTGCTCACAGATATGCTCCATGGTCCCGCTGGATGCCGCTTACAAGTTCAAAGATAAAATCATTGCCAATTTCAAGACAGCCAGAGCAGGGCATTAAACCAAGCACAGGGCCCTCGTGAGCGTGAGCCCTGTGCACCTGCCTGTGTCACATGCCTGTGAAGCCGGCCCTTGACTTGGTGTTCCTGTCTCAGCTGCTTCTCACAGCCAAGCCATCCAATCTAAGGCCTGGAACCCCAGGGCACCCCGAACAGGTCCATCTCTCCAATGGGCAGTGAAGTCCCATGGCTCATGCTGTGCTCTAGTCAATGCCAAACAACTTGATTTTAAAGATCCATATTTCTTCCAGATGTTTGATCATTTCAAATGCCAGGGCTAAACTGTTTTGCACCCAGCCTTATTCCAAACATGTTCTAAATTGATTTACCAAAATATGTTTAGTAAGATAAAAATAAATAAAAAATTAACTCAGGAGACATGAAAGGACATGACCATTATCAACACCATGGCCTTTATCTGCTACCAGATGATAAGATGGTGTCTGAAGCAATTTTATTTTCAACAGAATCGATAGCACTGCATTGAAAATAGCTGGTGCCGGGCGCCTGGGTGGCTCAGATGGTTAAGCGTCTGCCTTCGGCTCAGGTCATGATCCCAGGGTCCTGGGATCGAGTCCTGCATCAGGCTCCCTGCTAGGCGGGGAGCCTGCTTCTCCCTCTGCCTCTGCCTCTCTCTCTCTCTCTCTCTCTCTGACTTTCATGAATAAATAAATAAAACATTTTAAAAAATAAAAATAAAAATAAAAAAAAAGAAAACAGCTGGTGCCTAGCAATTGTAGAATGACTAAATGAAATGTGCATTTGACTAAAGAACACACCTTTCAATGGACAGCTCATTTTGAATAAATGAGGAGTACTTGAGAAAATTTATAGTTCTTTTAAGCTACAAAGCTTTTTCATGTGCTTATCTCATGTGATGTTCAAAATAAGTTTTCAGTGTAAGCTATTTTAGACCTCCTGGCCTAGGAAAGCCTGCGAAGGGGAATGACTTGCCCATCATCATAGCCTGTAAGAGACAGAAGAGGTTTCAAACCCAGTTCTTTTTAGCTCCAGGATTTTCCATGACACCAGCCTTTGAGGTTATGAAGTAATCAATCACTTCAGGCCAGAAGAATGTCTAAAATGGAAGAAAATTATCTGTGATTCCTCAGAGTACGAATCAGCGAGTCCCTCTGGCCAGAGCTCCATGAAGGACTGGAGGGTCAGCAGGGAGCAGAATTATCAGACAGCCCAGCCCAGATCCTGAATCAGGACCACAGTGCTGCCCCATAAAGTGGACCCATATTTTAATTACAGTGAGGTGCACTTGCCACATGCAGAAAGGAAAACACATTTGGAATCAACCAGGCTTCCAGACAAACCCTCTAAAAAACACAGGCTTCCCTCTTTCTCAATGCCAGGCAACAGAGACGGAGGGCAAATCTGACCTGAGTTGCTTTCCTGGAATTGGCATACACCAAGGCCTGGAGACGCCAGTTGGAGCTGGTGGCCTTTGCAGTCCAGAGTCATGTGTGTTGAATAACTAAAGCCTGGGCAGTCCAGACAGCAGGGAGAGGCATGGCAGGGCTCTCTCAGACCCTTCCCTGCAGGTCACGGGGACTCAGACTTCACAAGGAGGCCAATGGCTTCTTCCCGCTGGTGAAGCCCCAGGTCAATTCTTGGACCCGGGTTGCACCCCTGGAGCATCTCTTCACCTTCCACTGACAGTCACAGGTCATGACAGGGAGAGCCCACTGGCGTCCTTGTCTACGGAGGTCTTATCACATGTCCCAATGGGAATATCATGATGGGAGCAGCACATGCTCAAAGGCAAGAATGTGGGCAAGCCAGAGAACCCAAGGTTTTCCTCCCAACCACCATCCTGGGAAGCCTGGTGTCTGCTTTCTTTTCTCCTCCAGCTCTTCCTTCACTCTGCAAGCGTCCACTCATAAATCACATGCAAAACATTTGGCCAAGTTCTGGGGCACAAACTGTCTCCAGGAGCTCAGAGCCCCATGGGGTGAATTAGAGGAGGAAAGCCGTGTAGGGCAGGCATGTATGTAGACAGAGGGCTACCAGGCGCTGCAGATCTCGGGGCCCAGTGCGCTCCTGGAGGAGTGTGGGGTTCTGTGCCCCCTTCATCAGCCCTGCCCACCCCGTGTCCCGCCCTCCTGTCTCTCAGGGGGCCTGGCTCTTGTCAAGATTGGGCAGGGCACTTAGGAGGAGCAGAGGACAACCTCAGAGGGCTGGTGGCCAATTCCAAGGTCTCCTTCTGATGAATCATCATGTCCTTGGGCTCCTTGCTCAAACCAGAGATCAGCATGGAACCCAGACATCCAACATTCAATTTGTGATACCCAAACACCCCTCCTGACTCTAGGGTGTGCCAGCTGAAACCTGTAGGGAAAATGGTCTTAGCTCATCAGCTTGTCCTCTCCTCTCAGGGATTGGAAAAGCTGTCCTCCATTTGTCCCTCTCTGTGGGACTCCAGCTGTCGTGCTTCTGGAGCGAGCCACAGCTTTGTCACGGAAGCTGCCCACAGAAAGTGCACATGTCAGACCTAACACCCACTGGGCCATTCGTGTGGCTCTCTCTGAGCCTCAGTTTTTAAAACCATAAATTGGGAACACCAGCTTGGTTATTCCAGGGTTTGATGGCTAGAGGAGCAGAACCCTACTGGATTAGCTCAAACAAACAGGGGCAAAGGGGTGAGGGCATGATTAGAGCAAGAGGTCACCGTGAAGGTACAACAGGAAATTTCAGGACAGAAAGAAAAATAGTAGCTGAAAAATCTTGGGGCCTGGTCTGGAAAATAGGAAGTCTGTGTCTCCATAGCTTTGCCTCCCCGTCCCCGACACACACACAGGCTCCTTTCCCTCTTTCCCTGAGGCCTCCTGGTCTCCCATCTCTGCTTCTTCCCCCCTTTCCCCTCTCTTCTCTCTAGAGATCGGCTTTGTCTGCTGGTCCATGAGCCACCAAAGGTACCTCTCAAAGGCTCTCAACCCCTCACGGGCCAAATTCATCGAAATACGAAATTCAGCCTCTTCGTGTCTTGATTCCAAGAGTAATTTCCAAGAAGAAAACCAAAACAAAACCTGCAGTCAGATGAGGTGTCCACCCAGCCCTGGCAGCTGTGGCCAGAGGAGAATGGCCATGTGCCCAAGGGCTGCTCCTTTGGCTCTGTGAGCAAGTTGGTGCAGGGCCCCCGGGGTGTAGCATGGGTGGGGTGGCCCTTCAGGTGCATGACTAGGCCCGGTGAAGGACCAATATGGACATGACACAGGCACAGGTTTGGTGCATGGCAGGTCGTTCATCCACCATTGTCAAAATGCCCATGGCAACAGAGGTCTGTTATTGGGAGCCCTTCTTAGCTGGTTGCTGCGGACGTCAGTTCCTTCCTTGCCATTCTGCATCTGCCTATGTGCAGGCTTTCGCCTCTAAATCCACCACCACCTGCACAGCGCTGCTCTCCTGGTTTCCTGGGCTTGGGTCCTGGCTCCCTTATGGGCTGGTTGACTCCTCTGCTCGTGGGTCCAGGCTCAAATTCTTGTTTTGCATTCCACATGGGCAGCGGGCCTACACACAGATGTGAGCTTAATGCAAGAATAAGGAGAGTATAGGGGCGTCACACTGCAGAGGTCATCCCCCACTTTCTGGCCCTTGATCTCCCCACTCCCCGTCTTACAGCTGAGGAAACTGAAGCTGGGACAGCCAGCTGACCCGCCCGAGGTCCCCGAGCTCAGTGCATTTCCCAGCACATCACCGTCTCCTCGGAGCTACGACATGACACATTTCTATAGCCCTTTCTTATCAGCAGACAGAGCACCTTTCATACTCGCGACCTCACTGGAGCCCCGTGACCTTGTGAGTCAGCGTGCAGCAGTCCCAGCTTACAGATGAGCAGACTGTGCCCCGGAGAGGCTCACTGGCTTGCCCGAGGTCACACGGCCAGGAAGTGGTAGCACCAGGCTTCAGACCATGACTGTCAGGCTCCATAGGCCCTATTTTCTGTCGATACCACACCACCTCCACAGAGACACCAGAGAATCACGAAGCTGTGGATTCTTTCTGTGGGCTGGGAAATCAATGACCTACATTTCCAAGGATCCATTTAATACCGCACACCTGAAGACCCTGGTGGTATTTGGGATAAGATTAATTGCTAATGTGTGCGTGGTGCTTTGCAGGTTATAAAGTGCTCTCTCATATATTATGTCAGAGCACACCCACTCATTCGTCGACTTGATCTGCAAATGCCTCTCTGATGCGTGGGGGGAGGCACTCTCGTGGCTGTTAGGGGAGAAAGCAGGGATTCCCGCCCCAACCCTGTGTTGGGCACCATTCACACAGAACCTTGACTCATTATACCCAAACCCCCGAGGTCTGTGGCCTTAGTGCCATTGCATGGAGGAAGCACTGAGGCTCAGGAAGGGGCTCGTGTACCCCCGGACGAGGGCCACTGATGCAAAAGGCCATGGGGAGGGAAAGGATGCTCAGAGCACTTGGAAACTTCTCAGTTACTGTCTGCTGACATTGCCAACGTATGTTCACCTGCTCTCCCCCTTTTTTGGCAGCAAAGGGGGAACCGTCAAACTTAAAATGTCACTGGGAGCCAGGACAAAAATGTCCGCAACACCCCCCAAAAATCACACACTACCACATTGAAAAGGCTGTGTTTGCCATTGGGGTGGAGGTTTTGCCCTTTATTTACTCCAGAACTGAAGACGAATAGGGTAAGGGCTGGGGAGTAAGATAAAGCAGGGAAGGTGGCCCCCAACTGGGATTCTGGCTGCACCGCAGGCTGAAGTAGCTGAAGCTTCAGGGGAAAACATAAGCTGAAAGGAGAGACAGCCTCACGGCCAGCTCAGCTCCAACAATGCATTAGAGTGACGGGCCACCGCCTTGTCATCAGACCCTTCTCCAGCCCTGCTCCTCTTCCCAGCCCTGTGCCCGGTACAGGACTAACTGCAGAGTTCAGCTTTCAGATGTTGCCAGTTTGGTGGCATTTGGCTCCATCCTTAGAAATGCAGTCTCGTTGGATCTTTAGAACCTTTCAGCACGCACTGACAGGACAGGGGAAAGCAGAGGGCAAGTGGGACCACCCAGGCAAGGCCCGGCAGGGAGGGGCTCAGGGCGGGGAGAGAGGGGCCCCGGCATGAGGCTCAGGACCTGAAGCCGGGATCCCCCCCCTCCCCACCCCTGGAGTTCCAGCAAGTCAGAAATAAAATCAAGATGCGTGGGAGGGTTCTGGCTTGAAGGAAGCGGGCAGGGAAAGTGTGATTCCTCTGGAAGGAGAGCCCCTGGCTCTCAGGGAAGGCTGTTTACCCCAGACAGGCTGCAGGGCATGAGGCAAGCTGCAAGGTAGCACAAGCACTCTGTTCAGAGGGTGAGGAGAGGCACAAACAAATCCGCATTGCCAAGTGGAAATCATGACTACAGTTACATAAAACAATACATGGTCTGCTCCAGGGTCTACACCACAGACCAAGGCGTTACCAGGTGTGATCTTCAGATGCCACCAGGCTGACGCTCATGGTCATTCAAGAGAGGGAAGCGGTGGGTTGCACAAAGTGAGACATGTTTCTCCGCTGCAGGACTTCTCAGGGCCTCTACTATGTGAATTTCCATTGTGACTCTCCAAGGAGGCATACAAAATACAGGGAGTCCCAGATTTACTTGGCCACCAAATTCTTCTCTCCTGGTGCTGGTGTTCTACTTTGGGAAAGGCCATGAGTGAAGGATGTGGAGGCCTGAGCCCCCCCGTAAAGCTGGATGGCATGGGTGCCTCAGCAGGATGCCCGGGGGACTTCCACTTGAGGAAGACAACTCCTGTTCAGGAGTGGCTGGAACACCTTGTCCTTGGTGGGTGTTGGGAGAAGGCATGGCCCAAAGGCCCCACAATGTGTCTGGCCCAGGCACACGCTCTGCAGCCTCGGACCCTCAAACCCCACAGACGGCCATCATGCAGATGGAGCACGCACTGACCCACCCACACTCAGACAACATTTGGGGAAGAAAAACAGTAGCAGGATATGATTGAGCAACTACCTAAGAGGAAAAAATAAGCAAATTCCAAGATTACACAAAACTGTCCTTCATCAACCAAATAAATGCAAAGTAAAACAATGTTCTTTTTTTTTTCTTATCAACTTAGAAAAGTTTTTCGTTTTTGTTTTTGTTTTTTTAAGATTACAGCTTAGGTCATAGAGCAGCAAAATGGGGTTCCAAAAACAGTTCATGGAAGCCCAATTTGGTCTTCCCCTTCTGGAGGTCAATTTAATAATATGGATCAACAGGCCGGGAAGGTACATGCCCCTCTCAAGAAATGTATCCTAGGGACCCGGCAAAATAGAAAAAGATTCATCTGTAAGAATGTGCTTTGCAGTATTATTAATTATAGCAACACACTAAAATCATCAAAAGATCAAATAATTGGAAATTAGATGTAAGTAATATGTACTATATTCATACAAAAGGACATTCTGAAAAAAGCGTGAGAGACATGATTGGAAATGTATTTATGATGTACAGTTCATTAGAGGGGGTGGCAAATAAACATTTGTCACAGAGGGACCCATTTAAAAAAGAACAAAAACCATGTCACTTCACTGAAAACCTGTACTCCAGTCTCAGAGATGTGTCCCACCAAGAGGGACCCAATGTGGGATTTTCTGTTATTAGTCACATCCCATCTCCCTCCAACATCGAAGAAGGTTCAAGTTCACAATGCACGTTTAGAATCTGATGTCTGCCTCTATTCCTCCCATCTCGAATCCCTGGGACCCTACCAAAATGCTCTATGTCGTGCCATCTGGACCCTCCGCCCATGCTCTCTCATCTGCTCCAAGCCCATCCCTGCACGAGGTGCTCCCAACATGCTCACCAAAGGTAGAAGTCTCCTTCTGCTCAGACCTCCCTCTCCCTTGAGGCCTCCACAAGGGCACCAGTTCAGGGACCTAACTCCAAGATCGGAGGATGACCTTCACCATCCATGTCATCCACTAACCCTTGACATGCAAGGCTTGGTTTCACTTCCTATTCACTAGCTAGCTTGAGGATAAACCCCAGTTTGCTCATCTGCAAAATGGGAACAACACGATCTGCCTCATGGGAGACTTTCTGAGACCTGTGACAGCACCTGGATCATGGTCATCACTGATGTGTATCAGTTCCCTATCTCTGGTCCCCTCTTGGTCAATGTCCACACCTTGAGAATCAAGAGTCAGACCAAACTACTCAGAAAGCATAAGCAATGGAAGAAGTATCCTCTGAATTAGATGCTCTGGGGACCCAGAGGAGCTTCCACATCACAGCAGAGGCTCTGGGTCAATGAGTCACATTCATAGAGGGTCTCAGATCTGGGGAGGGGCCTCAGAAAGACATGGTCCACCCTCCCCACACTTAACAGCCTGACTTCCAACCATGGCCCCATCACCATGCAAGTGACTTACCTGCTCTGTGATGTGGTCCTGGTCCACAAAGTAGGGATAAGAAGAGCACACACCTCGCAGAACTGGGGCCTTGAGGACCTAATTTAACAATGCTAGTAAAGATTTAAAATCACCCCGAGATATCACCACACACCCTCAAAAATGGTTAAGACTAATAATGCCAAAGGTTGGCATGGCTGCCAAAGGACTACATCTTTCACACGTGGCTGGTGGGGATGCAAAATAGTACAACTACTTGGGAAAATAGTTTAGCATTTTCTTATTAAGATAAACATATACTATCACATGACCCAACAATTCCGCTTCTTGGTATTTACCCAAAAGATTTGTACATGTTTATAATAGTTATATATATATATATATATATATATATATAAAACAATTCAAATATTCATCAATGTGCGAATGAATAAAGAAGTTGGGGAGTCAGTCACTCACAGGATGGATTAATTCACACAATGGAACACTGTCCAACAGCACAAAGAAACAGATCATGGATGCATATGACAATGTGCGTGAATCTCCCAGGCACGTGCTAAGTGAGAGAAACTAAATGCACGAGACAAACTGTATGAGTCTATCTGCTGGAAGTTCTAGAAGAAAAATTAATCTCTGATGAAAGAAAACAGAATGGTGGTTGCCTGTGGCTCCCGGCAGGAGGGAGGGAATAGATCAATAAGGGGCCAGCAGGGACCTTGTGGGTGTGGCAATGCTCTGTATCTTCACTGGATTGTTTCAGGAATATACACATTTGTCAAAACTCACCAACCTGTGCACTTAGGATCTTGAGGATCTTAAATGCCCAATTATACCTCAATAAAAAATAATAGTGGCCCTGTACACGGCAAGCATTCTGTAACTACATTATTTTTTTTTAAAAGATTTTACTTTATTTATTTGACAGAGAGAGACAGCAAGAGAGGGAACACAAGCAGGGGGAGCGGAAGAGGGAGAAGCAGGCTTCCTGCTGGGCAGGGAGCCCAACATGGGGCTCGATCCCAGGACCCCAGGATCATGACCTGAGCTGAAGGCAGACGCTTAACAACTGAGCCACCCAGGCTGTCATTAACAATGACGGTTCTAACTCCACCAACTCACAGGACATCAGCGTTTGCAGGAGCATTGGAAATCCCTAGCCAGGTGTTGTGCCATGGACTTTCAGACAGGTGCGGAATGCCTAGAGCCCTTTCTCAGAATATAGTTTTGCCCACATGAAATAAAATACATATGATGACAAAGGAAACCAATTATTTTGAAAGTTATCAAATATTAAAAACAGATTTGTGATCTAGGAGTGTATGTGCTTCTTTATTAATGCATTAAATAACAAGCCCTACCAGAGGGTCTAATAACTATCATAATTTCAAAGTAGCGAGGAGTGTAAAATGGCATTTTGAAATTTCCTCCAACTGCAATGGAAAATGAAAATATCTAGGATTCCTCTTGGTAACAAAGTCACAGGCACTGCGAATCCTGTGCCTCCACGATACCATCTCCTACTGACAAAGGTGCTTCATTTCAGTTAGAGGGTGGTGAAAACAGAGGCACAATGCTATTTTCTCAGCCAAGTTCAGAGACCTGGCCACAGACCCTTGCCTTCCTGGTGAGACCCTGCCCTAGTCCAACACTCTGTGCACAGGCGGGGTGGGGGCCATGGGGGGAATCATTACGCCAACGCTATACAAAGTTTGCACTCAGAACCGGGTGTCCTCGTCCTGATTTCCAGGACAGCCCTTTGTCCAATAGAGATAAAATACATAAAGATTTACCCCAGAGCCTGACATGGCAGTGTCTCCCATTAAAGACAAGGATGGTGTGATTGGTTGGTGCCGGGGCCAGTAGAGAAGGGGATGCAAATGATCGAACGTGTGTGTGCACATGCGCACACACACACACACACAAATACACACACATACACACACACATACATACACACACAGACACACACATACACACAAATACACACAGACACACACAAATACACACACACACACACACACACACACACTTGCTCTCACTCAATATTCTCTGGCCCTGCCTGATTCAGTAGTGCAGGGCTCAGCCCGGGGAGCTCCCCTGGACCACAGCCCCTGCCAGGCCCTGGCCCAGAACATGGGCGACCCCCCGCTGCAGCCGCGGCCGGCAGGCCCCATCCACCCCAGCCTGGCGGGCTGGCAGTCAGCAGGCGCCCACCGAGCACAGGGCCTCTGCCCGCGTTAACTCCCTGCTGGGATAATTCTTCTCCAGCCTTTTTTTTTCCGGCCACCAAGCGGGCCTGCCACCACACTGCTGCTTTCTCCTCTTGTTAATTGAGTCATTTATTTCATTAAAAGGTGAAACTTTATCAGGGTTTATGTGTCAAGTGTGAGAAGGTGTATTGAATGATACATCAAATGGCCACAGCCTCAGGTGCCTCTATATTTAGAGATGGTACAGCAAGGGGGGCAGGGAGGGGGAGGGCAGGATGCAGTCGATCCTGTACAATTCAATTATGCTGATTTTAAAAAATAACCACAAGTTGGTTGGGCACCGTTGGCTTCAAGGTGCTCTCAGAAATGCTCACAATGGCCAGGAGCTTGAGAGTTGCCCCCAAAGCACCCTTGTGGCTCTGTCCTTCTCTCCTGGGCACCGGGGCCTGAGCCTGGGCTCCTGACTCCCTGCACCCCAGCGCCCAGTGTCCAGCACCATTCAGGTGAGAGATCAGTGGGCCCCACCCGCTCCTGCTGCACTCTGTCCCTGACACCGTCCCCTCCCTGGCCACCCATCTCTCTCACCTCATCCTGACAACCAGCACCCATCCTGCATCGGAGGCCCCGCAGAAGAGCTCAGCTGGCTCTTCCCCCACCGAGAGCTTCAGTGTCCTTCTTCCCCTAACACCTTTGGGTAAAGGCCAAGCCCCCAGAGCCAGTGTCCAAAGCCTTCTTGATCTGGCCACGACTTTCCAGCCCCGACCTTGCCCAGCCCCACCCCCTCTGTGTGCATCCCAGCCAGGCTCGGCACTGCCCTGGAACTGCAGCCTCTCCATCCTCCTCACCCTAAGGTAGTGCTTCTCAACCCACTAGAATCACTCAGGGAACTTTTTAAAATACCAATGCCTCAGTCCCCCCCAACATCAACTGAATCAGGCTCTCGGGGCTCCGGGTCCCCAGGTGACTCTATGTGCAGCCAGGGGTGAGAACCTTCACTTCACATCCTGTTCACCCTCAAGAGCAGGTCTCCTGCGGGAAGGCTTTTAGGCCTCAGTCGCCAAGTCCCTTGCCACCCGAGAGTGAGTGAGGCCCCTCCCCTGGACCCCAGGTCTGCTTGTGCTCTCTGAACCCAGATGTTATGGTTATCACAGGACTTCCTGTGTGGAGCACTCGTGAGGGCCAGGAATGGTGGGAATGACCCAGAGCCTGGCCAGGGAGGGTGCTCCATCAACAGTCTGCATGGTATGGACACGCCCCAGGGCCCCACAATGATGTGCCACCAAGGACAGCGCCTATGAAAGACGCCAGGTCAGGGAGACCAGACCTCCGACCTGCCCTGGCAACTCTAGCCAGTCTGCTGGATGGGAGGGGGAACAGGATGAGCGGTGGCAGTGGGGCTGGGAACAGCCAGCCAGCCCTGGGGAACAGGGAAACATCTCATAGATGGACAGGAAATTACAAGACAAGGTTGAAAGAGCCGAGACCCTAGAGTTCCACCCAACCCTGCCGCGTCCCAGCGGGATGACCTTAGCTGGCTCCTTCAACCTCTCGAGCCTGTTCCTCACCCAGAAAGTGGGAATAGCAGGCCCCTAGCCCCAGGGGAAAGGGGGAAGACTTTGCGGCAGTATCTGTGTGACGTGTAGGCAAAAAGCGCGGCAGCTCGCAGCTTCAGAGACGATGACGTCCTTCTGATCCCAGCCCTGCTTTCATGGGCCCTGCTCCTTCTTTCTTCTTTAGATGACCTTACAGAGGCTCAGGCCACCAGCGCGCTGCAGGCGGGCAGCAACCCACAAGGGACATCAGCCGCTTTGTCGTTATGAATGTCCAGAAGACTGAGAAGCTTCCCTGTCCTTCTGCCCTGAAGTTTTTCTCTAGAAAGCACCGTGCAACCCCTGGGCTGTAGGCCATCCCTGTCTGATAAGCAGGTTTCTCCTTAATTCCATTCCAACACACACTGATTAAGCACCAGCTGTGTGCCAGAGCCCATGCGAGGGGGCCAGGAGTCCACGAGGAGCACATGCCTTTTCGTGGCTGGGTGTTGGCAGTCTGTCTCCTGAATGAACCCGCACCCAGGTCCCACATTCTCTCTGGATGCCGTGCCTGGCACACCTGCACACAGTGAACACACAGTCACCAGGCCCACAACACAGCCAAGGAGCACATAGGCCAAACCTGCAAGCCACATCATCCACCAAGTCTCCCCTCAGAATGAAAACTCGAAGGCCAAAGACATGTTGGCAACGATTTTTTTTAAGATTTTATTTATTTATTTTAGAGAGAGAGAAAGAGAGAGAGAGCACGAGAGAGGGGAGGGTCAGAGGGAGAAGCAGACTCAGTAGGGAGCCCGATGTGGGACTTGATCCTGGGACTCCGGGATCATGACCTAAGACAAAGGCAGTCGCTTAACCAACTGAGCCACCCAGGCGCCCACCTTGGCAATGATTTTAATGAGGGCTCCACCTTCTCCATACGCCAGCCATATGCATCGTGGGAGTCTTCAGAGAACATGTCCACACTCCCTTGTTTCTTGTGCGTGTGTCTTGCTGATTTCCAAAATGTCCATGGACAGTGTGGGCTTTACTTCCAAGGGGACCCATGGAACGACTCCCAGTGAAGGCTTCAAGCAGGCCTGGCAGTGGGGGACCACAGCTACCCTTAGCCAAGTGTCCTGTGTACAGACCCTGTTCGTCTTGCCTGGGCCTGACACGGAAGGAGGGTCTGCATCCACATAAGAGCCACATGAAAGAGCAAGCAAACCCCGTGAGCTGGAGGGTCCTGTTTGCCCTCACATCTACTCCCTCCCCCTGCCCGCCCTGCAGAGCCATCAGCGGGATCCCAGTTTCCTGCTGGTTCTACCCTGGAGGCACCTGTAGAAGAACAGAGACAAGAGGGCCACAAAGGCGGGTACCCCTTCCTCCCACAGCTGCCCTGTTGGATCACCACCAGTCGGCTGCACCCTCTCCAGAAAAGGCCACAGATTCCCCTCCCAAAACTCCTCCCTCCAGGTGGAGTGGTGGCCCCCTGTGACCTTCAGACCCTGGGGCTAATGGCTCCTGAATGACACTAGCTCTGGGACACGGCCTCATCCTTGCAAACAGTTCAGGAGCCCTTTGTCAAACTATGCTGTCACCAGCTCAAATGAGCCACTTACTTCCTGCTACAGGATTCAGTTACCCACCTTCCTGGCCATCCTCCCATGAGCAGGAGTCCCTGCTGGGTACTAGGATTGACCTCTGTCAGCCCCCAATTCTACTCTCTGTGCTGTCAGCGTGTTTAAGAAAATCATCCCTAGGGGGGCGCCTGGGTGGCTCAGTTGGTTAAGCGACTGCCTTCGGCTCAGGTCATGATCCTGGAGTCCTGGGATCGAGTCCCACATCGGGCTCCCTGCTCAGCGGGGAGTCTGCTTCTCCCTCTGACCCTCCCCTGTCTCATGCTCTCTCTCTCTATCTCATTCTCTCTCTCAAATAAATAAATAAAATCTTAAAAAAAAAAAGAAAGAAAATCATCACTAGGTTATTCCCTGCTCCCTGCCCTCACAATACACACACACACACACACACACACACACTCACTCATTCGCTCGCTCACTCACACTCATACACCCTATTGAAGTCTGGTCAATGGAGCCCCATCTCTCCGCACACTCAACCCTGCCTGCCCCATACAGTCTCACCTCCCAGATGGTGCAACACACTGTAAGGGGTGAGGGACAGATCTGGAAGAGGGGCCTGTGAGTCCTGCCCCCACCCCCTACAGACTGTGATGGTTAATTTTACATGTCACCTTGGTTGGACCACAGGATGCCCCGATAGCTGATAAAACATTGTTTCTGGGGGTGCCTGTGAGGATGTTTCTGGAAGAGATTAGCATTGGAATCCATAGACGGTAAAGAAGATCGCCCTCCTCAATGTGGGTGGGCATCATCCAATCTGTTGAGGGCCTGAATAGAACAAAAAGGTGGAGGAAGGGCGAATTTGTTCTCTCTGCTTGAGCTGGGACATCATCCTCTCCTGTCCTTGGACACCAATGTTCCTGGTTCTCAGGTCTTCAGACTCGAATGAAATCACACCACTGAATTTCCTGGTCCTACAGCTTGCGGATGGCACATCATGGGACTTCTCAGCCTCCATAACCACATGGGCCAATTCCTACAATAAAGTTCCTCTAATCTATATATCTGTATTTAGATAGAGATATATCCTATTGGTTCTGCATCTCTAGAGAAGTCTGGTTAATACACTGACCATGTGACCCAGGGCAAGCTTTGCTCAAGTTCACCTCCCTTTGCCTCAACCTCCACATCCAAACATGGGATTTCCACCTCACTGAGATGTCCTGGGGGCTCAACACCAGCAATAGACATACAACCCTTGAAATGAGGCCTGGCATATGGTGCCAGTTATGGGTGTGAGCCACTTAAACTCTTCCCGGTTCGTTCCCATCCTTCTGACACTTGCAGTTTGCTGAACACCAAATGGGCCCATTCGGAAAAGGTTTCTCAATCGTCAGACAAGTTCTCCATCTCCTTAAAATATCTTTCCCCTTTTCTTCCTCTCACAACCCCTATGCTGTCTCTCCTTGGGTCCCCTCCTCCAAGAAGCCTTCCCAGGCTGCCCTGCGGCTGAGGCTGTGGCGTCTGAGTTTCCATCAACCCTGCACTGCAATCAGCTGGCTGTCTCCTAAACCAGACTGTGGGTTACTTAAGAGCAGGAATGGTCTCCTTTCTGTCTCCCTGTCTCCTCCACACCTGGCCTAGTTCTTGGGCAAGCAGACCCTCAATACACATTTTCTAAAGAAAGAGGGGAGGGAGGAAGGAACCCGTCAGCCTTTGGACAAGGCACCTCAGTGTTCCCAAAATATCAAACCGCCTCATCAACAGAGGTCCTCCCAGCTATCCTCTGCACTTGGCTGATGCCCTCTGGACACACGGCAGGTTCTCTCCTCCCTCCTGATGAGACCCTCAACCCTAGGACACTCAGAGATCTGCATCGCCCTGGAGCAGCCCAGCGAGAATCACTTAGGTGGTTTTTGTACTCTCTTCCAGAACTAAAATAAATGTCAATAAGCAACATCAGCCCTGGAAGGAATGCCAAGACCTGATACGTGGGTCAGGCCCGGCCATGGGGGGACCTCAGGGCTCCCTGGCCAACACTTCCCAGGCACTGGTGGAGAGGCTGGGCCCCCCAGGGTTTGCGTCTCAGGGTGTGGGTAGAGGAGGCCCGCAAGGCCGGATCTGCACACCACAGCACAGCAACACCCGGACCCAGGTGTGTCTGTTCTCAGGAGTAGCATCAGTGCTCACAGCTATTCCCAGCTACTGAGTGCCAATCACGTGCAGCAGTTCTCACCCTCCCAGTACCTGACCGTGGGGACCCTCATTACCCCCATCTCGCAGAGAAGTAAACCCAGGTTTCAAAAGGGAATCTGGTGTGTTTTCAGCCACCAAGTATTAGTGCTTCCTGCACAGAAGCAGCGACACGCACTTGACATGCCATGCCTTCTCTATTCCCCACCCTGGCTCTGCCAGGGAAGGATATTAACCCATCCCACAAATGAAGAAAGGATCATCCTGTTTCACACAGCTGGAAAGTGACAGCATCGAAACTCAAACCCAGGTCTGCTGAACTCCCCAGAAAAGCCCTCATAGCAGGCGACTGCATAGGACACCAGCTTGTGGAAAGTGAGGGAAGGGAGGCAGCCAGAAGGGTCTTTGCCCCAGTCTCAGACCACCCCTCACTGCCCCACTGCCTTTCTCAGGCAGAGCAGCTCTCCTTTCCTAGGACTGAGCTTCAGGATCCTTCCAGGCCAGGACTGCTCGTGAACACCATTCACAGACCCTTGCATTCCCCATGACCACATGGAGGTGTGACACCAACTTCACAACCATCATGAAGACCTTATGAGCTTCCTGTGGCTGTGTGACAAATGACAAATGCTGGGATGAGCTTGATGGTTTAAAACAATAGATATTTATTATCCTGGAGTGAAGAAGTGAAAAATCAAGGTGTCAGGTGGGCTGTGCTCCTGCCGAAGTCTCCAGGGCAAAATCTTTCCTGGCCTCTTCCAGCTTCTGGTGGCCCCTGGCATTGCTTAGCTTCTGACTGCTTTGCTCCAATCTCTGCCTCTGGAGCCACATTGCCTCCTTTTCTACGTCTGTCTGTCTTCTCTTTTCTGTCTCTTTTAAGAATGCCCATCATTGGATTTAGGACCCACCTTAATCCAGGATGATCCCATCTTGAGATCCTTACCTTAATTACATCTGCCTGGGCCAATATTGCAAATATGCTCACATTCCAATGTTCCAAACAGGCATATCTTTTGAAGAGGGTTGGCCACTTGATCTGCTACAATGATCTTAATTCATTTGCTTCCCACTTTCAGCACTCCACCTGGCTCCCCATTGCCCACCCCCACATGTAGGAGGGAGGTTGTTAGTGGGAAGAGCATGGGTTCTGTGTCCACTCAAACCCACTTTGAATCTTGGCTTTGCCACTGGCCAGCTGCAGGACCCACACAGACCACCTGACCTCTCCACACACCCCTATCTTCACCTCTCAAGTGAGCAAACGCCACCTCCTCAGTTTAGGGGAATTATATCATCTAGTAAATGTAACCTGGTTGGTTCTTAACAAACAGAGGATACCCCTCGTGCTCCCCTACTTTTGTAAATACCCAGGAGATCAGACCGGTATGGGGTTCTTTGAGAGGGCCACACAGCCAGTCAAGGCCTATGAGGATTGGGATTTCATAAGCAGCTGCAATATTCATCTTCCAAAGACTCTGTTGACCATCACTAACTAGTATGAGGACAAATCTTACACCAATATGTGAACTCATGCGCATATTGGAAATCTACATGCTTGGGGAGAAACTGAGGTGAGGTGACTTGCCCAGTGTTAGGGCAGGACGTGAAGCTCTGGCTTTAGAAAATATCTCCTCCAGTGTTGCCCAAGACGCCTTAGCTCTTGACAGTGATACAAAAAGCCTCCCTGTCCACAGCATTCCATCTGCCTAGATCCGGAGGATCTTCAGAATGCCCTTTCCACCTGACACTCCTATTTGTCCTTCGGGATCAACGCAAAATTCCCCTCCACTGGCCCTCCTGTGGGCTCCCACACCATCCAGCTCACTTGTCCCACTAAGCCCTATTCCTCACGTTGAACATAACTGTTTGTGTGTTTGCCTTGCCCAGAACACTGTGGGCTCTTTGTGGATGTGGACCCATGCATGATCCACCCCTGCATCTCTGCCATCTAACTCAGGCGTGACACCTAGTAGGACCTTGTCATACCCTAAGGCCACACCAACAAACTCAAGACCTAAGTTTCTCTGTCATTTGCAACATGATTGTTGTTCACAGAAGGAAAAATAAAAGGGGACATTTGTGGTCAAATTGGTGGGAACCACTGAGCTAGTTGAAACCCTTCACTTTCCACAGAAGAAACCAGAGGCCTTGAGGGGAAATATCTTGCCCAAGATCATAAAAGAAGGTGGTGACATACCAAGAAATGTGATCCAGAAATATGATTCATAGTCCCCACTCCACCTCCTTGCTTGAGAGTAGGGAGAAGAGGGAAGGTGGATATAAACAAGGGAAGATGACTCTTTCTGGGAACATTGGTTCTGCAATTAGCTGGGGGTCCTGGGGCCAAAAGTCATTCTGGCTCCAAGCCCATATTTAAATCTTCCACCAGTGTTAATTAAAAGAACTTTCTCAGAAGTACCTGGGTCAGCCTCTGCTGAGAACTGAGTTGCCTGTGCCTCCATGGACATAAACAAAACCTTTCGCACATGCTGGCTGCTCTGTGGGCTGCACCTGCATAAGGGCTTGGAGAATTCAAGAGTCATTGAAGGGGTACCTGTGGAAGGGAAGTGCCAGCTAGGCCAAGAAGGCTGAATTTGAAAGTCATTTGAGTTAACTAAAAAAAGCAAAGTGGGGAAGAGTATGAAGGAAGAGGAAAAAGAAAGCAAGGGGTGGGGGTGACAGACAACAAGATGAGGGAGGCAGGCTCTGGGTCGCAGTCTTACAGAGTTTGCTCTTAACTCCATCAAAAAGGTCTAAGCAAGGGAGGAGCATATCAAATTTCTTTTGTTTCGTTTTGTTTTGTTTTTTTTAGAGATCAAGCAGTTTGCACTAAAAAGGATTTCAGAGTTAGAGGGAAGAGTCCACAGGACTGTCCTCACTTCAAACACCAGTTAAAAGTTTGGGGATCTCCAAGCCCATCCATCAATAACACACTAAAAGACTCAGAGAAGCTGATGAAAGCTGTGAAACTCGTGGTTATGGTTTATTACAGCTAAAGGATGCAGATTAAAATCAGCCAAAAGAAGTGTAGAGGCCAGAGGCCAGGAAGGTTCCAAATGCAGAGTTTCCAGTTGTCCTCTCCCTGTGGAGTCATGGACAGCAAAACTTTCCCAGTGTCAGTATGTGACAATATGCATGGAGTACTGCCAACCATGAAGCTCACCCAAGCCTTGATATTCAGTCTTTACTCAGGCTCATTCTCATAAACCTGTTTGGCTGCCGATGTGGTTGACCTGTCCCCATTCCCTCTAGAGGTCAAGCTGATGCCTCATGACCCAAAGCTCCCCACCCCAAATCACATGGTTGGTATAGCCCAAAGCCCCCAGGGAAACAAAGATACTCCTATCAGGAACAACATTCCAAGGGCTTAAACATTTCTTTCAAAGAGCTGAGGGCAAAGGCCAGGCCTCTCTTTGAGCAAGGCCAAATGCTCTACTACATAGGAATGGACTAGAGAGGGGCTGAGGTAGAGATTGGAAGACCCTATAGAAGTGATTGCAGAATCCAAGTAAACGATGGTGGTGGAGGGGATGCTGATGGTGGCGAGGAAGACATACTCAAGAGAGGCCTGATCGATTTCTTTGGAGATTTAAGAAATTCTGAGAATTTCCACTCCAACAAAGATGGGATAGCAGAACTGGATTTACTGTGCTGAGTGAGACAACCAAAATAACCGGGGGAAGGGGGGAATATATATATAATTTTTTTAGAGAGGGAGAAAGGAGGGGGAGGTGCAGAGGGAGAGGGAGACAGAATCCCAAGCAGGCTCCATGCCCAGCATGGAGCCCAACACAGGGCTCAATCTCCCAACTGTCAGATCCTGAGCTGAGCCAAAACCAAGAGTCAGACCCTGAACTGACTGAGCCACCGAGGTACACACATATATATATGTGTGTGTCTTGATAGATATAGATAGATATACATATACATACGCATATACATATATATCAAGAGTTTTCAGGACGATGAAGCACAACAGGCAATGGAGGGCAATGATCCCAGTGAGATAAGAAACAAATGGGGTGAAGTGTCACAATTGTCCCAGTTTACTGCCTTGAGAGTTTCCAGGAAACGCTGAAGACGTGGAGCTGAGAACAAGAGAAAATAAAGCACTGGAGAGAAGACAGCTACAGAGAGAGAGACAGACAGACAGACAGACAGAGAGAACTCCAGAGATCTGCAGAGTGTTCCCAGAGCATCCAGCTGAGTTTGGACCACCGCATATGTGTGAGGAAACTATGCAAGGCTAATGAAAAAACCATCCCATGGTCCCATCCAAGTGACAAGTGCTGGGGCTCACAGAGAGCCAAGAGTGGTCCCTGTTGCTACCCACAAGACTGGAAAGCCTCATGATTCATGGAGTATTGTGTAGAGCAGTCAGAAAAGTTGAGTTTAGTAAAGGAAAATAATTAGCCTTAGATTGAAAACTACTCTTATTCTGCCTAACAAAACTTAAAAGCAAAACCCCAGAAGAGCCACTTATTTTCAAGTATATTAATTACCCCACATAACAAAGCTCAAAAATATAAAAATACAGAACTATCCAATACCTAACAAGGTAAAATTCACAATGTGTGGCATTCAAGCAAAAATTAATAGACATTCAAAGAAGCAGAAAAAATATGATCAATAAAAAGACCAAAATAAAACTTCTAGAGATGAAAACTATAATGCCTGAGATAGGAAATTCACTATATGGGACTAATAGCAGATTAGGCCTTGAAGAAGAAAAAATTAACAGTTTGAAGACATAAAATAGAAACTATCCAAAGTGAAGCAGAAACAGGAAAAAAAAAGTTTAATGAACAGAGCATTAAATGCACCAGTGAGCTCTGTGACAACTTCAAGTGGCCTAAAATATACAAAATTGAGTCCCAGAAGATGAGGAGAGGTAAGACCAAAAAATTTTTGAAAAATAATGGCTGAAATGTTTTTCCAGATTGGATGAAAACTCTGTTTTACAGATCCAAGGGGCTCAATGAACCACAAGAACGAGAAACATGAGTAAAACTATACCAAGGCATATCTTCAAATTATTCAAAACCAGTAGTAAAGAGAAAATCTTAAAAGCAGTAAGAGGAAGAAAAGTCACAACATACAGAGGAATAAATGTAAAAATTACAATACATTTCTTTTCAGAATAATGGGGCTGGGAAACAGTGGGGCAGCTTCCTTAAACTACTGGATAGAAAAACAAACAGCCAACCTCAAGTTCTATAACCAACAAAAATATCTCCCAAGACAAAGGGGAAACCAAGACTTTGAAAAACATGCAAAAGTCAAAAAAATTATCTTTATTAGATAGAAGGAAAAATATTCCAGATGGAAATATTTCAAACAAAGAAGAAAGAGCACCCAAATGGTAAATATACATGGGCAAACACATTAGATGTTTTTCTTACTATTCAAATCTCTTTAAAGGTAGTTGATCATTTGCACAAAAATAATAACAATGTAGCATCAGGTTTATAAGATATAAAAAGTAAAATATGGGGCAACAATAACACAAAGGGCAGGAAGGAAGAAATGGGAGTATGTTATTATAAAGTTCTTATTCTATACTTATATAGATGATATTCAGAAGAAATAAAACATCACTTCAAGTTAGACTGATAAGTTAAAGCAACCACTAGAGTTATCAAATCAATAGCTATGGCTAATAATCCAATGAAAGAGATACACTGTAATCATAAAAATACTCAAATGATGAACATTAAGGAGGGCACTTGTTGTAATGAGCACTGGGTATTATATGCAACTGATGAATCACTAAATTCTACCCCTGAAATTAATAATACACTATATGTTAACTAACTTGAATTTAAATAAAACCAAAAAAATACTCACATATTTCAAAATTAGGAAGAACAAAAGGAACAACAGATTGGACAAATAGAAAAATAAAACAGCGAGACAGTAGATTTAAATCCATATCAATAATCACATTAAATATAAATGGTCTAAACATCACCAATTGGGTGATTTTTTTAAAAAAACATAATACAATAAATGATGCTGGAATAACTGGATATCTACATGGGGGGGGAAATTACCTCAATCCATACCCCACATCATATACAAAAACTAACTCAAAATGAACTATGGATCTAAATTGTACCTAAAATAACAAATCTTCTGAGAGAAAACACAGAAATCTGTCTTCATAACCTCACTTTTCTTCCTCTGGACATTTTCTCAGGCCATTCTCTCTACCTGGAGCACCCTTTCCTTCACCTCTGTGTATCAAGATGTTATATGAACAACTGTTCTTTCAAATCTATACTTTTTGAGGATGCACATCAAATATGATCTCTTCCACATTCTCTGAATCCTTCCAGGTAGAATTTATCTCTCATGTTTTGTAATTTTCCAACCTGTTCTGGTTTTGTCAGTATTTCTCACTGACTATCTAGAATTCTTGAGATATATAGATATCCTAGCTTTCCTATAAGACAGGAAGTTCCTTGAAGGCATTTATATTCTAATTTCTCCCAGTGCTTAGCAAGGTACTTGGCATAGAGTAGGCATTACCAACATTTGCCAAGACCTTGCCATATGCCAAGAGTGATGGAGGTGACAGCTCAGAGCCAGCCCACGTGTCCTGCTGCTGGGATCCTAAGAGCTGGAAGCAAACCTGTTAATTGAGCCTGTTCATTGCCTTCATGATCACTGCAAACATCAAACATTAGAACCACCATTATACTGTAAGTACTAAACAGTATAAATTTGGGTAGTTCAATATCTTTACCTGACATGTCTAGTTCAGAGGCTCATGCATATGTGTAATAGAATCTCTTAATCACTCAAGAATTGCATCGGTCATTTTCAGTAACAATTTCTTGTTTTTTGAATGCTATTTCTTTTTTTGAGAGAGACAGAGAGAGAGAGTGTGTGCACAGGCAGTGGGAGAGGTAGAGAGAGAGACTTTTAAGCAGGCTCCTTGCTCAGCATGGAGCCCAACACAGAACTTGATCTCACAACCCTGAGATCATGACCTGAGCCTGAATCAAGAGTCAGACACTTAACTGACTGAGCCACCTAGGGGCGCCTTGAATGTTATTTCTATTTGGGCCATTATATCCCTGAAACAGGGACTTGGCCTCAATTTTAGCACTGCTGGAAAAAAATGTAGATTTTATTATAAATTTACATCCAAAGACATGGGCTTGCTAGACCAGGGAGGATTTTTCTGGATAGGAGTCTCCCAAGGAGGCTGAATCCATTCTCAACCAGATCTGGAGTTAGCAGGAAGAAACTGGCATCCATGATCTTGCTCATTAAATGAATAGTTGAATGTGCTGGCATCTGCATGGGGTGCCGAAAATGCTGTCCCAAACACTGCCTCTCCCTCAAGACAATTTCAGTGTAATGAATATACGTAAGCCATGCTAATTCCAGAGACTCTGGGCACACAGAGGCAAGGCACTTAGCTCAGACCAGGGGAAAAGAGTGGGAGCTTCCTGGAAGAGAAGTCATCAAGACAGACTAAAGGAATTCTACGATCTAACCAGAAACAGGTTGACACACGCAGAGTTTTCTGGGCAGCGCCCAGATGCCGGAGAGCAGAAGGCTACTCTGGGCCCTTGGGAGAAGGGTGCGTGAAGCCAAGGGGTGAGAGGTATGAGTAGGGATGGGCTGGAGAAGGAGGTAGAGCCAGATCACGAAGGACAAAGGGCCCAGAGGGCAGAGCTCAGTATTTGGGATTTACTTTGAAGGCAGTGGGGGTTAATGAGAAGTTCAAATACACAGAAGAGAGCATGTGATTGGCTGCCCTAGTGGGCGGAGCTGGAAGGACCCCAAAGAGACTGGTGCAGCCTGCTTCAGAAGAGGGGAGACTATTTTGAATGGGTGGTGCCGGCAGAAGTGCCCAGAGAATAATCAAATCCCAGAGAAATAAACGTTAAGTCACAAACTGAGTAAATGCGAGGAAGCCTAGTCACAGAGGGCTATGAGGGCCTCAGGAGGTCAGGAAGTGCTCCCCAAAGAAGTGACATTTAGGTGGAGACCAAAGAGATGAGAAAAGTAGATGAGACATGATAAAGCCTCCAGGCACAGGGTCACAGCGTGTGCTAAGGCCCTGAGGCAGGCACAGCAGCTCTGGCCTCTTCTAGGCTTTCCACACCCATCTTCCATGAATCCCCCACTCCAGTCACCCTAAGCATATCCAATGCTTTCCCATCTTCCTGTCTGTGTTGCTCGTCCTCTCCCTGGGGGCCCTGGGGCCGATTCCAGGAGCACCTCCTCTGTGAAGTCCTCAGGAGCTTGCCTGGCACTTGGCCACTCACTGCAACATGTAAATGCATCTCCTCTCTGGGGTAAATCATTTCTGAAAATATTTACACATTTGGCTTTCCCACTAAATTGCAAGCATCTTGGTCCAGAGACTGTGCTTTATTTTGTCTTGTTTTCATCTCTGGCTTTCCCCATGGTCTGGCACATGGAAGGCACTCCATGAGCGGGGATTTTTACATTAAGAGAGTCATCGAGGTTTCTTAACCCTCAGCACTGTTGACATTTGGGGCTGATACTTCTTTGTTGTGGGGAGTGTTCTCTATGCAGGAGGTTGTTTAACAGCAGCCCTTGTCCTGCCCATTAGATGCCAGCGACATCCTCCATCCCAAACTGTGAACACCAAAAATGTCCCCAGATATTGCCAAACATTCCCTGGGGGTAGAAGTTGCTCCCAGTTGAGAACCACTGGATTAGTCCAATGCAGGCTCTCACTTTTCCGGCAGGGAAACAGGGGACGGAGGTTGTCTGCCACCCAGGCTTCCCTCCCTGGAGGACTTTCCCTTTGACAAGCACACGTCAGGAGGGAACTGAAAGTAAAAAAAAGGGGGAAAGAAACAGGTCTCCAAACACACAGATTTCTTTTTCTTAGCTCTTCAGCCAAAATCAACTATTTGACCACGGAGTTGATCCCCATCTTATAAACAAGAAGGGAAGCATCTCGAAAGACAACACCCTCCCTCGCAGGCACTGAGAAGGGCTGGCCCCCCTCCAGGCCCCGGGAGGTGGCCACGCGGAGTCTCCACAGGACACACGGCCTGGGAAAGGACAGCCCAGGTCCGGCCCCAGAAGCCTGGCCTGGGGCTATAAAGTGACAGACTGAGCAGGCAACGAGTGAGGAAAGCAGCCCGATGGGATCAAACACAGGAACGCACGCATGGGGGGAGTTGTTCTCACACTAGAGATTTCCCAACCAGGACCAGACTCAGTGTAAAGGTTAAGAGTGACGATGTGGGGACCAGATCACTCAGGCTTGGATTCTGGCTCTGCCACCTCCTGAAAGCATAACATTGGCTAAATTATGCAGCTTCCTCACCTGGAAAATGGGCATAATCATCGCCCAGTGAGGAGAACTCACCAAGCATAGGGTAAGCACATGGATGTGTCACCTACTACCATTGTCTACGCGCACACACCAGGTCAAGGAAGCAGGTTTCCCCTGAGAGATTTTAAATCTTTTAAGAATGGTAAGGAAGCTCTGTGACATCTGACGTGGGGTGACAGGAGAGGAAAAGTCCAGATCTGCCATGTAACCTACCTTCTCATTTTGATGTCCTCGTTGATGAAAAAGAAGACAATGAAACCGCTCCTACTTGCTTGTCAAAGCTGTAGTGAGGGCCAAATCAGATCTCATTGTTTTCCTAACATTTTTTACTATGACCCACAATAAGAAATATACAGTAAAATCTAGAACACACACACACACACACACACACACACAACTGAAACAAAAATTTCATGAAACAATTATCTCCCTTACTGTGTATAATGCACTCTAACAAATTCTATTCTATTTGATTTAAATTTTTGCAATCCACGCAAGTGATCCCAGGATCCACTAATGAGTCATGACCCTCCATTAGAAAAACACTAAGCTTTACAATAAATGGAAGAGAAATGAAAGAGTCATTGATAAAGCTGCAGAGTGACGGTCAACCTTAAGTTGGCAGATTAGCGTTATGGGTGGTGTTCCAGTTAAATATCCCTGCATAACAAGCAACCCTACAACATAGTGGCTTACACCAATAATTTATTATTAATTCTCACAGCTGGGAGGATTACATGAGCTCTCGTGCATCCAGCTGGGACTGTAGTCATCTGAGAACTCAGCTGGGCTGAACATCCAAGATGGTGCACTCCAAGGGCTAAAAAAAGTGGATGCTGGTGGTCAGCTAGGAGGTCAGCTGAGGCGGTCACCTGGAACACTGGCTTCTCCAGGTGACGTGGACTTCTCCCATTATGACAGCTGAGTTCAGAGAGAAAGGGAACCAAGAGTAAAGTTTCCAAGAAGCCAGAAGCAAAAACCTCCGGACCATTAAAGGCTATGGCTGGAAGTGGTCAAAGCAGTCACAGCATCATCCCGGACTCAAGAGGGAAAAAACAGACTTCACCCTTGAGAGGAAGGACAGAAAGCCCACATCGCAGAAGAGCTTGTGGAATGGGAGACATGGCTGCATCCACCTGTGGAAAATACAATCTGCTGCAATGGCTAACTGGGTAAGCCTTTCTCCCTCGGCTCACTCTGGAATAGTGGGTAGACCACTTCATCTGCTCTGGGCTCCATTTCTCATCAATAGAAAACAGGAACTAATTAAATATGCCAAAAGACTTTCCAACTCCAAACTTCTGTGTTCAGGATAAAACTGGGGGACGCATACACCACCTTAGACTTTTGTGTATTTGACGTAGGCGAAAATCACCCTTTTAACTCACCCCGATTCTTGCTTTGTGTTTGCCAAGCCCTGAAATGCTCCCATGGTTTTCATATCAGAAAAGACACTTCTTTTCCCTCCTACCAGCCTGGCAAAGTCATGCCGACAAGATCCTCATGGGCTGTCCTTGGTTTTCACTCCTCAAACCAATCAAGACATAAACAAGGTTCTCTGAAGTACCCGTTTGGTGAGAACGGATCAGTGGCACGATGAATACTTGCAGCAGGCAGGGAACCTCATTGTCCCATCAGACCTACACAAGCCACACAGGAAAGAAGCAAAAACCGCTAGGATTTGATGAAGCGTCACCTTGTCAGGCTTAGAGGACGTAGAAAATAAATGCACAGCCAGAACTACAAAAAGAACATGTCTGCCAGACTTCAAGATCAATTCCAGTATAAACCAAAATGACTGCTTTTCAGGGGGAATCGTATTTCTTGTCCACTGCATCAAGAAGCTATAGGCACTTAAAGTATTTGAATCTGTTCTCCTTCTCTTTGGATACAATCACTAATCTTTCTTCCATGCCTTTTTTCTTTCTTTTTTTTTTCCCCCCTGGGGATGCAACCTACTCACCTGGCACATAAAATACTCATATTATGACACCCAGGCTTTAGAGATTTACATGAGAATCAGCAAACCTTATTTTAGCCCAATATAGAGAATGTGTGATGCATGGAGGGAACTCTGGGCTTATTCCCCAGATAAGTCATTTATTTCTTTCCTCAAAGAAAAATCCAATATCCTGAGATCAGATGCATATTGAAGCTTTGGTGGGAAAGAACCAGACGGGGCTGGATTAACATGTTCACATCGGCCTCTCCCCATAGAGTGATGTGTGAGGATGCAGGGAGCCTCTGTGGAGGAATGTCCCATGCTGGGCAGGGGCAGTGCTTCTGACCTGGTCGTTGGCCACACCGTCCTGGAACAGGTTAGCGTCCACCTCACCTGAACATTTCTGGAAGCACTTTCTGATTTACCAACTCATGAGAGAGGCATGTTTTCTCTCCGTGCTTCAAGAGACTGTTTAACAGCAAGCAGAAGACAGCAAGCCTGGCCTTCATGCCTCTTTGGGGTCCTCCTTCCTACCCACTGGTGCTGCATGCCCAGCTACACCACTCAGGTCAAGCTGTTGCAGGTGTCCGAGCTTGGCACATGCTGCTCCCTCTGCCTATGACACGCTTCCCCGCCCTGTCCCTGCTTAGAAGCACCTACTCATTTGGGGGTCTTCAGCCCAGGGCCACCCACGGTCAACCCTCCATGGAGTTTGCCTCTCCCACCCCTGCCCCACACTCCCCAGAGCTCCGTGAAGGGACTTCGATTGTGTGCTTTAACACGCTACCCCCTCCCTCATCAGCATGCCAGTTTCTTAAAGACAGAAACTCATATTTTTGTGTAGCTGGAACCCCAATCAGCGCCTCACACACAGAAGCACTGGTACATTTTAATCGAATAACCAGACAGACAGCAGAAAGAATGACCAATCAGCCACCAACTAGGTTGCAGACCTTATATCCCCAACATCATCTTTCAGGCTGATTATTTGGAACCAGCCTCAAAAAATGGCACCACCCTCCATGGTAGATCCTCACAGCAGGAACCCAGGAGTCTTTCCTGGTCCCTGCCTCTTCCTCACACCACACCTCCTTCCCATCCCCAAGTCCTGCCCACGGCACCTCTAAAACAGGTCTTACAAGCCCACCCACCTCTCTCCTTCCTTAAGGTCCTGCCATCTCTCACCCAGATCCCCTTAAACAAAGGACTTGTTGCCCCAGCCGACAGCCCCCAGCCAGTCACCCCCTTCAGAGCCTCACCCAAGGGCATGTGCTTCCCAGAGCAGCCCCCAGCCAGAGACTGACAGACAGGAGTCTGAAGACCGGGCCATTTCACCCAATACGGGCCATCGACGCTTGCCGTGGGGTAGACAGAGGGGCTGTCAGCCTGCATGCCAGCTGGACTCCCTCCTCCACACAGCCCTGCTGCCTCCCCTGACCTCCAACGGGAGTGTATCCCTAATAAGCGCCCTGCCCGTCGCATTCCTATCTGCTTCCTGAGACGCTGACCTGCCATGCGTGTGGAGGTGGGTAGGATTCCATCCGAGCACCTGCACTTAATTCTGGTGCAGATACCGGGGTGCTGCATAGTCCGTTCGGGCTGCTATCGCAAAACAGCACAGGCTAGGCAGCTTCCGTAACAAACATTTATTTCTTACGGTTCTAGAAGTCCAAGGTCAAGGTGCCTGCAGTTTCAGTGTCCGGTGAGAACCTGCTTCCTGGTTCATAGGCAGCACCTTCTCGCTCTGTCCTCACCTGGCAGAAAGCACGAGGAAGCACTCTGGGGTCTCTTTTATAAGGACACTAATCCCATTCACCTCCCAAAGACCCTACTTCCTAGGATTCAGGATTAGAGCTTCACCATATGGATCTGGGGGACACAAACATGCAGTCCGCTGCACGTGCCATGTCAAGCTGCATTCTTAAAAGGGGTCCACTGCTGAAAATCAGAAAATTATGAAAGCTTTTGCACCCCACAGCACTTCCTCCTCAATGCAGCATTCCCAAAGATAGCTGATCAAAAGCACGAAGAAAAGAAAGACAAGGAGGGGAAAGAAGGAGAAAGACATCTGGGGCTTCCAACACAGCACAGGACCCGACGTGATGCTCTGCCCCCTCTCTGCCCTTTCTCCTACCTGCCACACACACACACACACACACACACATTTTCTGCATCCAGCTCATCTCCCCACTAGATTGGAGCCCCTTGAGGGCAGGGAGAGCGCCCACCCTTCTGCGTAGAGCACATCCAAGTCCCAGACAAGACAATCATGCGCCATAAGCTTGCAAGTAGTTTGTGCTCACTCCTCATCAGCCTTATTGATCTACATTTCTTTTGTAGCTAACATTCCTGTAGCTACAGAATAAGCTATAGAATAAGTCTTGAAGTCAGGTAAAATGACTTCTCCCACTTTCCTCTTCTTTTTCAAAGTGACTTTAACTATTCTATTTCCTTTCCATATAAATTTTAGAATAATTTTGCCAATATCTACAAAACTCATGCCGGACTTTTGATAGGCATTCTATTCAACCTCTTTGTCAACTTGGAGAGATTCTCTGTCACACTGACTCTCCCAACATGAACACAGCATGTCTCTCCATTCACATGACTTTCTTTGATTTCTTCCATCAGTATTTTGTAGTTTTCAGCATCTGAGCTCTGTTAAGAGTTTGCTTAGATTTATACCCAAGTATTGTTTGAGTGTTTATAAATGGTACTGTTTTTTTTTAATTTTGATTTCCATGTGTTCATTGCTAGTATGTAGAGATAAAATCGTTTTTTGTATGTTTATCTTGTATCCTACAACTTTGCTGAGCTCACTTATTAGTTCTAGGAGCATTTTTTTGTAGATTCCTTGGGATTTTCCACATAGGCCCTCATGTCATATGCAGGTATATATTTGTTTTGATTACTGCTTTCTATTTCTAGTACATGATCTTAATTTCCCATTTATAATAATAGTCTAATGTTCCCATTTTAAACAAGTTTATGTAGAAAAAAGTGAATTGATTTACACGAAATTAGTAAATAAATAGTAGTAAAGGAAGTGCATACATCGGGCCAAAGTCGTACTCTATGGCACGGCACGAGGAACCTTGCGTTATATCATGTAATGCTCACACCAGCCCCACCCCGCCACGTGGGGCCCACCTAGGACCCAAGGAGTGCTAGGAGGGAGCAGACAGGAACAGAAGGTATTATTATTATTGCCAGGGTTAATGGAGTTTTTGCCAGCATCTATATGGCACTGGCTCAGTGCTCCTTAAAAACTCAGAGTATCAGTCAGTTAGGTCAGCTGTAGGTAAAACTTCTGAAGGAAGGCTTTCCACGTTGAGTTGCACAACCCAGAGAATCTTCGTCAGCATGTCTGGTACATCAGAACCCTCCTAACGCACTCACCCGAGCTCCGCTCTCCCGTCGGCCACCCTAATTAGCTTTTGTGCAAACAGCCTCATCAGATCTAATAAAAATCTCTCCCTCCGAACAAGACGTTTCATGACATCACTCCCCTGGGGAAGCTGGGAAGATGACCTTCCGTTTGATGAAAGAGGAGGATTCATTTTTATGGTCTGTCCCTGTTAATGTGTGTTTAGACAGAGCAGGACAATCAATACTGAGGAGAGGATGCTGATTTGATTCACCGGAGTTGAGAAAAGGACGTTGCTTCCCCGTCCATTTTTATAAATCACTTTAAAGGCCTATCGATCTTTCCCTGGGCACCGAGGGGCACTAACCCCCCGGGCAGCAGCCCGTCAAGCCCCTTAACCCTTTCTGGTATCCCGCTCCCTGCAAGAGACATCGGCTCGCTGACACAGGCTGATGCTCCCTTCCCGGGCCCAGAGCCTGGCTGAACCAGTTCTCCACGTGTGACTTTCAAGGCATTTGGGAAATAAAGAGGTGCCCTTCACCCCTACCTATGCGCACACACGCACATGCACGAGTGCACGCACACTTGCACACGTCATCTCAAGCACACCTATGGAGACCCATGCAAACCCAGCACTGAAATAAAGCAAAAGCATGAAGGGCATATACAAGCAATAGGTCTGTAAACCACCTCTGAGCACCACGACAAAGGGGCCATTCGCTGTCTCTCCAACTCTATTTTGCCCCAGTCCCACCACTTGGGAAGCTGGGACAGTGGTATACAATGGAGTTCCTTCTGGGCCACCCCAAATTGCAGGGACAACTCTAGTCTGAGCCTCTCCTGCCCCCCCTGCTCAGAGATGTCACCCACACATGTAACTAATGGTTCTCATCCACAGCACTACCAAGCACAGGTGCACCATGGAGCTAGCTCTTGAGATGTCCCAAGTTGTTATTAAAAATAGTCACTTAAAAAAGAGCTTTGGGATATTTTTATAACTTAGAGGAGGAGCTCATCCCTGGAGTAGCATCACTATGGAGCATTTGAATCCCAGCCTGTCCTCCTGGGTTTGTGATTTCTCGCCCCCGTGGCTTGATGCGTCTCTACCTCAGCCACTCGCCGTGGCCCTTCATCTTTGCAGGGGATTGCATGACACTGTGTGTCAGGGGGGTTGGGTCTGCACAGGACTGTGAAGGGATGGGGTCCAGCCAGCAGCTAGAGCCCATGTGGGGCTCGGGGTGCAGGTGAACCATGTGAGCTAAGGGTGCTGGGTGGCTTGTGCAGCAGTGAGGGGACGCCTCCATTGTCCTCAGTGATGGCCAGTCTTGAGTGCCTCTGATAGCGCATCTATTGACGCAGGGTTCAGTGGACCCTTCTCAGGGGTTGGGGCTCAGGGCTTCCCAGGGAACACGAAACAGGAAATGGGCATCAAGTGCAGGGGGAGGGGGTAGGAAGGGGGACCTGCTCTGCCCTTGCACTAACCTTGAGGATGCCTCCTTTACCTTAATCACAAAAAGGCTCCAGCTCCATGGCTTTTATGGAACTAAAACCAAAACTTCCAGCAGGGACAGGAAATAGATACTGCCAACCACATAACGAAAGAGAAGGGAGGGGAACCGAGGATTCGCTTTTGCCTGAGCCTCCTGCACTCCTTAGCCCTTGCCCTCCGTTTGTTACTCCTGCTCCTGCCTTGGCCCCTCCGGGCCACCCTCTTCCAGTATGGCAAACAGGGTGGCCTTCCCAAGGCACCAAGAGACAGGTCACCTCCCACTTAACCCTCAGTATCCCGCAGTGAAGGGGATAAAATCAGACCTTTTTCTTGCTGTTCAAGATCCCTTGGAGCCTGGTCGCGGGGGATCCTTGCTGCAGAGCCGGCCCGCCCATGGCCACGAACCCCATCCAGACACCAGAACTTCGGAGTCTCCCCATGGTGCGCCCCACACCTCCTCGCCTCCATTCACACTCCTGCCTCATCAGCCCCAACTTCAGGTGGAGAAACCGAGGTTTGGAGAGACTAGGTTGCTTTCCCAAGGTCACGCACTGGGATGTGCCCAGACGCGAAGCCCACGCCCTTTCTCCCACAGGAAAAGGGTCAGATGGTGAGGCCTTGCCCGTCTTCTCTGCCCGTCTGTAGCCCAGATGGAGCGGAAGCAGCATGGCCTGCAGTTCCCAGTGGCCCTGGTTTGAGGCCCAGCTCCTCCCTCCTTCCCGGGGTGACCTTTGCTGGGTCACTGAAGGCCTCAGGCTCTTACTCCGGGTGGAACAACACACAACCTGGAAGGCTTACTGTGGCATCCTGGGTCTTTCATAAAAGTGCAGTGGCCTTTGACAGGCAGAGTCCCATTGCCAGGCTTCTGCCCACTTGGGAAAGCGGACAAGCGTTCGGGGGGGGACTGGGGCTTGCTTGGTGCCCCCTCAAGTTTCAGGGGTAACTCTAATCTGCGAGTCCCCGGGGACATGACTGACTGTCCACCCCGTAGGATCAGAAAAAGTGCAGGAAAGCATGCTTGGAGCAAATGGGGCGGTTACGGTGACCAACGCCTGGCTGCCTGGCTGGGGGTGGGGGGAGAGAGCGGGAGTCAGTGAAAGGGAGAGAGACAAGGCTGGGAAGGAACTGGAAAATGGTCTTATGGGCTGGACTCCAGCAGAGAAGTGCTGATGTGCAGAATCGTTTGCTCATAGAAGACTTTATTTGCCCATACCTTGCTGTGTGATCCTGAGTATGTTCCCGAACTTCTCTGAACCCCTTCCCTACAGCTGTAAAATCAGAATATTGGGCTGGCCTTTTAGATCTTTCCAGGCATTAAAAGCATCACCCATGTTCCCCCAAGTCTATGCCATGAGGCACAGTCACTGCCCTCCTGGGAGATGTCATTGCTCCCATATTCAACCGAGGCTCTGAGAACCACGTTGTTGTTCCCAAGGTTGCAGAACGAGACGGGGGCTGGGCCAGGAGCAGAACCGGCTCCATCTGCCTCCAGGGCGGTGCCCTCCCTCCTTGCAGGCGCTGGCCTGAACCGGCTGGCCAGCCCCCCAAGCCTCCCATGCTGGTGGGAGGGCCGCCAGGAACAGCCAGTGTGTCCTCCGTGGCGGCCCGTGCCAAGCAGCCCTGCCCAGACCGCACGAGGAGCTGGCCGTGGCCTGCCAGCCTGTTTCTCATTTAGAGCAAGCCCCGGCTGCAGCCCAGACATTCCAGAGGGGACATGCAGACGCCAATCCCGCCCATGGCTTGGGAAACCGGGCTGCAGGCAGCCCCGTGGTCAGAAAGTGCCACAGTGTTTTCCCTTCCCCGTCGACATTTTAAAAGTTGCTTAACCCCTCAAGGAGTTTGAGCCACTCGTTTTGGGCCCTGACCCTGGCATTCAAGGACCCCATGGCCCAGGAATACAAGTGAGTCTGCAGAACAGGCCAGACTCCTCTTGCCCCCCGCGCGCTTCTGCATCGGGAGTCCCCTGGGTCTGTGCGCACAGGCGGGTCTCCATGTCTCAGACAGCCTCACCCCCAGCTGGAAGTGCAGAGGCTCCCTGCCTTGAACAATACCATGCCACTAATTATGTGTCAGCTACTGGCTGGAGTGAGGTCCCCACCTCCTCCCGGGAAGGTGCAGGTGGGATCGCTCTAGCTGTCCTTGGAAGAATCCTACCCTTCACACATCCTTGAGTGAGTTAATTATAGATTGCCTCCTAATGATATAAGTAGTACTCCCGAATTCTGCCGAAGTGACAATTTGACATCAACCTAAAGCCGCTGCCCGTGCTGCTAGCCGGCTGGGCATCTGGGTGCGAGGCTCGGAGTTCTTCCTGGCCATCCCCCTCCGCCTGCTGCCCGGCACCTGGATTATGCTTGCTTCGTCTGCTAGTCAAAATAAATTCTTTCTCCCGCCAGGGTGCCATTTCAGCCCCCAAAGGTAGGGCTTTTTCTTCTTTTCGCTTATCTGTTTTTCCCCCCTCTGATTTATAAACCCTTGCTACTGAGACCAGGGGCTTTTAAAAATGGTTCCCACGATATGGTGGTTCCTTAAAAAATTAAAAATGGAATTATCATGAGGTCTAGCAAGTCCACCTCTGGGGATACCCTCAGAAGAATTGAGAGCAGGGTCTTGAATAGATATTTGTACACAGACTCATCGCAGCATTATTTCCAATAGCCAAAGTGTGGAAGCAGCCCTAGTGTCTCCCCGTGGATGAACGGATAAGCCACACGCAGTCCATCCAGACAATGGAATATTATTCAGCCTTAAAAAGGAAGGAGAATCTGACACCAGCTCCAACGTGGCTGGACCTTGTGTCACTGTGCTGAGTGACATAAGCCAGTCACAGAAGCAAATACTGAGTGATTGCACTCAGTGCGAGGTCAAAATCATAGAGACAGAAGGAATGGGGGTTGCCAGGAGCTGGGGGAGGGGGAATGGAGAGTTAGTGTTTAATGGGACAGAGTTCGGTTTTGCAGGATGACAAGTATTTGGGGGACGGACAGAGGTGAAAGTTGTATGACAGTGTGAACGTGCTTAGTGCCACTCAGCCATACACTTGAACATGGGGAAGACAATCATTTTTATGTCATGTGTATTTTACCACAATAAAAAAAATTAGTTAAAAAAAAAAAAAACAACAGGGGAGCCCAGGTGGCTCAGTCGTTAAGCGTCTGCCTTCGGCTCGGGTCATGATCCTAGGGTCCTGGGATGGAGCCCCGCATCGGGCTCCCTGCTCCGTGGGGAGTCTGCTTCTCCCTCTGCCTCTGCTGTTCCACCCTCTTGTGCGCTCTCTCTCTCTCTCTCTCTCTCAGTCAAATAAATAAATAACATCTTTAAAAAAAAAAAATAACAGCTGTCCAGTCTCCCTGGATTGGTGGCCTTAGGCTGACAGGATGACAGGTCACTCTGATGCTGCAGAAACCAGCGTCTCTACAGGGCAGAGCATCTTGCATGTGCAGATGCCATGCCAGCCAGGCTCAAACTCGGACCTCGGGGAGAGGGAGGGAAGTGAACGGCCCAGGGACACACACCCTGCAGAAGCAAGCGAGACTGAGGGCAGGAAGCTGGCCCTGACACCACATAGCACTCTGTCTGTGGGACAGAAAAACATTCTGGGTAAAGCAGGATGCACACTCCCCTCCAGGAGACGGCCCTTTAGCGGGGCAGCTGGGAAGGATGCAAGTGCCTTTTTCCAGCGCCCTTCTATCCTCCCCTGCCCCAAACACGGCCAGGCCGTGGGTCCTGACCCTCCTGACCAGCTTCCTTCCGTCACCCCAGAGGCAGACCACCCTGGGAGTGGTGTACACACCACCACGTATACGTGTATCTTCCTCTGACCACTTGCCCTTCTCCGTATCCAGCTCCCAGTTACGAGCTTTGCCCAAGACCGGCCCACCCTCAACTCCAAGGATGGACACATGACCCAGCCTGGCCAGTCAGAACACCGGAACCCCTACTGCCAACCACAGGATATATATGTGACCCAAATGGGTCAATCAGAGTGGACTCCACGCCTTATTCTAAAGTGGTTGAGGTAAATATCATCTCTTTCCCCAAAGATAAAGGAGCTAAGTTCGGAGCTGCTACTGATCATCTTTGCCCCCTTCGAGAACATGAAGTCAACATAAAGAAGAACAGGAAAGAGAAAGAGAGCTTGCCGCCATGGCTGAGCACCTAGATCTAGCCATACCTAACGCTTATTTATCCCCCACACTCCAGTAAATTCTATTTTCTTCTTAAGCCATTTTGAATAGGGTTTCTGTCCCTTGCAACCAAAAGAAAATTCAATTTGACACAGAAGCAGACCCTCAGATCTAATCCCTGCCAGCTTCCACCCATTCTTTTCCCTCTCCTTCTGCTGCTAGCTGCTATAACACACCACCTGAAAACCTAAGTGGTTTAACACAACCAAGGTTTATTTCTGACTCACCTCCTGGTTCACCACAGAAGAAGGGAGGTTACTGGGGGGCTGGCCGGGCTCCAGGCAGCTTTCTGGGGACCCAGGTTCCTTCCAACAAGTGGACCACCACTTTGGGCCTCAGAGTATCCACTGGGGTACGTGTCTGCCCCCAGTGAATGAGGGGCCAGAGCATCGGGAGAGGACACACCTGCTCTTAGCAGCACAGTCCAGACGGGACAGTTACCTCTGCTCGTACTCCACGAGTGAGAGCCTGGCCCAGAGAAAAGAGGCCGTCATGGGCACACAGCACCCATGTCAGCACCTTGCCCTCCTTGGTCCCTCTACCCACGCCCTGCCCCCGTTTGAAGCTGTTCCTCACAGCCGGATTCACAGTGTTTGCCCACCTCCTCACCACCTTCCACCCTCCTCGGCTCATCTACGGATCCAGTGTGATGATCCGGAGGCGCTTTGCCCTCCCTGAAGGCCCAGTATGATTGACACTGCGGGGCTGGCGCCACGAGCCCCACAGCCACCCTTAAAAGGAGGGGTGGAGTGGGAGGGGGCTGGGCAAAGGCCAGGAGAGGGGTGGATGCAAAACAGTGCCCTTGGCACCCAGAATGCCTGTTTTGCTCTGATGGCTTCTGTCTCTCCTCTTCCCCCATCGTCTGTCCCTCCACCGCTGCCCGGACAGAACCCTCCGACGGACACCTGGAGAGGCCTTGCAGGATGTGTTCCAAACCCAGCTCATTTTACAGATGGGTAGTATGTGAGTTACAGGGCGGAGCCCAGATGCACAAAATGCGCCCTGTCCCGGGCTGGACCTCTGGGCCAGCTCCCAAGCCCAGACCCAGGAGAGGACAGACAACAGGAAGGACCCTGCATTTACAGACCCCCTGCTGAGTGCCCCAGCCTGTGGAAGTTGCTTTTTGTATCACAGGCTCTATTTCCATAATTAGTGCTTGATTCTGCCAGACAGGTAATAGGGCAGGCTCCTTGGAGAGGGGGCTGTGTGTGCACTCAGGAGGTGAGCAGGGCAGCCAGTCCACGGAGGAGCAGGGCTGCAGGCCGGACAGAGGGGGCCCTGTGCTGCCTGTCACTCACCTCCAGGTCCTACCTGCATCCTCGCAGCTGATCCCAGAGCTCCCCCCCAGTTCCTTGGCTGCCAGCAAGACAAGCATGAGTTGGGCTGGTGCAGGACCAGGCCGGGGGGACACAAGACTCTCGCACCAGCTCAGCCGCCAGAAGGGTGGAAAGGGAGGGAGAGAGAAAGAGAAACGTGGCCAAAACGAAGGTACTGGGGGAAAAAGCCAAGAACAAAGCCCACTAATATTACTAGTTAAAGACCCGTTTCTCTGTAAACTTTAAATCATCCACTAAATGTCAAGCGCCGTTGGCTGGAGCACCTTCTCCACACTTCCCCTGGTTATTAATGCATACTTAGCGGCCGCGGGAATTAGAAGCTCCGTAATAATACCCTTTCCAAAACACTGCAGATGAACATTTCTGTTTGAAATTTAAGGAGAATTCTATTATGGCTGCAACACATTATGTGACAGGCTGGCGTTGGCGGGGTTTCGCTTCTGCCGCCGCCCCCACCTGTGGCTGGAGCTCCGGAGCCAGGACCCACGCCTGGGGAATGTGGCCACGTGCGGTCGGGGGCAGGGGATACAGCCAACATGGCCTGTGGAATTCTGCTCCCCCCGGGAGGCCTCGTCAGCCTTCCCCGAGCTCCATCCCAACCCGCACCTCTTGCTCCAGCCCCATCCAACTCAGTGTCAGGAGGCCCCCCTGGCTTGGGAGCTCAGAGTGTGAAAAATAAAGTCTATTCTTTGTCTAAACTGACCTTCTTATGCCAAGGCTGGGGCCTTGGTCACCCGTGTGTTTGTTTTCACTTCTGCCCACACCCTGAAGGAGGTGACGCGATCCGGTCCTGTTACCCCTCCCTGTGTCCTTCGAGGTCTCTGTCATTGCTCACCAGGACCCAGAACTGGCCGGCCTGCCTACAGTCTCTCCCCTCCTATCCAAGTCAGAACATCTCCTAAAGCCCACGTGGCAGCCCGTGTCTCCTCAGCCCAGTTCCTTAGCCGAGAACCTAAGATCCTGCCAACGTCGGCCCATCCTGGCCTTCTCTGCCCCCATTTCACTCGTCCAGAGTCCCTCCACGCTCTGGCAGGATTGCGTGGCTCATGCTTCAGCATTGTGTGCGCTTCCTCAGGACCTTTGCATGTGTTATCTCTGGAACCCCCCTCCTCCTCTGCCTGGCTGACCCCTCCATCCTTCAGGCAGCCCCTCCTCCAGGAAGCCTCTGGGGCTCTCCCACCACTCCGCAGGCTGGTTCCGTGCCCCTCTGTGAGCCCACAGCCCCATATAATCTCCACGATAACCTCTGCCTGGTCCTGAGCCTGCCCCTCTCAACATGCAGGTGCTTAGGGCGGAGACTGGGTTCCAACCACCTCTGTGTTGCCAGGCCCCGGCACTGGCCCTGGCACATAGTAGATGCCCAACAAAAGAACTTGCCCAGTGAATGAAATTTGCTGAACTAGACACAATCCCTCCTTCTGAATGTTCAAGTTTACCAGACCAGTGGGGTGACTTTGTGACACACGGGACTGGCTAGGCGGGGCTATGCCTCCCAGATTTCACGCCCTTGCAACCCTCCAGTTCTGAGGGCCCCCAGACACACCCTCACAGGATGCTTGGACGGTGGGCTGAAGTGGCAACCACTCTTGTGCTTCAAGCTCAGCACCCTGGGTGAGCACTTCTGTAGCTCACACCCGATGCCCATCTGCTGGCTTGCCTCAGCATGAGGCGAGGCTGCAACTGCCCCGTCATCGCCCGCACACTCCTTCGGCTCTCCAGACCTGGGCCGCCGTGCCTTTCATTTCTCGGTGCAGGGCTCCAGCTCCTTCAGGCAGGACAGCCTGGAGGAGGACGTGATCGGCGTTGGGGGCAGCAACATGCCGTCCGTCCCCACACACTGCAGCACGGTGACCCCACCTGACGCCTGACGTCCCCGCCTCCCACCTCATACCCTGCTGCCCTTCCCAACCCTCTGCCCCGCAGACTGGGAGCTCCAGCGTCAGAAGCCAAGCCAACAGATGCCCAGGGACTGCCTGCACGGCTCCCACAGCGGTATGAGGCCAAGTGCCTGCAGCAGACCATGCACTTGCCGGTGGGCCTGCTCCTCTGACCCAACGCTGATGGGTAGAAGAAGATGGCCCTGCACCGGCTCAGCAACCAGACTGAAACATGACGAAAAGTTCCGATATGGGAACACCGAAGCATCATGGGGCAGAGATGCCAGGGGAAGCTCCAGAGAGGAGTGTCCTCTGAGCTCAGCCTTGAAGATCAGGGGCATCCGATGGAGGCAGCCTATGGCCCCTAGGCTGAGGAAGGAGGCCCTGTCAGAGCCAGGCCTTCGCCGTGTGGGAGGACGGTCACCCAAGGGTCCCCAGCTCTAGCTCCCAAGCCTGAGGGGTGATGCTAACCCAGACTGGGGCTGCTTGGCCTTCCCCTGTGCCCGAGGTCCTCATCATCAGAGAATGAAGGTTAATCAATCCCAGGAGAAAAACTGCTCGAACCAAACATGAAGTCAGAGAGTTGGGTGCTGGCATTTTTGATGGAAAAGAGAGCCGAGTCCGGGGGGAGACGTGGAGGTGGAGTTTGGCCAGTCTGAGGACAGAGTGGAGCTCTGCCTTGCTTCCAAGAGAGCACTGGATATGGTAAGCCCATGGCATCGCCCCCACCAGGAGTGTGCCCAGGAGCAGGGATGTGGCCACCGAGAGCTCTCGGGGGCCTGGGAAGATGCTCCCGGGCCTCCCTGCCGGTCTGCAAGCAGCGAGGAGACCACCATGGAAAGGCAAGGGACATGCAAGGGACCACATGGAGTAGAGAGATGGACAGCTGATGATCACAGGTGGCCCACACATGCTTCCCTTAGAAGGTGGACTTGACCCCAGAGCGAGGGGTCCCCCTAAATTGACTAAGATACATTTCTGTCATTTGGAATTAAGCTCGGTCATAAGGCCTTCAAGGAGGTCCCTGGCACCCCCGCAGATAGTGGCCTGAGAGTTGCACAGAAACCAATCTACAAGTTCAAATTTCAAGATGACTCCCATGCGTTCACCAGCGCTAGAAATGTGGCCACCGCCAGAGGGGCCGACGGCTGTGGGCCGAGGATTTCCAGCAGCAGTGGAAAAAGCCAGGGCAAGATTTAAAGCTAACCAGCAAAACCAACTGGAAACAGGAGGAGAATTTGCTGTGAAAGTTGGTTTCAAGCTCACCCCATCCATAATTACTCACTTTGAAAGTGTCACGATTCTCCTGCCAAAATCATGGCTTCCCTCCCCTTATTAAACCCCTTTCACGCCACTCCTTCTTCACTCTGCAAAAATGGATTTCACTCAAAAAAGAAATTAGAAAAATAATTGATGTAATAACCATAACCTTGAAAATACTTCTGCCAGAATTTAAGAGCAGAAGGGAAAGGAGGCCCAAAATAAAGGCATCTCTCTGGAAATCAGAAATCTAAATTAGTTCTAAGCACTGGCTACACCCACTTCCCCGCCAACTCCCTGAAGGTGAACATGAGCGATCCTGCTCCTGTTACACAGGAGACAGGACCGTGCACTGCCTCGGGATGCATGGTGCCCGCCGGTCCTGCCTCCTGCCTGAACAGATGGGCAAACCGAGGCACAGAGCTATGTCCCTTCTCTTTCCAGAATGCGGCTCCTCACCTCCTTTGAAGTTAGGTGTGGCCATACGCCTGGCTCTGGCCAATGAAATAGGAGTAGAAACAACGTGTGCCATTTCTGGTGGAAGCTCTAAGAGTGTCGGGGTGACTCCCCAGTCTCCCCCTTGCGCTGCTTCAGTGATCATGAGGGCCCGTGTCGAGGTGATTCTACATCAGCCTGCACTTCGGAGTAGCTGTGACAAACGGAGCCCTCCGGAGGACCGGTGTTAGACACGTAGCAAGAGCCCAAGTCCAGCTTCGTTGTTTTTTTAAGCCGCAGCGTGTGGGGGTGGTCTGTGACCACAGCATACCTGCCCCACCCTCACAGACGCACAGCTCCGTGGTGCTGCTACAGATTCATCGCTCCGGTTTTTCTGAGCATGGTCCCTAATGGCAGGATCCATGTTTCATGTTGACTACCAGGCAATGCATGATGCATGACCAAAACCTAGCATGCCGCCGGGCTTAGAATGTCTGTTCGACGACAGAATGAAAATTCCATGAGGAAATGAGTCCAAAAAAACAATGTAAATGATGGATCTTGAACTGGGGAGATAAATCTGACACGTGCGCGGATAATGACAGTCCGCCCTCCGGGGGTGGATGAACATGGCACACAGGCTCTTAACCCGTAACCCAAAAACCCACCCAAGTAACTGTGAACTATTGCTTCTTAAAGGCAAGGCAAAGAGGTCCAGAGCGCTTAGGTGAATCACGCAAGGTCACAGCTAACATGTGAGCTGCCAACCTGACTCCAAAGCCAGGGATGGTCCCCTGCTTGCCTGGGCACTCGCACTCCAGGACAGGAGCCCCAGGGGGAAGCCCATGCCCTTGCTGCTCACCTGCCCCTCCCACTCAAGCAAGCAAGCTAAGGCAAAAGCCCAAAGATGAGACTAGCAAACACGTGCCAAATGTCAATATAGCGTCGGCCTTCAGATGCCTTTTTGAGAATGTGGAAGCCAAAGGCATCAGGAAGCCTGCAGTAAAAAGAGTGCGGAGCTGGAGCACTGAGCTGGTTAGAGGGAGTCCTACACTCCACTCCTGCCAACTGATCACCTCCTCTCTGCGTCTCAGTTTCTCCTGTTGGTATAGCAGACAGGCTGGACAAATTCACCCTTAGGACCTGTTCCAGCTCTAAAGTTCTACAGTTCCTGTAAACATACCTCTGGCTGATAAAGGAAAGAAAGTCGAACCCTTTTAAGAAAATCACTAAAGCCCTAAAATTACGTGAGAGCCTTTGAGATCCGTGAAAGAAAAGCATTTGCTAAATCCCCTCTACTATTTCCAAAGGATATTTTCTATTATTATTATTTACCAAAGGAATTTCTGGACCGAGTTTAAGTGCCTCAGAGCCTACTAAATAATCATCTCTTCGAAACATAACAAAAGGTTCTGAATATTCTTGGCTGATGACTTTTTCTTTGAAACATGTTCTCCACTGAACAAAGGATTTTCTTCTTTTTCCCAATTTTTCTGAGTTTAAGTGAAACACACACGCAAAACCTCATCATGATTACCAACTTAAAATACTTTTTAAGTTAGCCAAAGAGCCTAAGAACACATTTATAATATCGATGATTCTCATTTCAGACGTTCTCAGTATGATCCACTATCCTAGGAACTGGTTATTAGGAAGAAGACAAAAATGGGATGCGTTTATCGAGAATGATGAGCCAGGCTCTGTGCCAAGAGCTTCACACTCATTCTCTCACTTAAACCTCTGCATAACCCAATGACATGGGGAAACTGAGTCTAAGAGACATTTAGTCTAAGATGATCTAAGGTCAGGCAGCTGGTAGGAGCTGAAGTTGGGTTCAAACAGGGGTCTCACGGACTCCAGAGTCCGTGCTTTTAACCATCAGGCTATGTTCACTCCCATGCAATGTCTCATTGAATCCTGATGCCCAGCCTATAAGGCAAGGAGCCCCATTTTACAGATGAGAAAACTGGGAATGGGCCAGATCAAGTCACTGGTCCATTGTCACCCAGAGCGAGTGTCTATCAGGGAAGCCAGGATTCAAATTCTAGTCCATCAAACTGGACAGCCGTTTGCCTGACTCCACACTGTTTCTGGGTAACACAGGCCTCAAGACACACCTTCCTCTTGTCTGGGCCTACCTTGTGGCCCAACACATTGCTAATGCCAACTCCCAGAACTTCCAAGTCTTCAGTGAATGAAAGAAAAAGTGCCAGTAAACATGTGTGGCCGAAGGAACTTTTAAATCTCTGGAGCCAAGGTGGAAAGCTCTGCATTTGGTGGGCATTGCAGCAATGCCTACTTTTGCCCAGAGACCTGGGCCCTATCAATAATTCCACTGTAGGCAGCTGCTTACAAAGGTTAATAACTCGACACATAAAAATGTGCGGCGAGTTGCAACTTGGCACTAGCCGCCTCAGACTGGGAGAGAAGCTAGCGTTTGCAAAATATGGTTCAAATAATCCCGCCTCCCCCCTTTTTTCCTTCTTTAGTTTTAAGAGTGCAAGAAACATAGAAGTTTTGTGGTTTCACACTGGTCTTTTTATGGTTCGAAAGACTCCAAAACAGAGTTGATTAAAAAAATGCCTCTGCATAATGCCGACCATTGTGTGGGCATTTCCAAGGAAGCATGCCATCCGGTGTTGGGACTTTGGGGACTTGGGTGTTCTTCATTGGCTTAAATAAAAGGTTTTGTTCTCAAACAAAAGGGACATCCTGACTCAACAACTGTTTGTGTTTTGACCTCTGCACCCAAATCCCAAATCTGCCCACAAGAGGCAATTTGATACAAGAGAATGAGCATGGACTTTGGATCCAGCCAGGAAATCTTAATGCCTAGCTCAGTTTCTTCCTAGCATTAGGACTCTGAGAATCTTAGGAATCTCAGAGGATCCTCTCTCCTCATCTCTATAATGGACACAGTCAGTTCTACCTTAGGGCTGTTGAAAAACTTGAAAGAGATCATGTATGTAAAGTACAAAATAGATCCACCCGCTCCTTCAAAAAATAATTGTTGAGTACCTACTAAGTGCCAGGCATTATTTTTAATATTCGAAAATCAACGGTGAACAAGGCAGACCCAGATGCTGCCCTAATAGAGCTCACATTCTTGTTGGGGTGAGACCATAAAGGAGTAAAGACATAAATGAGATCATATTTGATGATGAAGGCTTATAGAGCTTAGGGTAGTGTGGTAGAGAGTGATGGGGGGGAGGGGCTGGACTACTTCAGCAAGGGTAACCAGTGAGGGCCTCTCTGAAGAGTTGGCACTTGAACTGAGGCTGAGCGGTATGAAAGAGACATCCATAGAAGATGGCTGGGGCAAAGTATTTCAGATGAAAGGATCAGCATGTGCAAAGGCCCTGGGGCAGAATGAGATGTCCGGGCTAGAACATGTGAGCTAGCAAGGAGGAGAGGAGGAGAGGCTACAAGGGAACACAACAGCCAGATCAGGGGATGCCTTGAAGGTCACAACAAGAGGTTGTGTTGGGCTTTATTCTGAGTTCAATGGGAAGCCATTGAAGTAGGTTTTAAGCAGTGCATCCTGACTCTGCTAGATGGGGACAGAATCCCAGTAAGATATGCAGGAAAAGAAGAAGACCAGCTAAGACACTTTCTCAGTCTAGCCAAAGATAATGAACTATCACGGCCACCATGGAGATGGAGAGAAGCATATTAATCTGGGAATACAGCTTGTCGATGAAATTAGATGGAATCTGGAGAAAAGAAGTTTAACCTTTAGAAGATGGATAAAGGACTGTGGGAAGGGTGGCCAGTGAGATGGGAAGAAACCAGGAGAGGGCAGTGTCCTGGAAGCATGGCAGAGAAAGAATTCGGTGAAGAAGGGAAAAGCCAGCTGAGCCAAGTGAGCCAGAAGAGGACAAAGAACAGCCTATCGGATTTGGCCAGATGAAGATCACATGGGTGACTTTGATTGATACACACCATTTCTGTGAGGGAGTTGGGAAGGCAGAGACTGAAAATAAGTTCAATACATGCAAGGTATTCTTAAAATTCCTCCTTTAGGAATGGAAATTGGGCACCTCATACCTTATCTGTGGAGACTTAGATATTTCTTTCATGATAATAAAAATATCCATAATAATAACAACTCATAAGCCTCAGATGTCCAGGCAGTATGGTAGACTGAGCAGACACTGAAAGACTATCCACCCCACCTACCCACAGTCCAAACAAATAAAAATGTTGGATACAGTGTAACGATAAACTATTTAAGTACAAAATCAATTTCAAAAGTAGGGAAAGGAAAATCTCCAGGAACTCAAAATGAAAATAAAACCCAAACCAGAGTAGTTGATAAAAGCTGAAGACAAAAATCTCACAAGATATTGGGACTGGTTATAGGCGCTGAAGTCTAGGGGGAGAACAAGACTTCAGGCTTAAATGAGGAGAGCATGCCTCTGAGTCCCTGCATAAAGCCAGGAACCATGAAGCATGACATGCCCATGAAACTCCGAGCTGAAATGTTATAAAAATTTGTCCAGACCGATAAAACTCACAGGATCCTGAGTAGCTTCCCATGTGAAGCTACTCAGAAGGGATTCCTCCAAAACTCAAGGGAACAAGGCTCCTATGAAAGCCTCCCCCCTTCAAAATGAGCTTACAACAAAAAATTACATTCCACAGGAGGAAAAAAACCACCCTGAGGTCTAGTAACAATCAACAGACATAGCAAATGAGAGAAACTCACCTTAAGAACTAGAAAAAAAAAAAAAAAATAAAAAGAACTGAGAGTTTTAGAGGGGGGGGGGGGGGGGGATGAGTTAGCTCAGTGATGGGTATTAAGGAGGGCACGTACTGAATGGAGCACAGAGTGTTATATGCAAACCAAGAATCGTGGAACACTATGTCAAAAACTAATGATGTAATTAATGTATGGTGACTAACATAACATAATAAAATAAAACTTAAAAGAATGAAACTTTAAGCACATGTAAAATCTTCAAAGAGAAATAGGAAAAAATACATACGAAAACAAGATTGAATGTCAACGCAAAGGCACATTTGAAAAGAACAAAATGGAGATTCTAAAAATGAAAAATACACTCATTAAGGTAGAAAAGATAAATAGGTTAAGTAGAAGAATGGATATATTGAAGCAAAAATATTGAACTCTAAAACAGACATTTGGAAATCACACAGAATGCAGAAAAAATAAATAAGTGGATAATAGGAAAGAGTAATTTAAGATCTGCCTAACAGAAAGGGAGCTCCTGTGCTCACTCTGGCAGCACATAGACTAAAATTAGAATGATACAGAGAAGATTAACACGGCCCCTACACAAGGATGACATGCAAATTCACGAAGTGTTTCATATTTTTAAAAAAAGAAAAAAAGAGTAGCTCCAATATAGTAAGTTGAACTCTCTTTGTAGGTCTAAAATGATTGACTATCAGCAATTTCATACAGTTTTACCTACAGTGTCTAATATAAGTGGTGGAAAGGAAAACAATAAAGAATGTGGGAGGGGCTTCTGGGTGGCTCAGTCGGTTAAGCATCCCAACTCTTGGTTTTGGCTCAGGTCATGGTCTCATGGTCTTGAGATCAAGCCCCACATTGGGCTCTACACTGGGTGAAGAGTTTGCTTGAAATTCTTTCCCCTCCCTCTCCCATCTCCTCTGTTCCTCTCCCTGCTTGCACTCTCTCTCTCTCTCTAACAATAAATAAAATAAAATCTTTAAAAAAAAAAAAAAGAATGTGGGAAAGAGACAATGTTTAGAGAACTGACAGCTGAGAATTTTGCAGAATTAAAAAAACATGAGTCCTCATACTGACTCAAAACAATAGAAATAAAGTGTAGTGGACCTATCAAACAACAAAGACAAAGGAGGAAAGCTTAAAAATGACTAGAGAGAAAAGAAAGGAAGGATTGAATGATAGTTGAATGATAGCAGACCTCTTCCCATTCCTTTTCAAGTCCAGAAGACAATGACACAATCTTATAAAGACTTACAGAAAATGATAAGCCCACCACTCAAGTGAGAGCTGTAAAGGACATATTCAGATACACACGGAAAAGGACAATCACATCACCCACAGACTCTTAACTAAGAAAAGTGCTACGATGAGAAAGCAAGTCAGAAAGAAGGAGGGGAGTGCACAAAGCAGTGTGAGTCCACAAATTGCTAAATAGTTGGAAATCCAAATAAATATCAACTGAAAGCAAGTGAGAATGACTAAAGGAAGAGTAAAAATAAGGTAGAACTAAAATATTAAACAACACTAATATTCTTTAAAGGAGGGAGGAGTTCAGAATTTAAAGCATTCTAAGGTCACTGAGTAGTTAGGGCAGAGGATACAGAGACCTACAGGTTTTGCTAAATATTCACCTTAAAATTTGAGGACAACTGCTAAAAATATAAATGTAGAATGTATTTCTTCGAAACCTGTAGTTACAAAAAATAAGATCAACCCTACAGACAGGGCTAGGCACTTTTTCTATAAAGGGCCAGATAGTAAATATTTTCAGCTTTGTACGGTTCCTGTCAAAACAACTCAACTCTGCCACTGTAATGCAAAAGCAGCCATGGACCCTCTGTAAGTCAATGAGCATAACTATGTTCCAATAAAGTTTTATTTACAAAAACAGGTGACAGGCCAGGTTTGATTTGAAGGTCATAATTTGCCATCTTTGCAAATAAAAGGACAAAAGAGAATAATCAAGAAAATGTATATATGTAAAAAACAAAAAATAAGTCCTTGAGGAATCACAATAAAAGTAAATGCATTAAATTTATCTATTAGAATATCCACATTGCAGAATGATACAGTGTGATGCCATGTATATGCAGGTTTAAAACAGAACACCATTTACCATTTATGGGTATGCTCATGGGTAGTAAAGGAAAGAAAGGATGCATCCAATTCCAGAGAGTGTTGCCTCAGGCAGGAAGTGAGAAGAATAGATTTGGAGAAGGGGTACAATGGAGAGTCAATAGAACTGTCAAAGATTTTGTTTCCAAAACAAACAAAAAAGCTAAAGCCAGTTGAGCACAACATTAATATTTGTTAATTCTAGGTAGTGGGTACAGGGGCATTACATTACTGTTCATATTTTTAAGTTCGAGAAGTGTCTTTTTTAAGCACTCATATCTCATTCAAACCTTAGCCATCATTAGGAGAACAGTATTACAAACTTTATTTCCAGATGAGGAATTTGAAGTTCCACACAGGCCAGAGACTTGGAAAAAATGGGACCATAATCTTCCAAATCAATTAAATGCACTCTAGATACTGCATGACATTTTGTGGGAACTTGAAGACATCTATTTTGCAAACACCCTGTCTCTATGATCCCTGGGACCCCCATCTTTACTAGATACTTATTCTCTTCCAACCAATCCTTCTGCCTCACCCTCTTCCCATCCTCTGCTTTCTAGACATTTATGGTGCAAAAATGCAGCTTGAATCACACCACACTCCCACCTCTTCAGTGTCAGCTGTGGGCCTGAGCATATGAAAACAAGGAAGACATAGTTCTCGGTGTGACTTAATTTCCAACTCAACCAACATCTACCTGGGTGAGCGTTAACTTCTCTAAGCCTCCATCTCTTCATCTTTAAAATGGGCATCACCAACCCTACCATACATGTTACCTAAGGTTTTTTCAAGAATAAAGTGAACTCATCTAGCAGATATCTATCCTTACAGAAAAATACCAAGCTCCTGAGCACAGGGCCTCATAGGCTTACCCAGATCACACAGGTCACATTTGAAAAAAAAATGGTGTATTGTCCTGCACACACATGGCCATCCCCAGAATGGGGATCCCCAGAACCCTAAGCCAATCACACACCCTCCGCAGGCCTCTGCTTCCCAGCCATTAAAGAACAGGTTGGTCCAGACAATCTCTAAGAATACATTCAGCTCTGCCATCTTGGGTCACCCACTTGGTTCCCCTGGGACCCATGAAAGCAGAACATTCAAGGCTTGTCCTATGCAAACATCAGCCCCAGCCATGGTGAAGAGCATGGCATCATTAGTATTGCTCATGATAAGTGGGATGTTGAGTTCCCTAGAAATGAAAAGGCTTATTTATAGAGGTGTGGGAAAGGGAGCCAGCATTCCTGCTGCTATTACTCCAGCTGCCCAACACATGGGACCCTGTCAGTTCCTGAATAGACCAAGTTCCTCCCACCACTGGGCCTTTGCACACACACCACTGTCCTCCCTTTGTGGAATACTCTTCTCCACCCTTTCACCTAGTTAACACCTACTCTGCTCTGCCACCAGGTCTCAGCTCAGTTTTCGTTTCCTCGGGGAAGCCCTCCTGGACTTCCCAGACTAGTCAAATTCACTGATTACACATTCTCATGGAGCTCCCTGTATCAGTCATGTATTACCATGATAATGCGGTGGAACAAAACCTCCCCTAAGCTTAACACAATCACTGTATATTATTTCTATAAGTTTGTAAGTCAGCCAGACTGTTCTACCAATCTGAGCCAGACTCAGCTGCTCTCAGGTGGGTTCACACTTATATCTCGGGTCAGTTGGTGAGTCAAAGTTGGAGGCTGGTTCAGCTGGTATGACACTGCCATGCTCCACATGGCCTCTCATCCACAACAAGCTTACCTGGGCATGTGCTCATGGTGGTGGCAAGAAGCATGTAAGGCCTCTTGACACCTAGATTTGTAATTCGTACAGCATCCCTCTCACTGCATTCCACTGGCCAAAGCAAGTCATAGGCCATCCCATAGGTACGGGGTGGAGAAATAGCTTCCACCTCTTAATGGGAGGAAATGAAAAGTCATGTTGCACAGGGAAGGCGGGGAGCTGGGACTATTTTTGCAATCAGTGTATCACACTCCCTTTTGAAGTACACATCACAATCGTAATTTTCCCTTTTATTCATGTGACTGTTACCATCTCACCCACTAAACTGTGTAGTGTAAGCAACAAACCTTGGTTGTATTAAACCATTGAGATATTAGGACTATTTGTTATACAACACAACTAACTTATCCTGACTGATACAAATGTTTACAGCTGCCCACAGACCCCAAACCTCCAGCTCTGTTCCTAGCCTATAAAGTCAATAGAAATGCATGTTGCTGTGGTTGTTTAGAGGTTAACACTCTGGCCCTAATTGAGATTCTTAGTAGAGTGGGCACTTTTATGTGTCCTGAGCATCTATGGTGTAATTGTATTTCTTCCACCCAGAGAAGGTTCTCCAGAAACAGACAGAGGGTAGTGGGAGGGGGATCAGGACTTGGCACAAAGGAATCTTTCACTTGATGGTTTAAGTTCCACACCAGCTATTCATCTCAACAACCATTAACATTCACCTACTATTCCAGGCCTGTGCCAAACCCTAGGCATAGAAAGGGGAGATGCTCACTTAGTGAATAATCGAGTCCAGCTCCCTGATTAAGCAGATGTTGAGCACAAGACTTTATACCATTTGCTGGGGCAGAGTCATTGACCAGTAATGGCTCCCCCAAAATATGTCCAAATTAAGGATAAATCCACCCAGCCACCACTGATACAACCATCCATCCATTCATTCAGTATCTTGAGCACCTGCTATATGCTATTCCAGAACACCCTGTTCTAGTTACTGAGGATATATTGGAGAACAAGAGAAGCCAGAACCCTGCCCTGTGAAGCATCCATTCCGGTGAGGAGTGGACAGAGGTAGACAAGGTTATCGATGATGGTAGACATCAGAATCACTACAAATGCTTTGGGCCACCCTTCTTCTGCATTTGCATCAGTATCTGTAGGAAGTTATCCAGAAGCTGGTCCCATAGCAGTGTTTAGAAGCACTTAAGGAGTCCTGGGCACCCTTCCCAGAGGAGGAGACCAGCCTCCAAGCCAATATCAAATGTGGTAGGACCCACAAGTCTCAGATGAGCTCTGAGGGGACTGCACAGTCTTGCCATGAAGAGACACTCACCATGTGTTCCCTGCCCCAGCCACGTGCCAACCTACAGGAAAGAAGAGAGCAATGCTGGGATCCCACCACCCTTGGGGGCTCTACCCAAGCCTTCCACGTAGACCACAGTGAGGAGCTTCTAATAGCAGGTTGTAGCTGGTGCGCTCAAGTAGCCACTTGGCTTGAAAAATAAATCAACAGTATTTGTTGCCAGAAAAGCCACAGCAGCCAAACCCTCTGTGAGGTTTGAAGGCCGCACATGCTTGAGGCTTCCAGTGCTCGGGAACCAACAGGTTCATATTGTCAGAGGGAGGGCCCTCCAGAAGCATCAGTAACAGCCTTGGTTGACACAGAGCTTTGGATTACTCAGCCGACCTTCTAAAGGCCACCTCTCCAACCAGAGCCCACTTCAGTGTGCCATCCTGCAGGCCGTGAATGTGGGCTCAGGTGGGTGCAGCAAGATCACACCAGTGGTTCTAGCAAACTCCTGGGGTTTCGCCTGGCTATGCCACACCCCACCCTAAGCCTTGGTTTTCGTATGTACAAAATAAAGATGTAATAACAACCTCCCCCAACCGCCAGGGTAATTGTGATTTTTTTTTTAAGTGAGATACATGGATATAGCTCCTACCATAGAATCAGAATATTTGCTGACTTATAATATTAATGCCTCCATATTAGAGCATGCACTGAGTTCCTGTGAGCTGGGCATGGGGCACAGCTGTCTTCATGCATCGCTCCATTTAATCACTTAACTGTACAGGTGGGCATTTTTATTATACCCGTTTCATAAACACTGAGGCTCAGAGAGACTAACTGTGGGCACGTGGTTAGAAACAGGGCTTAAGCTCTGAGTGTGTTCGAGCCTCTTACTGACTTGGGAGGCTGCAGAAAGAGGCAAATGGGCACACCACAGGGGCAGGCTCCACCTTCACTCTTGCCCTTGACCCTGTCTTCTCTTTTCTTGTTTCAGTGGCCTGGGCACACACCTTCCCCTCCCAAGCACGCCAGAAGTGTGGGTCTCAGGACAGTGGGACCCCAAATCCAATGTGCCCAGGCTTGTCAAAGAAGAAACATGCAAATGTATTAAGCAGGGTGGGAATGGATTTTTATGATTCTACCAAATGTCTGATAGTGGGAACATCGCCCACGACAAGTATGTATCAGCTCAAGAGAGGCAGGGAGCGTTTCAGGACACCGTGTGCACCCGGCCTGTGAGTGGCAGCTTCGGGGGTGGATGACAAAGCAGCCCAGAGGCTTCTCTCTCATGGAGGCTGATGCCTGACTCCGAAGGGGCTGAGAGGCACCGGCTAGGTGTGGCTGGTCTCACAGCCAGCCTTGGCCACGTGCTTCCTCTGAATGTCTTCTGCCTCCCAATTCACTGCCCATCCCTGTCGCCCTGCCTGAGTCAGCTCCTTTCAAATCCCCATGCTACAGATACAGAAACTGGGGCTCGCAGAGGTGATGTGACCAGGGACACACGGTTCATAAGGACTTAGCCCCAGGACTTGGCCCAGGTCACAGACTCCAGGCTTAGTCCCTCACCATGCCTACCTTCAACTTCCCCCATGAGGCCTGAGCAGGGAACCAGGCAACACACAGGTGGAATAGCTGATTCCAGCTGGTGGGGTTGAGACAGACTTCAAACGCTGGGCTCCGTGGAGCTAGGACGGCTCTGCCACAGGCACACCATGTGCTCCTGCAGCAGACATTCACCTTGGCAACCGTCAGTCCCACATTCATAAGTGGAGGGCCCATGAGCTCTTGGGAGGCTCAAGTTAGGCCATGCTGGTAAGAATGCCCTGCAGCCTGCAAACAATCTCAGACATCAACTGGTGTCTGCAGAGCATGCACTGCAGGCCAAGAGCTACGGGAAACCCTCCATTCACATGATCTCATGGTCCTTGCCTTTGTGTTGATGCTCATTTTTACATGCACAGCAGAAAACCAGTTCTGGAAGATCTCCAGGAGAGCAGAGCTACCTTCCCTGCACAAACTCTTTCCATGAAATAATATGGGTTCTAAACTCCAGAGACTCAGACACTGTGTCTCCCTCATCTGTGAAACTCACCATATACAACCTCACCAGCTTCCCAAGATTTTTTGAGACATCTTACGCTGGCACACTCACACCCTAAGATATCCAACAAAATTGGAAATGCCGACCTGAACGCAGACTTCTCGGATGGAGAGATGTCACCTCTCCACCCGCTTCTTTATCCCCGGGATTTGAGTATTCCTGGTGCATAGTAGGTGCTCAATAAATATTTCTTGAATGAATGAATGTCTGAGGTAACAATAATGGGCATTTGAATAAAGCACGACAGGGCACATTCCAAGGCAAGTGTCCAGCCACTGTCTTGTCCAGTCTTGATGAGAGGTGGTTGTTATGTTCCCACTTTGCAGATGAAGCAATGGCCACTGACAGAGAACAGGAATCTTTTCATTTGAATGGCAAACCAAACCCTCTTTGCTTACTGAATTCCTTTTCATCCATCAAGGCTTGGATTCCATGCCACCTCCTCTATGAAGCTTTCCCAGTCTCCCCCTATCTCCCAGAGCTCTTCACCAAAACACTATTACTTTTGTTCCCACTCTGGTGATACTAGGATTCGCTGTGTACATACCCATCTTCCTCCTACTGGCAATGTCTTCTCCTTCCCAGAAGTAACACAATGCTCAACACACAGTAGGTCCTCAAGCAAGGTATGCTGACTTTAATATATCCTCAATAATCAACTTGTGGCTAAAATGTCAGAGCTGGAAAAGTCTTTAAAGATCATCTATTGTCCCCCAATTTAGTAGTCTTGCTTGTGCTATCCAGAGAGTTAGCAGCAAACAAGTCTCCTGCCTCCTTCCCAACCAGCAGGCCCCCACCGACACCTAGATTACCCTCCTGTACCAACTCCAATGGATTAGCAACAGTTGCCCCTGGCGCAAGCAGATAGTATGCCACAGTCAGTTAGCAACATCTACCCCTGACACAAGATGGGGATATGGTAGAGGGTTGTCAGCTGACCGTGACCATACTCTTCACATCAATTAACATTATTGTTTATTGATAGATCCTACAACCAGGACAAAATTTAAAAGTGACCCATTCTGCATCCTTGCCAAATTTTCCATACCCAGCCCTTCTCTCCTGCTCTGCCTGTTTTTCTCTCCAATTAGTTTGGAGTGTTCTTCAAGGGCAAATTTTGAGTCTGGTTAATTTCTGCACTCCCACCACCTGCACATAATACAAGGTCCTACGAGTGTGTGTGTGGTGGGGGGGCGGAAATAAGTAAATTAAACGTGGTTCAACAATGATGGGTCCAGAAGGTAAGTGGGTGGACATGCAAATGGACAGTAGACTCTCAGATAACACTTCTCTAAATGTCCCGTCTGCATCAGCCTCACCAGGTAGGGTACAGAGAGAGCCTGGTTCCCCGGGGTTCCTGGATACAGGACTCTCACCCACCACTTTACGCATGAGCTCACATTTCAGGGGTGTGGAAAGTGCATGCGCATCTTTCCAGCTGTGGGTTGGCACATTAGCAAAATATCCACAAAATATAGGTTTGGGGAAATCATCCTATAAAATAGAATGAACCATTTTCCAAAATAGAAAATTGCCCAATCGTTAAAGGGTTGGTTTGTTTTTTGTTTTTGTTTTTTAACCATTCAAATATCCATGGCCTTTATTCCCAGTAGTCCTGTACCTGCTGTGTTACGGAGAAAGGGAAATGTGGATTTATTTGCTTTTTATAATATCCCTACTTTCTGTATGAGGCTCACATGCCAGCTATGTGTGAAGAAATATAAATATTCCAATTCAATTGTAAAAGGATGTAGAGTTGGAATTCTGAACCTCCTGATTTCAATTGTTTACAAATTGTTTCTCCATGCTGCGATTTGTTCAAGGTATTTAAGCAAATGAGTCTATAAAAAGACAGACAGCATATTGTTTTTCATTAAAGATGACCCTATGATCTCAAGCCTTTAAAAATGCATTCTGCTTTTGCCTTTCCTAGGAGAAAGGAAACACTTTGATTTTTAGAAGGGAGGAAGGGAAAAATGAAGTTGCATAAATTATAATAAAGAACCCCAAACAGAATGAAATATTTTTTAATTTAGTCTGTTTCAGTTCTAGAAGGTACTAAAAGTTGCCTCTCACAGCTCCATTTGTCCCTGTGTCTGAGAACCACAAAAATGGGTGGTAACTCATCCTGGGATGTAGAACTCATGTTTTTTGGATGGGATGCTTGTCAGGACAACAGCTGGATGTGGCTAGGACCCTAGGGCCAGGCACTGGCTTCAGGTTTTCTTGCGATCAGCTTTATCTCATTTGGGGAAATTCACATTTCCATGTTCCCTTATGTGTGTTCAATCAAGCATCCACCCCTTATTCCAAATCATGGGCAAAGTACCTATTTGGTGCAAGGAACTGGACTGGGATGTGGGAACCCAGAAATGGATGAGATCAGTTCTTGCCCTCCAGAGGCTGACAGCCAAGAGCAAATGCCCCCAGCTCTACTGAGTACAATTCAAGGGGCCCAGTAGCAGGCTGGTGGGAGCTGGGTTGAAGATGGGAGGTGATATTGTGATTTATAATAAGAAATATATATTTGGTCTCTGTCCCGATTTCTAGCACAGGGCTACTAAAACTCTTGGAATTTCCTAAGTGATAAGAGCCATAAAAGTGTCTTAATATTCATAACAAACTCCTTGCAACCACGCCTAAGTTTATGTTAATGATGACTTTTGGAATTTTGGAAAGCACCTAAGGATGGGGGCTGGTTGTCAGGGGAGCAAACCATGTGACTGGACGTTTCAGTGCCACCCACTCCTGACCTCCGGGGAAGAAGAGAGGAGTTGCAGGTTAAATCCTTCATGAATGGTCAGCAATTTTATCAGTCACACCTATGTAACAAAACCCAACCCTCCACAGAAACCAAAAGGGTGGTTTTGTAGTGCTTCTGAGTTGATAAACATGTGAAGATGTGGGGAGGGTGGCATGCTCAGAGAGGGTGGGGAAGCTCCAAGACCCTTCCTCCACTCTTTGCCTTGTGCGTCTCTTCCATATTGCTGTTCCTGAGTTATATCTTTTTATGATAAACTGGTAACCTATTAAGCAAGATGTTTCTCTGAGTTCTGTGAGCCAAGCTAGCAAAATCATAGTGCCCAGAGAGGGAGTCATCGTAATCTCCGATCAATAGCTGGTGGGTCAGAAGTACAAGAGACAACCTGGACTTGCAATTGGCATCTGAAGTGGGGGGCAAGGCAGGCTTGTAGGACTGAGCCTTTAACAAATGGGGTCTGATGCTATCGCCAGGTAGATGGTGTCAGAACTGAGTTGAATTATGTCTGGTGTCAGACAACTGCTTGGTGTAAGGAAAACCTCACATATTGTAACTGGTGACCAGAAACCTAAGGATCTGGAGACCTGGGAAACACAGACACAAAAAGTCACTTTCTTTCTCAGAGGCCTTCAAAGATATCTTTGTAAAGCTGATGGTGATTTTTTAAAAAATTCAGGGAGGCAGGCCAAAATGTGGTATAGGAAGATGCTGATCTCATGTCCTCCTGTGGAAATCTACAGCTGCAATACGGAATAATGTCCACTGAAAAAGAGCTGAGAACTAACTGAATAATTCCCTCCACAACAAGGGGATAAAGGACCACATCAAGATGGGTAGGAGAGTCAGAGAGGTGGTTTTTCCAAAAATCCCACCCTCAGTATGGCAGCCCCCACTAGGGAGGGATCTCACGGGTCCAGAGCCTCTCCCAGAGGAGTGAGGGGTTCATGCCCCACATCAGGCACCCCACCCTTGGGACCTGCACCAGACAGATTAGACCTCAAAAATGTCTGGCTTTGGAAACCAATGGAGCTTATATCCAGGGGACCCCAGGGACTGTGGGGATCTGAGATACTACTTTCAAGGGGGCTCACACACTAACTCGTTAATCCTGGGACCCAGCTCAAAGGCAGCAGTTTGAAAGTGGTTAGATTATATGTGGAGGATATGCTTTGCTAAACTTAAAGCATCTGCTGGAAGGGCAGACGCCAGTTGAGGCTTTCTTGGGGTACCAAGATGCTGACATGTGCCATTTTTGTGCTCTCCCTCTACCTTGCTAGCACAGACACACACGTGCAAACATAGCCTCACTAAAGCTACAGATGTGTCCTGCCCCAGTGCTGCTCTTCCCTGGCTCCAGTAAGGTGACAGTGTGCACTGCCCCCAGTACTCTCCCACAGCCTCACTAAGGTTATGAATACAGTCCTCATAGGAGACATCCCTGGGTCCCCTGGCCATGGTGGCCAGAGGGGTTTGCATTTCTGGACTCCATGGGACTGTAACAATCAGAAAGACAGCTCCTGGAAGCCTACTACACCCAGAAGACTGCACAGACAGCAGTCTTTCAGCAGTCTGCAGTGAGAAAGGCTTATCTTCTTATCCTAGATCTTCAACCTGAGGTACAGGCTTCAGGTTCATTACACATCTAGAGGCTACAGAGGTGCTCTCAGGGAACATAGGCAGGGAGAAACCATCTCTGAGCCCTCCTTCAGGCTAAGGGGAAGCTAAATGACACCTTAGACCAGATGGACTTAATAGATATATATATAGAATATCCCATCCAAAAGCAGCAGAATACACATTCTTCTTCAAGTGCACATGGAACATTCCCCAGGATAGATCACGTGTTGGGTCACAAAACAAGTCTCAATAAAGTTCAGAGGACTAAAATCATATCAAGCGTCTTCTCCAACCACAATGGTATGAAACTAGAGATCAATTACAAGAAGAAAGACTGGGAAAATGACAAATATGTGGAGAAAAACAATATGCTACTGAATAACCAATGGGTCAATTAAGAAATCAAAGGGGAAATAAAAAATACCTTGAGACAAACAAAAATGGAAGCACGACAGTTTAAAATCTATGAGGTGCAGCAAAAGCAGTTTTAAGGGGGAATTTCACAGAGACACAGGCCCACCTCAAGCAATAAGAAAAATCTCAAACAGCAATCTAACTTTACACCTATAGGAACTAGAAAAAGAAAAACAAAAGAAGCCCAAAGTCAGTAGAAGGAAGGAAAAGATAAAGAGTGAATAGAGACCAAAAAGGTAGAAATGATCCCTGAATCTAAGAGCTGGTTCTTTGAAAAGATAAACAAAATTGACAAACTTTTAACTAGATTCACCAAGAAGAAAGAAAGAAGTCTCAAATAAATAAAATCAGAAATGAAAGAGAAGTCACAGCTGATACCACAAAAAAGCCAAGGATCATAAGAGACTACTATGAACAACTACATGCCAACAAATTGCACAACATAGAAGAAATAGATAAATTCCTAGAAACATACAATCTTCCAAGCCTGAATCATGAAGAAACAGAAAATCTAAATAGATGATCACTAGCAAGGAGATTGAATCAGTAATCAAAAACCTCTCAATAAATAAAAGTCCAGACCCAGACAGTATCACTGGTTAATTCCACCAAACATTCAAAAATTTAATACCTTGGGTCACTTGGGTGCTCAGTGGGTTAAGCATCCAACTCTTGATCTCAAGGTCTTGATCTCAGAGTTCAAGCCCCACATTGGGGCCTATTTAAGAAAAAGAATATATATATATATATATATGCATATATATATACACACACACATTTAATAACTATCCTCCTCAAACTCTTCTAAATAATCAAAGAGGAGGAAACACTTCCAAACTCATTTTATGAGGCCAGCATTACCTGATACCAAAACTAGACAAGGATACCGCAATAAAAGACTACAAGCCAGTATCCCTGATGAACATAGATGCAAAAATCCTCAGCAACAAAAATATTAGCGGACCGAATTCAACAACACATTAAAAAAATCATACACCATGATCAAGTGAGGATTTATTCCAGGAATGCAAGGATAGTTCAACATCTGTAATTAATCACTGTGATACCCCACATTAACAAAATGAAAGATAAAAATTATATGATCTTCTTAATAGATGCAGAAAAAAAGCATTTAACAGAATTCAACATCCATTTATGATAAAAATTCTCAACAAAATTGGTATAGAGGGAACATACCTCAACATAATAAGGTCCATATATGATAAGCCCACAGCTAACATCATGCTCAATGGTGAAAAGCTGAAAGTTTTTCCTCTAAAATCAGGAAAACGACAAGGATGCCTACTCTCACCACTTTTATTCAACATAGTATTGGAAATCCTAGCCACAACAAACAGGTGGAAAAAAAGAAGCATCCATATGGGAAAGAAAGAAGTAAAACTGTCACTATTCTCAGATGACATGTGATACTATATATAGGAAACCCTAAAGATGCCATTAAAAAACTGTTAGAACTGATAAATGAATTGAGTAAAGTTGCAGGATACAAAAATCAATATACAGAAATCTGTTGCATTTCTCTACACCAATAACAACCTATCAGGAAAGAATTAAAAAACAACCCCATTTACAATTACATCAAAAAGAATAAAATACCTAGGAATACATTTAACCAACAAAGTGAAAGACCTGTATTCTGAAAACTATAAGACACTGATGAGAGAAATTAAAGATGACACAAATAAATGGAAAGATACTCTGTGCTCATGGATTGGAAGAATTAATACTTTTTAAATGTCCATACTACCCAAAACAATCTGCAAATTCAGTGCAATCCCTATCAAAATTCCAATGGCATTTTTCACAAAACTAGACCAAACAATTCTAAAATTTGTGTGGAAAGACCCCAAGTTGTCAAAGCAATCTCTAGAAAGAAGAACAAAACTGAAGATATCATGCGCCCTGTTTTCAAACTATATTACAAAGCTACAGTAATCAAAACAGCATAATTGACCTAAAAACAGACACAGAGATCAATGGAACAGAATACAGAGCCCAGAAATAAACACATATATGTGGTCAATTAATGACAGTCAATAACTGTGTTGGGAAAACTGGACAGCCACATGCACAAGATTGTAACTAGATCATTTCTTACACCACACACAAAAATTAACTCAAAATGTATTAAAGACTTGAATGCAAGACCTGAAACCATGAAACTCTTAGAAGACACATAGGCAGTAAGCTCCATTGGTCTTGTGTTGAATTTTTGGTTCTGACTCCAAAAGCAAAACTATACAATGTTTGGGACCACATCAAACTAAAAAGCTTCTTCGCAGCAAAGGAAACCATCAACAACACGAAAAGGCAACCTACTGAATGGGAGAAAATATTTGCAAATCATGTATCTGATAAGGAGTTAATACCCAAAATATATAAAGAACTCAACTAAATAACAAACAAAACATCCAGTTAAAAAATGGGCAGGGGTGCCTGGGTGGCTCAGTCAGTTAGGCAGCCGACTCTTGATTTCGGCTCAGGTCGTGATCTCAGGGTCGTGAAATGGAGCCCCACGTCACGGTCCATGCTCAGCGGGGAGTCTGCTTGTCCTTCTTCCTTTCCCTCTGCACCTTCCCCTGCTCACTCTATCTAAAATAAATAAATACATCTTTTTTAAAAAATGGGCAGAGGATCTAGACATTTTTCCAAAGAAGACATACAGATGATTAACAGGTACATGAAAAGATGTCCAACATTACTAATTATCAAGGAAATGCAAATCAAAACCAAAATGAGATATCACCTCATACCTGTTAGAATGGCTAATAACAAAAATACACGAAATAACAAGTGTTGGAGGGGATGTGGAAAAAGAGAACTCTCGTACACTGTTAGTCAGAATATAAACTAGTGCAACCACTCTGGAAAACAGTATGGAGGTTCCTCAAAAAAATTAAAAATAAAACTACCTTACGATCCAGTCCTACATCTGGATATTTATCCAAAGAAAATGAAAACACTAATTCAGAAAGATTTTGCCACTCTTCGTTAGTGGCAGCATTATTTACAATAGCCAAGACAGGGAAACAACCTATGTGTCCATCAATGGGTAGGTGGATAAAGACTACGTGGTGTGTATATACAATGGAATATCACTCAAGCCACTTGCAACAACGTGGATGGACCTTGACAGTATTATGCTACATGAAATAAATCAGAGAGAGAAAAGCAAATACCATGATTTCACTTATATGTGGAACCTAAAACACAAAACGAATGAGCAAAACAGAACGCAGAGATACAGAGAACAGATTGGTGGTCATCACAGCAGAAGGGTGTTGGGGTGGACACAATGAGTGAAGGAGGTCAACTGTGTGTCGACAGACGGCAACCAGACTTATTGTGGTGATCACTTTATAGTGTATGCAAATATCAAAATTTTTATGCTATATGCCTGAAACGAATATCATGTTATATATTATATAACATGATATATAACATGTTATATATTATATAACAATCATGATATATATTATATAACATGATTATATATTATATAACATGATATTATATATATATATATATATAAAGGTAAAATTTTACCTTGATAAAGGTAAAACTTAAAAAGTGACTACCCCGTGACAAGCCCCACACTGGGTGCTCCTCAGATGCTAGCTCATTTTATCATTTACTCTCAAGGGACTGACCCTCTAGGATGTAAGTAAATTTCTCAAGACCTGGAACCTGTTTGTAGCTGACCAAGATCCAAGCCAGCACTTCCAGCTCCAGACCCTGGGATGCTCTCTTGCCTGCACCACATTCTGCCTTAAGAGGTGAATCTGGGGCATCTTTAAATGCCCAGCTGACTTCCACACTTCAAATGAATCAACATGTCTGCAGAGTTTGCATTGGAAAGAACCCAGGAACTAGCTGAGTGATCCAATCACTTTATCTTGCAAAAGAGGAAATAGGGCCCAGGAAGGGGACTTGCCCCGCCCAGAGTCACACAGCCCTTAGAATCCAGGTCTTCCAACTCAGGGCTCCGCATGCAACTCCATTGCCACACGCATGCTCTCCCTTCCCTCCCTCCATCTTTTAATGATGTTTGGATACCAAGTCACAAACTTATGTCAGTGGAGTCCCTGCAAATATTTTCCATTTGGTTTGCAGGTTAGTGAGATTCCTGCCTCGTGGTTTTAGCCAATTTATGCTTCCATTCTCAAAACAGACTTTTCTCCTAATAAAGGCTTTTATTACTATTATCCACCTGTCATTACCAGGCATTAGACAATTATAGAGCACAGACTGGCTCTCCCACCATGAACCTTCCCCTCTGCTTTCGGCAGGGAGAGGGGCACACATAAACAGAACATTTCATTAAAAAAATAGAGACGAATCTTTAATTTTTTTAAGCACTGCCAAGACTGCTACCTACGCTTTTTAAAACTTTGTTGTGAAAAGTCATTGGCGTGAGTGAGAGGGGGATAAAAAAAAAGTGTGGGCTAGAAGCCGTCTCCAGCCCCATTTTGATTGCCAGACGATTGACAAAATAATTTGTACCCGTCGATGCTCATGAAGGGAATTTTTACAATGGATTTGCCAAGCAGATTTTTAATTTTAATCAGTAATGAAAAAATGACAACACGGATCACAACAAGACATCAGCTGCTGAGCGGGCTTTGCAGTCCCTGTCAGGCAGCCTCCATCAGGGACCCGCACCTCCGTGAACATCAATCACCGGTTTCAAACTCCTGTACATCTTCAGGATTTAATTAGACATTTAAGTTCTTTACCCGCAATTTGCAAAATTGTCACTTACCAAAAGTGCAAGACACTAAAAAATGTTCCGCGTGAGTCCCGGGAGCCTGTTTACCTCCCGTTCTAGGGAGGACTGCAAGGTATCGGGCACTCTCCCAGCTGCAGCGGCTGACCCACAGCTACAGATCATTTTCAAAAAGCAAACACTTAAAGGTTGATGATTATGGTAAAAAAGCAGCCCAAACCATCATGGAAGGACACGGGAGAGGAGGAATGGATGTGACGGTGGTTTGTTCTCTTTGCGCAAGCTTATTCTGAAACCACCTCAGTCATGATGACCTGCCCTGGTCTGGAAAACAGAAGGGCTTTAGAAGCAGGTTGGTGTCCTGGCTCCATCGTGAACCAGCTGTGTGACCCTGAGCCAGTCGCTACGCCTCTCTGAGCCTTTGCTTCCAATAAGCCCAGAAATAGATATGTAAAAATAAAGAAATAGCCAGCCTTCATTAATGAACTGCAAGAACCTATATAAACTTCCTGTAGCATGCTTTATAGAGGTTAATTCCACCTTGCTTAGGGGATCAGGAAATGTCCCACCCATCTGAAGAAGGATGTACCCCGCAGGTCATGTGAGCGAGAGACAGATCAGCATTCCTACCTATTGTGGCCAGGAGGAAGGCTCCTGACAGCCAGCCTGGTTGGCTGGCCCTGTGACCGCCTGTCCAGGACCGCTGGCCAGCAGCCGTGACCAAAAACATGCACGACATAGAGTATATTTTGCCGTCTGGGGCTTTCATCTTCCACCTTCAAAAGCCCCTAAAGCTGGGTTGCTTTGAAATCTTTGGAGCTTGGGGTTTTTCATTCTGTTTGGTTTTCTGGTCTAGATGAAATGAGTTATTCTTGGTTTAATTTTTCATTGATGGGAGAGTAGTTGGAGGATGAGCCTCCCAAGGTTCACCCAGGCTCTTAGCTCAGGTGCAGCACTCAGGAAGCAGATCGGAAAATAAGCAACGCCTTCTCCTTTAAGAGAACCTTGGCTTAGGGAGGCGCATTATTGAAAAGAACATAAAAGGTGGATTGTGAAAGCCTATTACTCACAGATAAGAAATGCACCCCAGGCAAAGCTGAGGAGCACAGACTTCTTTTCTAGCTGAAGTTTCTTTCAAGTGATGGTTGGCCCCCACCCCTAAGAGTGGAGGGACTGGAGGGATGTTCTCACCTTGCACTCCAGTCTCCAGGCACGATGGACAAGCACCCCAAACTGCAAGTGTTAAACCAATTTACTAGTCAAAACTGACAAAATGTGTTTTGCAGTTTCGCCCCTACCAAGATTACCTGTCCTCACCTGGGTGAATCCCCACTACTTTCCTGAAGGAGACAGACAAGGCGCTGTCTCATTCCCCACTAGCTGTCATGGCAATCTTGTCTTCGGAGTGACCACGAGGGCCTTTCCCACAAGGATGCAGTCTGTCCCGTCTGGACTGCAGACTCACAGAAACCACAGTCCATGAATCAATGTCGGCAGGAACTGAGCCTTGGCAAGTCCAGGCTGGGGCTCTGAGGCCAGGGGCTCTAACCCCACTCAGGTGCCAAACCACTGTGTGACAGAGGAAAGCCACAGCCCCCCTCTGGGCCTCAGCTTCCCCATCTGAAAATCAAAGGTGCTGTTAGGATAACCACTAAAATTCCTTCCACCCCACAATAGCCCTGATTCTGTGAAGCCATGACACTAATCTAGGGAGAAACAAACTAACACAAGTTTAGAATCTGTAGATCTAGCTTCGAATTCTAAATCTGCCATGAGTTTCTGCCTCTGTGTGTGTGTGTGTGTGTGCGCGTGCACCAAAGGTGTTGCCTCCTCCAAGAAGCCCTTCCTGATTTCTCTTCCCTGGGCTCCGGGGGGAAGAGCCTCTCAGGAGTGCCTAAACCAGATCCACCTGTACCCGTCTCACAGCTTTGCCACAGCTCCTTCCTGTGTGTTAGTGGGAGCCATGCTGGGGGCTTTCACTTCATAATGTCACAGTCTGTTGACCTGTCCATACCTCATCGGGTCTTGGGCCCCTTCATCTCTTTTGTGGGCCCAGGCCCCCAGGATCCTCCTTACATTTGTGTGTGTGTCCTCTGGTTCCATCACTTTTAGCTCTATCAGCCTGCACCTGCAACACCCTTTAGGGGACAGGTCTGGGCTACCTGAGCTGCCTCATCTGCCTTCAGAAAGTCTAAGTGCCCAGAAGTTTGCCAGCCCCTTGGAAAGTCTTTGGCTGGTGCCTGGCCCAGCTCCCTGGCCTTCGGTGCTATGAGCTCAGAGGTACAACTTGTGCTCCAAAGCGCCCCTGTGGGATCAGGCTGAGATGGGGGTTTGCCTGAAATCATGCCCTTGCTGAGCTTCTCCCCTGTAATCTCTTCATCCCTACCCCTGACTTTTACCAGCTTCTTCTCGGAGCACTTCCTTAACACGTGGTTCTTGTGTGTCGATCTGTTTCTGAGCAGCCAAAGCTAAAACATCCCCATTGCTAAGGAAGGGTGTGGTACACAGTAGGTGCCCCTCAACAAATATCTGTTGAATGAATGAGTGTATATCTCCCCAGGCTCAGTAAGTGTTGGCTGGACACGTGAATTATTTCATAGAGATGGAAAGCCAGATTAGGCCAGAGGAGGTCTTCCAGAAGAAGTCTACCTTGAAATATAAGCCCCACGAGAGTAGAGATTTGTATCTGGTTTCATCGCATCCACAGAGTCTGGTCCATCATGGGCTCTCAACAAATATATATTGACTGGAAGAGCAAATGTAGTTCGCCCCTTTGCTGCCGACAAGTGCAGCATCCTCCAGTTAAACACCTACTCTGTTTGAAAAGAACCGTGGGACTTGGCTTTCCACCCTGATGCTGAACAGAGCCTGGGCCCCTTCCTTCCAGACCCCTCCCTCCCACCGGAGCCATGGCCTGTGACCAGGACCAAGCGGGGCTGCAGGACAGCTAGTCCCATCTCAGCAAAAGTGTGTTCATGGCCCACACCCAGAAAAGACGCCCCTGGGCAGCATCACCCCGGGTGACCTGCCTGGCACTGAGGGAACAATGGCGAGGCGGAGCGATGCCAGCCCTCCGTGGGCCGAGGCGGGCTGGGGCGGCAGGTTCACACACTTCAGACATGTGTGTGAGCGCCCTTCATAATAGGGCTTTGTCCGGGCCCCAGTGAGCCAGCGTCTGCAAAGCCCTGGGAGGGTGCAGGCGGCGGCCCACATACACAACGCCACCCTCCAGCTCTGGGCGGCTCGGTCCAGAGTCTGCAAACATGAGGACTTCCAGGGAGCGGGCGAGCTGGGTCCTAGGACCCCGCCTGCCAACGCTTCTCTGTGGGGCTAGAACTATACAAGGACTTACTCCCTGACAGTTTGAAAACAAGTCTTACTCCCTGGCCATTTGAAAAGAAGGACATGATGTGGACCATAAGGAAGAGGGAGGAAATCTCCAACCATTGAACACTGACTATATACCAGGCCCCATGCCGTGTACTCTATCTTCCTTTATCTCATCTCACCTCTGTGAGGGAGGAGGGCATCATCATAACCAGTATACAGATGAGAAAACTAGGCTCAGAGCAGGAAAGGGACTTGTCCACCCTCACCAGGACCCCAGGTGTCTCTGCCTCCAAGGCCTGTGCTCTTGCCCCTCCCCCACACAGATGGGCAGAGGCCCCCTCCTCCCTCCCTAAACACCCGCCACCCCTCATCTCTGTGAGAGCGGTCCCGTCTGGGTGGATGGTGCACATGGACTTGGCAGGGCATCCAAAATGGGATTTATATTTTATTAAAGTCTGGGGACTAAAAATAGAGATTCTTTACCAGAAGAAAGACAACAGAAAGCATGATAGGAGAGCTGGAGGAGAAGGGTGGTGTGGTGGCGGCCTGAGTGTTAGAAGCAGGAGGACCTGGGCTCAAGTGACAGCTCCACCACGTCCAAGCTGTGTGACCCAGGAAGAGTTCCTTAACCTCCCTGAGCCTCTGCCCCATCACCTGTGTTTTGGGCAGAGAATCGTGCCCTCCTACTACACCTAGGAGCCTCATAAGAATGGTCTTGTCACATGACAAATACCCGATGAAGGTTTCCTATTAATATTACTATTGACCATCATCCTTCCCTCGTGTTTCAAGACCCAGTTCTGCCACTTATTGTCTGGGGAATTTAGACAAGGGGGTTAGTGTCTCTAAGTCTCAGTTTCTTCATCTACAAAATGGGAATATGGGTCTCCACCATGGAAGGCCATGAGGGTTAAGTGAGGTCATGTGCATTAATACTCTTAGTGTGGCCCCCAATGGACACACGCCCCAGCAAATTGTACCATCAAAATCCTACCAGTTTTCATTTGGCAGATCAACTGACTATGGCCAGTCCTCGAAGGTAGCAATGACAGTCACCTCAAGTGCACGTTGTGTCCACCTCCAGGGGTGACCAGAAGCCGACTGGTCATCTAGTCCTACCTCGGCATTCAGCAGCATCCTTAGGTAGCTTGAAATTGTCTGGGGTACAAGCATTGACACCAGTGGAAATTGGCAAATTGCTGCAAATCAGGAATTTCCCCCAAAAAAGCTGGTTGTTACACATTAACAGCACACCACGCCACTGATTATTTCACTTCCTCTGACAACCTCAAGGTACGTGTAACAACCAAACAGCACAGACCCCGTCCTGCTGGAATGCACAAGAGATTTGAGACCACAGCTGAGATCCCAGCCTTGGGTCCAAGAGGTCCATTTCACAGATGACGAAATGCAGGGTCAGACCCCATTTTTCAACACACTCTTGAGTCTTCCCGGGGAATGACACCAGGCCATTAAAATCACAGGGACCATCAGAAGGTGCTTAGCAAGGATGCACAAATTGCTAGTTGAAGGATCACAACCCCTACACTGTCAGAGGCAGAGCCAGAGCCAGTGTCCAGAGGACATTGTACCTTGGGAAGCAGCCAAACCCTGATCCATCCCACTCAGCCAAGGGGGAAAGGTCAGTCTCCCAGCGATCGATTATCTGTAGAAATTTCCCTGTGCACACACCAGAAATGTAGATGCTGAGCCAAGGAAGCAGCCTTGCCCTTGGTCCGCGAAGCTGTCTGCCGGCCACAGGAAGGGAGAGCGTGCTAGGAGAGAGAGACGTGAATGCCAAGGCATAGCTCCAGCCGCTGTAGGACATGCTGCCTCTCCTGGCTTCAGCCCTGCCCACCACTCTTCCCAGTGCCAGGGCTACCCCTCCCGGACCCCTGCCCTCACAGCAGCCTCTCTTTTTTAAAAAAGATTTTATTTATTTATTTGAGAGAGAGAGTGAACGGAAGGGAGAGGGAGAGAGAATCTGAAGCAGACTCTTCGCTGAGCATGGAGCCCGACTCGGGGCTTGATCCCACAACCCTGAGATTATGACCTGAGCTGAAATCAATACTCGGATGCCGAACCCACTGAGCCGCCCAGGTGCCCCTGCAGCCTCTCCTCTGTCCTCCTTTGAGGTAGCTCATGTTTACTGAACACTTGGCTACATGACAGGCCCAAAGTGAGTGCTTCCGTGCATCCCGACACCTCATCCTCCCAGTGCCCAGGAGGTAGGCACTGCCAAGTCCTCGTTCTACAGCTGAGAAAGCAAGGCCCAGAGAGTTTGAATAACTCAGCCAACATCCCTCAGCTAGGTGACTTTGATAGTCAACGATAGACTCCGGGGCCCAAGGGAAAAACCAACCAGTAAGTACCTGTCAAGTGAGTGAATGAGTGACTAAAGGTATGAGTTTTTTAAACTGTGAATTTTCTAAAGCACAAATTTGACCTTGTTTCTGCCTTGCATAAAGCCCTTCTAGGCCACCATGACCTTCAGACTGAGCCCAAGCTCCTCGCCTGGCATTCAGAGCTCCCATTGGCTGCCCCACACACCTGCAGCATTTTCTGCCACTGCCCACGCAGCATTGGAGGCCCCAAGGGTGCTACCAGCACCCTCCCAGGTCACCATGCTTCCTGAGCTCCCTCAAGGTCGCCCAGAGAACACCCTCCACAGCACCTGCCTTGGCAATCCACAAAACCCTGGTTGGCCATTCACTCCCACCTATGTATGGCCTCCTATGAAGGCTTCCAGACCCTCCCAAGCAGAGTCAGCAACTATTCCTCCACTTACAAGATACCTCGGTCCAGCTCCTGAGTGGTTGTCCATGGCTTTCCCGCCTTTCCACTGGTCCTTGGGGTCCTAATGTCTGGGGTTGAAATAGGTCCCTCCAAAATTCCTATGTTGGAGTCCCAACACCCAGTACCTCAGCACATGATCATAGTTGGAAAGAGAGCCTTTACGGAGTTAAAGTGAAGTTTTCAAGTTAAAATGAAGTCATCAAAGTGGGCTCTAATCCAATATGATGGGTGTCCTTCTGAGAAGGGGACATTTAGACACAGAGAGACACCCAGGGAGATCACCCTGTGAACATGAAGACAGCATTGACAAACTGAGGAGCAAGATCAGAATAGATTTTTCCTCAGCCCACGGAAGGAACCAACCCTAGGGGCACCTTGATCTTGGACTCCTGGCTTCCAGAACCATGAGACGACCCATCTCTGTTGGTTTACTCACCCAGGCCATAGTACTTTGTCATGGCAACCCCCAGAAACTAACCCAGCTGGAGCCGGCACGGGACTCTCAAGCTTGTACCCCACGCCCACCTCAGTGCCCAAGTCTGAGGAGTGGACACTCGGGTAAGTAAAGGGACAGGTGAGTACAATGTTTTGAGGTCAAAATAATAGACTTTTGTACCAAATTAACTGATAACTGAGGCTTTTTTTTTTTCTGCTGCTGGCCAGCAATTTTCAAATAATACACCCTGGTAAAAAGAAATGGGGCATGAAGCAGGGGGCTTCATTCATCCAAGAACATTTATTGAGCACCTGCTATATACCTAGGCCAGGCTTCCATGTGTGCCTAAGGCTCTGGAGCAAAATCAAAGAGTTCCGCTGCAGTAGAAGACTTTTTCCACCCCGCCTTCTCTCTCTCTCTCTCTCTCTCTCTCTCTCTCTCTTTCTCACACATACACACACACACCATCAATGAGTAGAATTTTCTCAGTTTCAAGTTCTTCCTGTCCTAAATTTCTCTTAAACTTTTGACTCTTTGTGCCAGTAGAAGATATCACCTATCATACTTCAAACTATACTTAGTGTATTTCATCATTTTAGGCTTAAAATGCCAACAATGTTTCACGACATTCTGCAAAGTACATCACGACCCTTTCTATTTTTAACTTGACAACCTCAGTTAAGCTGTTTTTTAACTGCCGTTAAAAAAAAAAAACATTTTGTTTGTTTTGAGGGGCTAAGTTGGAGTTTATATATCCATCAGCAAATCAGGAAACATTGTTCAGTCCTACTGTGTGCCAGGCACACGTGAGCAGAGAGGCCACCGAGAGGAGTCGTGTCTCCACAAAGACCTCCCAGGCCCACTGCATGTGGGGCCTGTGTGGGCACAAAGGGGAGGACAGTTGCATGAGACTGTCCTGGTCCTAGATCTACCTGCGCTCTGCCCATCCGGCTGCTGGACAGTTGAGTGGCAGGTGGTCGGGCCAAGCGGGGGCATGAGCTTTAGCTGCCCTATGCTGCCAAAATAGGGAATTCAAACCTCATATGAGCACATCAGTCAGGAAGTGACCAGGAAAGGTCCAAAGCTGGTAAGGCCAGGGCCTGTTGGATAGGAAGCCAGGAGATCCCAATCTGGGGAGATCAGAGAGGCTGCCCCGATATGTATCACCAAATCCTCACGAAACTGCAATTCATTATGTGCATGTCTGTCTGCCCGCTTACACTGTGAGCTATTTGAGAACTCTGCCTGCATCCCTGACCTACCCTGGCCCCAGGTGAGCTCTCGGCAAATGCTGCTGGGACTGAACTATTTCCAACCAGGGTCACAGCAGGACAGCAAGGTGGGGTGTGGCTCACCCTGAGCTCTTGGGGCTCTGCCTCTCCCAGCCCAGTGCTCCGGCCCACCCAGCACAGGACCTGGCCCCATTCCCTAGGGCCCCAAGTTGGAGGAGAAGAAACCAAAGGTCCTGAGCGAGCACTGTGCACACGCGCTCACCGGGGGCCTCCTATCTGCGGCGACACGGCAAGATCTCACACACCTGTGCGTGCTACTGGGACACACTGACTGTTCTCACACCACAAGTCTGTCTAGCTCCATCGGACTCTTCCGGCTGTGCCAGGCTCCACCACTCACGAGCCAGACGGTGACAGTGATTACCATGACGACAGAAAGCCCGAGATGGCACACTCTCCATGAGCCTGGCACTGTCCTCTCCAACCACCCCTGAGGGAAATGTCGTTCTACCCATTTGACAGATGAGTGCACCAAGCCACAGAAAGGATGAAGAACTCGCTGGAAGTCTTGCAGCTGGTAGATGGCCAGGCCATCTCCCTGCAGTCCTCTCCCCAGGACTCTGACCCCCGCTGCAAACCTTTCAGCAACACTTGCCCCCCTGTGGGCTGTGAGCTTTACCCTGTGGGTCCTGTGGGAGCCACCCTCCCACGGGCCCTTTGCTGTGGAAGCACCTCGTGGGGGGAGCTCGGACTCCTGGGGCCAGGAGCTCACAGAATAGGGTTTCCCACGCCAGACAGAGCAGAGGAAGGTGGTTGGAGGTCAGTGGGCCTTGTCAGGAAGTTGGATCCACTTTGCAGAAAAGTCACTCAGATGCAGAGACCAGAACCTGCTGGAAGGGGGCAAAGGACAAAGACAGCTTTCATCGACCTCCCTGCCAGCTAAATACATACCTCCCTCACACGCCTGTCAAAAGGCAAAGGAGGGGCTCCTGCCCCCTGGCCTAACTGAAGGAGAGCAAGTCTTGGAGACTGGTCCAAACCCAGCTCCTGCCATTTGTGAGCTGTGTGACCCATAGAACATCACGGAACCTCTCTGAGCCTCATATCCTGCAAAGAACAGAGGTGGAAATATTTTCAAGGCTTATGTGTCATTGAAAAACAGTTTCTCCCACAGCACTGGCTAGTTTGTAGGAAAGGCAAATTCTCTTTTGTCTGGAAAGAAGGTAGAGCCTTCAACTCGCTCTATTCCTCTCCTCCCCACCCCTCCCATCTTCAGTGGACCAGGCCCCCCCAGCTAATCCTGCTGTGCTGAATCCATGGGGAGGATGCTGAAATGGGTGACCCGAGTCAGGGCTTCCTGGGTTCCCCAGGAGTCCCAGCTGCTGGGCCCTGACTTGCCCCTTGGCCTCTGGGAGGAAAAGGAAAGAAGGACAGTCCTCCACCGCACCCCTGGCTCGGGACCCTTCACCTGCCTCGGGGACGTCCCCTCCACGCAAGTCTCCAAAGGCACTGTTCTTCCATTTTACGGATGAGGAAACCAAGGCTTGGATTGTTGAAATGAACCATGGACACATCAGGATCCAAAGCTAACGCAGAAGAACCCCGACACCCAGCCACACACCCTGGGCTCCGCCAGCGGCCCAACCTCACAGCCCCTTCACTGTGCTCGCACCAGGGCCGGAAATGAGACGCGCCCCTCGGCGGGAAACAGGCCGGAGCCGCCCGAGCCCTGCCAATCATCCGACAGAACATATGCATCTCAAGGATGGAACAGTTGTATGCTCTTTTTTACCCAAACTTAATATTTTGCATGTTCCTCTCTCAAACACCACAAACCTTCCTGTCGCCATGTTGCGTAAGCCCCAGAGATATTTTCTTTCTTATGCTTTACCCCACACAGCGGCTGTCTTCTGAGAAAAGAAACCGACCAAGGGACAAAATCGTGTAAATATCCCAGCCATTCACTATCCAGCATAATCATCGTGCAAAGAGCAACATTTGGGCCTCAACTCACTAGCGGATAACTCAGTGCGTTATGCAATTAGCCAACACGCCGTTAGCGGGGTTTCAACGCAGGCAAGCTCCCGGGGGCAGCACAGGGTTCCAGGAGACCCTGTGTACCGGGACAGACACAACAAAGTGCTCCCTGCCCCGGGGAAGATGCCTAGAGAAGGTTCATTTGGAAAAATGAAGGTGAGCTCCTAAAATCTTGGAATCCACCTCCTCTCCATCCAATCTGCTTCCAAAGGCCCCGGGACTTAGCTCGGGTGGCTCTAACAATACAGACGGGATGTTCTAACTGACAGACGCTTATTTCTATTTATTCTGGAGGCTGGGAAGTCCAAGATCAAGATGCCAGCTGACTCAGTTCCTGCCAAGGTCCCTCTTCCTGTAGACAGCCGCCTTCCCACTGTGTCCTCCTGTGGCGGGAGAGAGCACTCAGGTGTCTCTTCCTCCTCCAATAAGGGCACCAGCCCTAATGTCTTAGGGCCTCACCCTTATGACTTTCTTTTACCTTCATCACTTCCCTAACTCCAAATACAGTCACACTGGGGATTAGGACTTCAATCTATGAATTTGGGGCAGACACAAACCTCAGTCCACTTGGGGGCTGAGTCTACTCCTCGCCACTTTATAAATGTAGAATGAAAGCAGAGGTATGTGCGTGAACCCGTAATTCTTCCAACCACCCTCTAAGGCGGACATTCACCTGGCTCACTTTACAGCAGGGCAAAGTGAAGTTTGGAGAGGCTGGAGGTCTTGTGTTGGGTCATACCAGCTTCAAACCCACCACTGAAAAGCACCAGAGTGCATGCCCATGCTTCTCAAACCTCCTGCACCAAAACCACTCAGAATGACTTAAAAATAAAGATTCCAGGACCTACCCCAGATGGACTGAATCAGAATCTCTGGAGCTTTGGCTAAGGAATCGGATTTTTTTTTAAACACGCCCCCTGAATGATTTGTACAGACAGTGAAGTTTGGGAATCACTGAACGGCATGCCACCTGATGAGTTAGTCCAGGAAATAGTGCACCTGCCAGGTTTTCAGCACCCATTTCCCAAGCCCAGCACTCCACTTCTGCTGTCACACTTCTGGTGTTTTGCTTGCTGTTTAGGACAATATGCATTCAACATACTTCTAAGAGCCAGCCCACACCCTTCGTCCACTACTCCCAAAGAATCCTTTCCCTCCAGTTCTGATTGAGCGCACCGTTCTGTTCAGAGCTGGTGTGCAGTCTTTTTCTTGACGACACCAGCAGCAATGAGGCTTCTTCTCTACCAAATTAGTTACGTCCGTCATCACTAAAAGAAACCCATTTAGCCCTGTCAAGCTTAGCAGGTGATGGGGATGCCCAGGCCATACACCTGCATCAGCAACAGAAACTGACTGCAGGGGAAGGGGCAGAGGAGAGGCTCCAGGACTTGATGTCATCAGCCAAGGATGAGGAGCAACCTGGACTCAGGAAAACCCAGGTTCAAGTTCTGTCTGCCTTTTGCAAGCCTTTTGCAAGCTCCTGGCTCAGTGGGGAGTCTACTTCTTACTTCTCCCTCTCCCTCTGCCTGCTGCTCTCCCCTCCCCTCTGCTCGTGTTCTCTCTCCCTCCCTCTCCCGCTCTCTCTCAAATAAATAAATAAAATCTTTAAAAAAAAAAAAAGACAAAGTGAGGAACTAGGCATATACATTGCTTCCAAACATGCTGGGTAGATGCAAACATTTGGATCTATTTTGCACTCCAGAGTAGAGTTTCTTTGTTTTTAGAGGAAGAAGGAAAACTGCAAAGCAGGTGGGGAAGAAATGATTGTTTAAAAACAATGTACAGTCTTTCAAGGTGTATTAAAAAGTGGTAAGATACTGAGAGAAAGGAGAGAAGGCCAGGGCATTTCCCGAATCCCCACAGGCTCCTGTCACTGTGATCTAAGGCTGACCGATTTCACCATGACCGGCAGGGTCCTCAGCACCTGGCCCTTCCCCTCCTCCACTCACCTGTGCTGATCCCACCCCAGACCCCCAGACTCCTAGCTCCTCTCCCAATACTTACACACACACACACCCCAGGCAGGGTCTTTGCCATGCTGTTCCATCTGCCTGATGCTTTTCCCACAAAGAGCTGCCTGCTCACTCCCTCTTCCCTCCAGGCTCTGCTCAAATCTCATCAACCAGGAGCTGCTAGACCAACCCCCCAGCTGCCCCATGTACAGGGACCACCGTCAGGCAGCTAGTGTGCTAACTTGTCTCCTCGCCAACGTCCACTTCTGCCCCGTGAGCACCCGGACTTTGTGTATTCACACCCCCAGCAACCTGAACACTGCCTGGACACTCAATAAATACTTGATCAATATTGCTTCATTAATTAATCAGTCATGGGCTTTCTCTCATTTTATCCCCACATTCAGCCTGACAGGTGGGTGTCATTGTAATGCTTTTGTAAATAACAAAAATGAGGCTCAGAGAAACTGAGCAACTGGCTGAGGCTCCACAGCCAGCATGTGGCAGCAGGGGGTGCCAGGAATTCAAATCCAGGTTTGTCGGGATGCAATGCACAAACCTCACCATTTCACCCACAGCTTAGAGGGGATGGTGCAGAATCAATGAACTATGTGTCTGAGGACATACTGGACTAATCAGAAGATCAATGAAACCCCTTTCTGAGCATTTGATCTGGACATAAACCACAGGGAATAAACCTTTGGCTTCACACTTTACTACCTACAGCAAGAGCCCCCTTCCCAGGGCTGTGGGATGTGAGGAACCAAAACACTCTGGGGTCCCCAGGGGTGAGCTCAGAGCATGGGAGAGAGAAGGGCCCTCTCAGTAAAGTCACCAGACGAGACAGAAACCTCACAGGTCCACACTGAGGGTTCGGGAAGGTGGGGGAGCAGATCTTTGCTGAGGATTCCCTCTACCCAGGCTCACACAGCCCCTTCCCTTCCCTTCCACCCCTCTTCTTGCCCTCTCAATGGCTGTGAATGCAGAGGTCATTGAGACCACCAAGACTCTGTCCAAACACCTCCAAGGTGTGCCATTCATGTGGTCTATTCTGTGGGAGGTGCTCCTTGTAGTGTGCATGCGCCATTGTCACCCTGGGCATCATCCCATTTTAGAGACAGGAAAACAGGGGCTCAGAGATGGGTCCTGCCTTATTTAAGGTTCCCAGTTGAACCACTAAGGCAGGATCCAAACCCACGCACACAGCCCACACTTAACACATCGCCACCACCCCCCCCTACACTCCCCACTCAAGCATATTATTTCACTAGGTTTTTGCCGTGACCCAGGGAAAGTTGTGTTATAAAGGAGCAAACTCCCCAAATCAAAGGACTGTGACAGGGACAGCCTCCAATGTGACTTTCAACCTAATGAATCCACTATTTCATTGTAATCACAGCAATCTTAAAAGAAAGGTAAGACTTGCTGCAGTTTACCCTCAAACACTGTACAAGTCGGCAGCAACCCACCAGAAATACTAGGACCAGAAAAAGGGAGAACTATCTAGAGTGGGTAGAAAGGCCCCCACTCTCACCCCACACCCTTGTCAATCAGGCTCTGAGTGACCAAGTCCACCGGTACGTGGTCGGCTTGCCCAGAGCTCAAAAGTGGTGAAATCAGAGTTAGAATCCAAGCCCTCCTGACACCCACACCAGGTTGTTTCCCCCATACTTCCCTGCCCGCTGGTGTCTCATTTATGTGCACCAGGGTATTTTCCAGAACAGCCACAGTATTTCCCATCAGAGCCTTGCCTCTCCTCCATTAAGGGCTGCAGTCCATGTCCCCGCCCCTTGCCCCTGGTGGCCCTGGAGAGTGTCTAACAATGGAAGACAGCGTAAGTGCAGCTGTGTAACCTCTGAGGCTCGGTCATAGAAGGCAAGGCAACCTCCTTGGGTCTCACAGGGCACTCACCCTGAGAACCCAGCCACGAGTGAGGATGACTTCAAGTGGCCCAGCCAGCCAGCATCTGACCACAACCCCGGACACATCCTGAGTGAGAACCACCCAGCTGAGCCCAGCCACCCCCACAATCAGGAGAGGCGATGATGATAAATGAGTATTGGTTTATCCCGCCAAGCGTGGGGTGGTTTGCTGCAGCAAGAGACAGCCAAAACACTCACCTTATAAAGGAGGAACAGCCTCAAAGTCATGCTGCAACACGTCCAAAGGGAGAGGTCAAACCACGCTGTGTGTCTGACCCTCGGCTCCTTCCCAGGAGCAGGTAGAAGGAGGTAGAGGCCACTGCTTTGCCCCTTCTTCACTCCATTGCTTGTATTCCTTCAGCTTATTAAACCACAAGGGCTTCTTGTACTCAGAAGGCTTCTTGTACTCCTTGTAAAGGAGAGATGTTTGCTAGCATCATTTCTGCACAGTTAGATGAATACAATATATCATGTTCAGTAATGACTATTCAGATAAAAATTATGTTCTCCTTACAAAGAGTCTCTCTCCTTTTTTCTCTCTCCCAAATCAACCCAAACTGCAAGGACTATGAAAAGTACAGCCTCTGAGATGTTATTCAATCTGTCAGATTTGCAACCCATCATTATAAGCATAATCATAATAAATAAAAGATAAGCCTTAGTGTAGCCAAGTTCATCATTGAAAGGTGCAAACCCGCCAGCCCATCTGCCTATGATGCCTGCCGGACCATGTGGGGGATGTTGGGGGAACATAAAATCTTAGGAGGTGGTTAAATGCTCCCAATCAGCTGGGGAACTCTGGGAGCCCACCAGAACTAGTGCAACAGCCCAGGCTGAGGCTGAGCAAGTTCCTTCCCACACACTCTGGTTTCTTCTCAAACTTCTCCAAGGCAACAGATTTCCACTTCCTTCTAAGATTTCCTTTTGCTCAGGGAAAGAAAGAGAATAGCACATACTGAGTTCTTACAACGCGAGGCACTGTGCTAGCCACACACATAGTATCTCCAAGCTTCATAACCACCCTGGGAGGTGGGTATTAGGGATGATGGCAGAGCGTGGGCTACAGAATCCAGACTGAAATGAGTTCGAATCCCTTCTGTGACTCTTGGTAGTTGTATAAACTCAATACTCAATAAATGAATACTTATTGGATGAAAAAGTAAAATAAAAGTCTTGCCCTCATTCTCCCCCTCATCACACATCCCCATGTATGAGTGCACATAAAAGGTTGAATCTTGCTTAAAGATTGAGGTCACCAAAACTTATGACTTATCTTCCCAAGACTGGGGGAGCAGAAGAACAGAGTCCTACTTCCAGGGGAGAGCAAGAGGCACAGGTTTCACCATCCCAGCAGCCTGTGGGGCAAGAAAAGTGGAACAAGTGGGGCTCGTGTCACAACACCTTGGAGCTCCCTGGAAGAGCTGAATGTGGTGAGGAGTAATAGAAGATTGCAGAAGATGACAGCAGTAGCCAGAATGCAATGCATTCCCATCACCCCAGGCAGATCTTGGAGAGAACCAGAGGACCCAATGGCCACAGCCCTACTCCCCCAGAGAGCACCACATATTTATGAGATGTGCCACTCATGCCCATCATTCCTTTCTAATGATATTACTTATTACTAAATATCATTGACATATTGCAACTCACACATCACATCTCACATCTTAAACAACTGCCCTAAAACAAAGTTATAGTGCTTATACCTCAGGGCTCCTGAGTTCCAAGTAATTAAAAGAGGAAAGACTATTACCAGGATCCCAAGCCCCGCCTCAAGGGAGATTTTATCCAGGTCCCTCCTAATGCAAACACCTATTAGATATCAGCACAGGGTCTGGCACAAAGGCACTTGGTTTGTATCTATTCAAAGAATGAATGAATTGGGCACCACCATATATTTTATATCATTTAATAAAGGATGCTGCTCATATACTCTGAGCTTCAGTTTCCTAGTCTATAAAACAAGAATAATATTACCTGGCTAATGGCGTACAAGATTAAGTGAGATAATATATGTATAGGGTCTATGCATCTACAACAATCAATATATGGTCAATTAAGTTCAGCAAATATTTAATCACCATCATCATTGTTATTAGCTCTCATATATTTAGCATCTGCTAAATGCTAGAGGCTTTCTAAGCTTCCTGATCCTCATAATAATCCTTCAAGGTGGATAGTACAGTTGCCATAAAGATTATGTAATCTTTATGAGAGCTTAAGAAGTAAAAAGGTTAGTACAGAAAAATACAAGAACTTCCACTCTGGGAATACAGCAGATCAAGTCCTCCAAGGTACTCTGTCATGTCAAAACAAGACCATCCTGAATAACATGCACTTTTGACACACTGCCAGGCTGGCAAGGCATATTGGGTCTCCAAATCCCCCACCCCATTCTTTCCCCAAATGTGAGCTAGACCTGTGAAGCTGGGATGAGCTAGCAAAGCACAGAAAGCAGGAGTTTGCTTGTCTTGAAGATGAGCACCAATAAGAGTACTGCAATTTGCATTCTGACCCTAGGGCCAAAGTCAAAGCAGAGGAGCTGAGCCTAGTGATTCCTTGCAGATCTGGGATGCTCAAAGGTAACAGAAGTGTCTCCAGGTCTTTGGTGGCCCTGAATCACAACAGAACCAGTTAGAAATCTCTGGAGGAAAGCATCCCCAATTTAGGCCTACAAGCATCCACAGGTTAAAGATAAGCAATGACCCCACAATGAAAAGTCACAGAAACAGAAGGAGGAAAGTGTCCATGAGAGGCAGTGACAACAAACAACAGAAGCAAACATCCAAAGATGGCAGATATTGAATAGTCTGATACATAATATATAACATCAAGTATGAAACATATAAGGACAGAAAGGAAGGAATTACAAAGATGAACAATCAACAAAAGATTATCAGGAATGACCAAACAGGTTTAAAAAATAACCAAATATAAGTTCTAAAAGTGAACTTTTTAATTGATTTTTTAAAACCTCAAAGGATGATTGTTTATACACAACTAAAAATAAAATTTATGAGCCCAAGAATAAAAGTCTGATTAATTTACCAAAATGCAGTACCAAGAGACAGGGAAATAGAAAACATAAAGGGAAGTGTAGGAGATATGAAAATAGAATGAGAAGTGCTAACATATATCTAATCAGAGTCCCAGAAGGAGAGTGCAGAGACAGGCCATATTTGAAGAGATAATAGCTAAGAACTTTCTAGAACAGATGGGAAATATAAATCCAAGATTCAGGAATCACAGTATATTCCAAGTAAGATTAAATATTTTAAATCCTCTCAAACGTCCTATGGTGAATCTTTAAAATACCAAAGACAAAAATATTTTTAAAGCAGTCAGATAAAAAGAGGGGATAATCTTCAAAAGTATGACAATAAGACAGAGGGAAAACTTTTTGGCTCCAACAATGCAGCCAGAAGGCATATGTGAGCGCCTTCCACGTGTGGAGATGCATTTAGTGTCAATCTAGAATTGTGTACTTCACAAAACTGTGTGCCCAGCAAGAGCAAAAATGAAATGAAGATATATTCAGACACATGTGGTTGGTGGTAAACCAGCAGACCTTCCCTAAGGAAGGAAAACAAATGATCACAAAAAGAGCAGTGTGAGATACAAGAGGGAATGATGAGCAAAGAAGCTGACAGACATGTATATAAAATTAACAAAAGTGTGTGTCTAAAATACCAATAGTCTAATTTATAAAGTTAAATAAAATAACAGAATTAAAATATTAGACAACAGTAATATATGTCAAGAAGGTGGTAATTTAATTTTGGATATTCCTTTTATTATTCAAAAGATGTTACAATAATGCTTTATTTCATGGGTTGTTAAGTTAAATATGCATGGTTTAGTGTCCAAGACGATCAGAAAAATAATAAACAAGAAAGAATAAATTTCAAGGCAGTAGAGGGAAGAGAAAAATGGAATAAGAGAAAAAAAAGTAAATGGATAACTTTTTTAAAAACTCAAAAGGCAAGAAAGAAGAAAAGGGAATCATAGAAAAAAGTGGAAAAAGAAATCACAAAGATAATAGAAACAATAAAAAATAAATCAGTAATCGAGATAAACATAAAAGGACTAAACTAACCAATTCAAGACTGTCTAAATGGTTTTCATTTTTTTTAACTCAAGAAACACCCAGGTGTGGGTCCCTGGGTGGCTCAGTCGTTAAGTGTCTGCCTTCGGCTCAGGTCATGATCCCAGGGTCCTGGGATTGAACCCCACATCGGGCTCCCTGCTCCGCAGGAAGCCTGCTTCTCCCTCTCCCTCTCCCCCTGCTTGTGTTCCCTCTCTCGCTGTGTCTCTCTCTGTCAAACAAATAAATGAAATCTTTAAAAAAAAAAAAAGAAAGAAAGAAACACCCAGGTGTACCCACCACCTCATTTAAGAAGTAAAACATTATCAGCAAAATTGACACTTCTATGTACCCCTCCCTGATCACAAACCCATTCTTCAACCAAAAGTAAAATGAGTATCCAATTCAAATCTAAGTATTACTGCACACACAAAAAGACACACATTTTTCTGACACATCACATTTTAATCAATATTATGTTCGTGAGGTTTGCCCATTTTGATACATGTAACTTTAATTCATTAATTTTCACTGCTGTATTATTTGTATAAGACTATGCCACAATTGATTTATCCATTTCCCCTGTTGGGTGGCATTGCTATTATAAAAACTGTTTACATTTGCAAAAGTTTCTCCCTAGGGTAAATATTCTTAGGTGTAGAATTTCTGGGTCATGGAATGTAAATACCTTCAATTCTCCTAGATATTGGCAAATTGAAAGTAGTTGTACCAGATTGCCACATTTCTGGCAATGGCAGACTAAGTAATTAGGGCCAACTTCACCACTGTAAAACCTAGAAAATACGGATAAACTTTTAAATTAAAAATTAAATGCCTGAAGGCATTGGAGAGTTATCAAGATAGTGAAGGATTACGGCCAAGATTCAGGAGAAGGAAACTCAATGAGACAAGCTCAACATTTGGACAGCTTTTCCCCTAAAGGTACCCACTGATTCTGGAAAGACGGGCTGAGAGGCTGAAATTTTGATAAATTCATATAATTAGAGGGACAAAAATTAAAATGCAGGGACCATTAATAAGGGGGACTTAGTAAACCACTGACACCAAAATGGTATCCATTTTTCTTATGATTTTCTTTTCTTTTCTTTTTTCCTTGACTTTTATGGAAGAATTGATTGGGTTTTGTTTTTTAACTGACTTTAGAGGGATCCACCCTATAATATGCTGTCCTTCAAAAGGAATGAGCCCAGTCTAAAACATCTCCACCCCTAATTGTGTTAAACACATCTGGCTTTGCTAGTAGCCTATGCCAGAATCAAGCATTAAGCCCAGCATTCAATTTATCTCTACATTTTTCCCAGTGCTCAATCTAAACCAGGCATACAAGGAAACAAAAGTACATGGCTGAAAACAAAGAGACACTATGTAATATGGAAATTTCCCACAGGACCTCCTGGAAATGGAAGTATCTGACCCAGAGTTTTAAATTAACTAGCTTATTATGTTCAAGGAAATAAAAGATTGAGGATTACATCAGAGAACCAGAAACTATAAAAATGGATCAAATGTAAATTCTAGGACTGAAAAATTGAATAACTGAAATTTAAAAATCAGTGGATAGGTTTAATAACAAGATACAGCTGAAGGAATAATCAGTAAACTGAAAGATCTGTCAGAAGAAAATATCTAAAATGATGCATGGAGAAACACGAAAATAGGGGAAAAGTGTAAGAGACATATGAGAAACCACCAAAAAGTCTAACATATGAAACTAGAGTCCCAGAAGACCAGAAGAAAGAGTGAGGAAGAAGCAATATCTAAAGAGATAATGGCTGAGAATTTTCAAAAAGTGGTAAATTATATTTACAAAGATTCAAGAGGCACTATGAACACCCACGCAAAATAAACACAAAGGGAACCACACCTAGACAGATCATACTAAAGCGACTAAACACCAAAGACAAAGAGAAAATCTTAAAAATCAGAGAGAAGAAAAAAAGAAGCACTACCTTCAAAAGAGCAAGAATAATACTAACATCTGACTTCTCTGCAGAACAATAAAGACAGAAGACAATAGAGCACTATCTACGAAGTACTGGAAACAAAATTTGTCAACACAAAATTCCCCAGCAAAAAATGTCCTTCAATAATAAAGGTGAAATAAAGACATTTTCAGATTGGGAAAAGTATATTTTCAGGCTGAGAAAATCCACACCAGCAGCCCACAAGAAAGGAAATACTGAAGGGCACTCTTTAGCAGAAAGCTTGGACACATAAGCAGCAATGACAAAATGATGGAAAGTTGAATGTGTGGGTAGATGTAAATGAATATCAACCGTATGAAAGATAGTAATAATGACTTGTGGGGCATGGAATAGAGAACTAAAATGCAAGGAAACTATCATTTATAAGTAGAGAAGTGGGGGAGTAAATAAGTTAAAGCCTTCTAAAACTCTTGCCAAGAAATAGGGAAAGTCCTGTTTCATATCAGATAGGAAAAAAAAAATCAAAGATTTCCGTTGTAATCTCTGGGGCAGCAGTTATCAAAATGTGGTTAATAGAGCCCTAAGAGTTCCAGAGGGATCTTCAAGGTCAAAACTATTTTCATAATACTAAGGCATTATTTGCACTTTTTTTCTCTTGTCAACATATGCACTGGTATTGTAAAAGCTACAGTGGATAAAAATGCTGGTGCCTTAGCACAAATCATGAGAGTGGCAACAAACCACAATACCAGTCATTGTAGTCTACACTACAATACATTTGCAGGGAAAAGGTGGGATGGGGGGGATCCAATTTTATTCGACCATCCTTGATAGAATAGTTTTTTTTAAAGCATTAATTTTTATTAAATCATGACCCTTGACCACATATTTTTAACATTGCATGTGATGAAATGGGACATGGGCAAAAAGCACAGCTACTGCATCCTGAAATAAAATGGTTGTCTCAAGGAAGAGCACTTGTGTGATTAAGTTGCAGGGTGAACTAACCACTTTTTAATCCAACACCATGTCAGTTGGAAAGAAGAGCTAACAGACTATGGTTATTCCAACTTGGATATTTGGAAGTCATCCTCTCAAAAATTAACAAAGTTAACATGTCACTTTAAGGAAAAGAGTTTATGGTGTGTATTGCCCATGATATAGTTTGAGTTTTCAAATTAGAAATTAGAAGTTAATATTTTGGAAAACTTTTTATTAGCCATCATGAACTTAGTGGTTCCCCAAATATTTAAAGACTTCTCTGGTAAGATTAATGCTGATATAAATAAGTGTAATTTTTATGTCATGTAATCAAATATGTCAACATTTGGAAGACCTGCATAAGTAAAAGAAATCATATTTTTCAAACAATCAATGTAGTGTTACAAAATTATGCAGGAGTAATGACCTATTCCAATTGCAAGAGAAACCAATGGATTTTAATGAAACAAAATATTAAAAGTTCATTGATATAGTCTCAATTCAAATTATAATTCAATTTCAAAATTATAACTAACCTTTAAGAAACTACCATTTATGAAGTTTTGGTATCGGATTAAAGAAGAAAACAGACAATATTCTGAAAAATCTATTAAAATAATTCTCTTTTAAGGAAATAATGAAAATTAGAGTGGAAATAAATTGAGACTTTAAAAAAAGAAAAGATCAATGAAATCAAGAACTGGTTCTTTGAAAAGATAAACAAAATTGATAAACCTTTAGCCAGACTCACCAAGGAAAAAAGAGAGAGAAAAACAAATAAATAAAATCAGAAATAAAGGTGGAGAAATAACAACCAACACCACAGAAATACAAAGAATTAAAGAGAATACTATGAAAAATTAAATGCCAACAAATTGGACCATCTAAAAGAGATGGATAAATGCTTAGAAACATACCGTCTTCCAAAACTGAGTCAGGAAAAAATAAAAAACGTGAACAGACCAATTATTAATAACAAAATTGGACTCGGGAGCAAGATGGCGGAGGAGTAGGAGACTGGATTTCGTCTGGTCTCAGGAATTCAGCGGAATAGGGATCAAACCATTCTGAACACCTACGAACTCAACAGGAGACCGAAGAAGAGAGTAGCAACAACTCTCTGAACAGAAAAGCAACCACTTTCTGGAAGGTAGGACGTGCGGAGAAGTGAATCCGAGGCAATATTCGGGAGGATAGACGGCGGGGGAGGGGGCCTCCGTCGGCCGCTTCTGGCAAGTGCTAGAGCCGCAGAGCACAAAATCGGACCTTTTAGAAGCCGGCTCCGCTGAGGGAGGTCGCTCAAGTGGCTAAGTGGGGGGTGTGGTCACACTCGCGGGACAGTGTGGTCTCAGGACCCTCGGGGTCACAGAAAGACCGGGGGAGCCTGAGTGCGGCAGAGCTCCCAGGGATCGGAGCGGGGAAGCCGGCTGCAGAGACGGAGCCGAGGCGCGGGCGCTCAGCTCGGGGTTGCCATAAACTGTGATCCGTGGCCCACTCGGGCCACTGCTCCTCCAGCAGGGACCCAACAAGCGGCAGAGCCGGGGAGACTCCCCTTCCTCCCCCGGGAGGAGCGGCGCGGGAGCGCACCGCAGGGATCTGCTGGGTTTGGAGACTCCCCACGGGGTCGGGTGCCAGAGATAGAAACGCTCAGTCACAGGCGAGGTGAGCACGGAGTGCGGCCAGAGACCAGGGACATGGGAGTGACTGCTTTTCTCTGGGGGCGCACTGAGGAGCGGGGCCCCGAGTTCTCGGCTCCTCCGGGCGGAGATTGGGAGGACACCATTTTCACCCTGGTCCTCCAAAGCTGTACCGAGAGTTGTAGGGAACAAAATCTCCTGAGAGCAAACCCCAGCAGCTTGCTTAGCCCAGACCGACAAGGGCGGGGCAATTCCGCCTCCGGCAAAGACATTTGGGAACCACGGCAACAGGCCCCTCCCCCAGAAGATCAGCGCGAACAGCCAGCAAGCCAAGACCAAGTTTACCGATCAAGGAGAACGGGAGAACTCCAGCTCTAGGGGAGTACTGCCCATAGAATTCATGGCTTTTTTACCATGATTCATTAGTTTTTCAAAGTTAATTTTTTAACTGTTTTTTTTTGTGAATTTTTCTTTTTCCCTTTTTCAAACAACATCTTATCAATCCCTTTTTTAAAAAACACATTTTTTATTTTTCATTTTTAGAGTCATATTTTTATCCCTTCATACTAGTTACGCTTATTTTTGGCATATATATATATATAAGTTGTTGTCTCTTTAAAATGTTGAGATACACTTTCTTCTAACAGATCAAAATATACCCTAAATCACTAGTGTATGACTTTGTTCTATTCTCCTGCCTGATCACATTCTCTCCCTTTTTTTCTTTTTTTTCTTTTTTCTTTTTCTTTTTAAATCTTCTTCTTTCTTTTTAAAAACAACTTCTTATCTTATCAATTCCTTTTATAAAATCTTTTATAATTTTCATCTTTACAGTCATCTGCCATCCCTTCATTGTATCAACCCTTATTTTGTACATATATAAGTCTTTCTTCCTTTAAAATTTTAGCAGGCACTTCCTTCTAACAGACAAAAATAAGCCCAAAACCTAGTGTGTGGCACTGATCTATGCACTAGCCTGATCATATTTGATCATATCCTGTTTTTTTTGTTTTGTTCTGTTTTTGTTTGTTTTCATCTTTTTCTTTTTCCTTTTTTTTTTTCCTCTTCTTCCTTTCCCTTTCTTGTCCCCTGGTTTCAGGTCTTTTCTGATTTGTATAGAGTATGTTTGCTGGCACGTTGTTAACCTGTTAGCATTCTGTTCTCTCATTCATCTGTTCTCCTCTGGACAAAATGACAAGACGAAAAAAATCACCTCAGCAAAAAGAACAAGAGGTAGTACCGTCTGCCAGGGACCTACTCAATACGGACATTAGTACAATGTCGGACCTAGAGTTCAGAATCATGACTTTAAAGATACTAGCTGGGCTTGAAAAAAGTGTGGAAGTTATTAGAGAAACCCTTTCTGGAGAAATAAAAGAACTAAAATCTAACCAAGTCGAAATCAAAAAGGCTATTAATGAGGTGCAATCAAAAATGGGGACGCTAACTGCTAGGATAATGAGGCAGAAGAGAGAATCAGCGATATAGAAGACCAAATGATGGAAAATAAAGAGGCTGAAAAAAAGACAGAAACAACTACAGGATCACGAGGGCAGAATTCGAGATAAGCGATACGATAAAACGAAACAACATTAGAATAATTGGAATCCGAGAAGAAGAAGAAAGAGAGAGGGGGGCAGAAGGTATATTGGAGCAAATAATAGCAGAGAACTTCCCTAATGTGGGGAAGGAAACAGGCATCAAAATCCAGGAGGCACAGAGAACCCCTCTCAAAATCAATAAAAATAGGTCAACACCCCAACATCTAATAGTAAAACTTATGAGTCTCAGAGACAAAGAGAAAATCCTGAAAGCAGCTCGGGAGAAGAGCTATGTAACCTACAATGGTAGAAACATTAGATTGGCAACAGACCTATCCACAGAGACCTGGCAGGCCAGAAAGGACTGGCATGACATCTTCAGAGCACTAAATGAGAAAAATATGCAGCCAAGAATACTATATCCAGCTAGGCTATCTTTGAAAATAGAAGGAGAGATAAAAAGCTTCCAGGACAAACAAAAACTAAAGGAATTTGCAAACACAAAACCAGCCCTTCAAGAAATATTGAAAGAGGTCCTCTAAGCAAAAAGAGAGCCTAAAAGCAGCATAGATCAGAAAGGAACACAGACAATATACAGTCACAGTCACCTTACAGGCAATACAATGGCACTAAATTCATATCTTTCAATAGTTACCCTGAATGTAAATGGGCTCAATGCCCCAATCAAAAGACACAGGCTATCAGATTGGATTCAAAAACAAAACCCATCCATATGCTGTTTGCAAGAGACTCATTTTAGACCCAAAGACACCCCCACATTGAAAGTGAGGGGGTGGAAAACCATGTACCATGCCAATGGACACCAAAAGAAAGCTGGGGTGGCAATCCTTATATCAGACAAATTAGATTTTAAAACAAAGACTGTAATAAGAGATGAAGAAGGACACTATAACCTACTTAAAGGGTCTATCCAACAAGAAGATCTAACAATTGTAAATATCTATGCCCCTAACGTGGGAGCAGCCAATTATATAAGGCAATTAATAACAAAAGCGAAGAAACACATTGACAACAATACAATAATAGTGGGGGACTTTAACACCCCCCTGACTGAAATGGACAGATCATCTAAGCAAAAGATCAACAAGGAAATAAAGACTTTAAATGCAACACTGGACCAAATGGACTTCACAGACATATTCAGAACATTCCATCCCAAAGCAACAGAATACACCTTCTTCTCTAGTGCCCATGGAACATTCTCCAGAATTGATCACATCCTAGGTCACAAATCAGGTCTCAACCGGTACCAAAAGATTGGGATTATTCCCTGCATATTTTCAGACCACAATGCTTTGAAACTAGAACTCAATCACAAGAGGAAAGTCGGAAAGAACTCAAATACATGGAGGCTAAAGAGCATCCTAGTAAAGAATGAACGGGTCAACTAGGAAATTAAAGACGAATTAAAAAAATTCATGGAAACCAATGAAAATGAAAACACAACTGTTCAAAATCTTTGGGATATAGCAAAGGCAGTCCTGAGAGGAAAGTATATAGCAATACAAGCCTTTCTCAAGAAACAAGAAAGGTCTCAAATACACAACCTAACCCTACACCTAAAGGAGCTGGAGAAAAAAACAGCAAATAAAGCCTAAACCCAGCAGGAGATGAGAAATAACAAAGATCAGAGCAGAAATCAATGAAATAGAAACCAAAAGAACAGTAGAACAGATCAACGAAATTAGGCGCTGGTTCTTTGAAAGAATTAACAAGATAGATAAACCCCTGGCCAGACTTATCAAAAAGAAAAGAGAAATGACCCAAATCAACAAAATCATGAATGAAAGAGGAGAGATCACAACCAACACCAAAGAAATACAGACAATTATGAGAACATATTATGAGCAACTCTATGCCAGCAAATTAGATAACCTGGAAGAAATGGGTGCATTCCTAGAGAAGTATCAACTACCAAAATTGAACCAGGAAGAAATAGAAAACCTGAACAGACCTATAACCACTAAGGAAATTGAAGCAGTCATCAAAAATCTCCCAACAAACAAAAGCCCAGGACCAGATGGCTTCCCAGGGGAATTCTGTCAGACATCTAAAGAAGAATTAATACCTATTCTCCTGACACTGTTCAAAGAATAAGAAATGGAAGGAAAACTTCCAAACTCATTTTATGAGGCCTCCATTACCTTGATCCCCAACCCAAAGACCCCATCAAAAAGGAGAATTAGAGACCAATATCCTTGATGAACATGGATGCAAAAATTCTCAACAAAATACTAGCCAATAGGATCCAACAGTACATTAAAAGGATTATTCACCATGACCAAGTGGGATTTATGCCTGGGCTGCAAGGCTGGTTCAACATCCGCAAATCAATCAACGTGATACAATACATTAACAAAAGAAAGAACAAGAATCATATGATCCTCTCAATAGATGCAGAAAAAGCATTTGACAAAGTACAGCATCCCTTCTTGATCAAAACTCTTCAGAGTATAGGGATAGAGGGTACATACCTCAATATCATAAAAGCCATCTATGAAAAACCTACAGCGAATATCATTCTCAATGCGGAAAAGCTGAGAGCTTTCCCCCTAAGGTCAGGAACGCGGCAGGGATGTCCACTCTCACCACTGCTATTCAACGTAGTATTAGAAGTCCTAGCCACAGCAATCAGACAACCAAAAGAAATCAAAGGCATCCAAATCGGCAAAGAGGAAGTCAAACTCTCACTCTTTGCAGATGATATGATACTGTATGTGGAAAACCCAAAAGACTCCACCCCAAAACTGCTAGAATTCATACAGGAATTCAGTCAAGTAGCAGGATATAAAATCAATGCACAGAAATCAGTGGCATTCCTATACACCAACAACAAGACAGAAGAGAGACAAATTAAGAAGTCAAACCCATTTACAATGGCACCCAAAACCATAAGATACCTAGGAATAAATGTAACCAAAGAGGCAAAAGATCTGTACTCAGAAAACTATAAAATACTCATGAAAGAAATTGAAGAAGACACAAAGAAATGGAAAAACGTTCCATGCTCATGGATTGGAAGAACAAACATTGTGAAGATGTCAATGCTACCTAGAGCAATCTACACATTCAATGCAATCCCCATCAAAATACCATCCACCTTTTTGAAAGAAAGGGAACAAATAATCCTAAAATTTGTATGGAACCAGAAGAGACCCCGAATAGCCAGAGGAATGTTGAAAAAGAAAAGCAAAGCTGGCGGCATCACAATTCCGGACTTCCAGCTCTATTACAAAGCTGTCATCATCAAGACGGTATGGTACTGGCACAAAAACAGACACATAGATCAATGGAACAGAATCGAGAGCCCAGAAATGGACCCTCAACTCTATGGTCAACTCATCTTTGACAAAGCAGGAAAGAATGTCCAGTGGAAAAAAGACGGTCTCTTCAACAAATGGTGTTGGGAAAACTGGACAGCCACATGCAGAAGAATGCAACTGGACCATTTCCTTACACCACACACAAAAATAGACTCCAAATGGTTGAAAGACCTAAACGTGAGACAGGAGTCCCTCAAAATCCTAAAGGAGAACACAGGCAGCAACCTCTTCCACCTCAACCACAGCAACTTCTTCCTAGAAACATCGCCCAAGGCAAGGGAAGCCAGGGCAAAAATGAACCATTGGGATTTCATCAAGATAAAAAGCTTTTGCACAGCAAAAGAAACAGTCCACAAAACCAAAAGACAACAGACAGAATGGGAGAAAATATTTGCAAATGACATATCAGATAAAGGGCTAGTATCCAAAATCTATAAAGAACTTATCAAACTCCACACCCAGAGAACAAATAATCCAATCAAGAAATGGGCAGAAGACATGAACAGACATTTTTCTAAAGAAGACATCCAAATGGCCAACAAGACACATGAAAAAGTGCTCAACATCGCTCGGCATCAGGGAAATCCAAATCAAAACCTCAATGAGATACCACCTCACACCCGTCAGAATGGCTAGAATTAACAAGTCAGGAAATGACAGATGTCGGCGGGGATGCGGAGAAAAGGGAACCCTCCTACACTGTTGGTGGGAATGCAAGCTCGTGCAACCCCTCTGGAAAACAGTATGGAGGTTCCTCAAACAGTTGAAAATAGAGCTACCATACGATCCAGGAATTGCACTGCTGGGTATTTACCACAAAGATACAAATGTAGGGATCCGAAGGGGTACGTGCACCCCAATGTTTATAGCAGCAATATCCACAATAGCCAAACTGTGGAAAGAGCCAAGATGTCCATCGACAGATGAATGGATAAAGAAGAGGTGGTATATATACACAATGGAATATTATGCAGCCATCAAAAGGAATGAGATCTTGGCATTTGCAAGGACGTGGATGGAACTGGAGGGTGTTAGGCTGAGTGAAATAAGTCAATCAGTGAAAGATATGTATCATATGACCTTACTGATATGAGGAATTCTTAATCTCAGGAAACAAACTGAGGGTTGCTGGAGTGGTGGGGGGTGTGAGGGATGGGGTGGCTCCGTGATAGGCATTGGGGAGGGTATGTGCTATGGTGAGTACTGTGAATTGTACAAGACTGATGAATCGCGGATCTGTACTTCTGAAACAAATAATGCAATATATGTTAAGAAAAAAAAAGAAGAAGAAGAAGATAGCAGGAGGGGAAGAATGAAGGGGGAGTAAGTCGGGGGGGGAGACGAACCATGAGAGACGATGGACTCTGAAAAACAAACTGAGGGTTCTAGAGGGGAGGGGGGTGGGGGGATGGGTTGGCCTGGTGATGGGTATTAAAGAGGGCACATTCTGCGTGGAGCACTGGGTGTTATGCACAAACAATGAATCATGGAACACTACATCAAAAACTAATGATGTAATGTATGGTGATTAACATAACAATAAAAAATTATTTAAAAAAATAACAAAATTGAATCAGTAATCAAAAAAAAAAATCCCAACAAACAAAAGTCCAGGATCAGATGGCTTCACAGGTGAAATCTACCAAACGTTTAAAGAAGAGTTAATACCTATTCTTCCCAAACTATTTCAAAAAATTAAGAGGAAGGAAGGGCGCCTGGGTGGCTCAGTTGGTTAAGCAACTGCCTTCGGCTCAGGTCATGATCCTGGAGTCCCGGGATCGAGTCCCACATCGGGCTCCCTGCTCAGCAGGGAGTCTGCTTCTCCCTCTGACCCTCTTCCCTCTCATGCTCTCTATCTCTCATTCTCTCTCTCAAATAAATAAATAAAATCTTTAAAAAAAAAAAAAATTAAGAGGAAGGAAAACTTCCAAATTCATTCTACAAGGCCAGCATTACCCTGATACTAAACAAAGACATTACAAAAACCACAGGACCATGTCCCTGATGAACATAAATGCAAAAATCCTTAACAAAATTTTAGCAAACTGAACTCAACAATGCATTAAAAAGATCATTCATGGGCGCCAGGGTGGCTCAGTCAGTTATATGTCTGCCTTAGGCTCAGGTCAGGATCCAGGGGTCCTAGGATCGAGCCCCATGTCGGGCTCCCTGCTCAATGGGGAGCCTGTTTCTCCCTCTCCCTCTGCTGCTGCCCCTGCTCGTGCGCTCACTCTCTCTCTCTCAAATAAATAAATAAAATCTTAAATAAATAAATAAATGGATCATTCACCATGATCAAGTGGGATTTATTCCAGGAGTGCAAGGGTAGTTCAATATTCATAAATCAATCAATGTGATGCATCACATTAACAAGAGAAAAGATAACAAACATATGATCATCTCAATAGAGGCAGAAAAAAAGCATTTGACAAAATGCAACATCCACTCATGATGAAAATCTTAACAAAGTAGGTTTAGAGGGAACACACTTCAACATAATAAAAGCCATATATGAAAAACGTATAGCTAACTTCATACTTAATGGTGAAAACCTGAAAGCTTTTTCTCTAAGGTTAAGAAGAAGACAAGGATGTCTGCTCCCACCACTTTGATTCAACATAGTACTGGAAGTCCTAGCTGTAGCTATTAGATAGGAGAAAAAATAAATTTAAAAAAGGCATCCAAATTGGTAAGGAAGAATTAAAACTATCACTATCCACAGATGGCATGATATTATATATAGAAAACCCTAAAGACTCCACACAAAAAAACAATTTTAATACTAATAAATGAATTCAGTAAAGTTTTAGGGTACAAAAAAATCAATATGTGGATATCTGTTGTGTCTCTATACACTAATAATGAACTATCAGAAAGAGAAATTAAGAAAATATTCCCATTTACAATTGCATCAAAAGAATGAAATACCTAGGAATAAATTTAACCAGGGAGGTGAAAGATCTATACTCTGAAAATTACAAGACATTGATTAAAGAAATTGAAGATGACACAAACAAATGGAAAAATATACCATGTCTATGGATTGAAAAAATTTTATATTGTTAAAATGTCCATACAACCCAAAGCAATCTATAGATTCAACATAAATTTTATAAAGATACCAACAGTATTTTTCATAGAACTAGAACAAATAATCCAAAAATTTGTATGGAACCACAAAAGACCTCGAATAACTAAAGCAATGTGGAGAAAGAAGAGCAAAGTGGGAGATATCACAATCTCAGACTGTAAGCTATACTACAAAGCTATAGTATCAAGACAGTCTTGTACTGGCACAAAAATAGACACATAGATCAATAAAACAAGATAGAGTGTCCAGAAATAAACCCACACTTATTTGGTCACTTAATCTATGATAAAGGAGGCAAGAATATACAATGGGGAGAAGATAATCTTTTCAATAAATGATTTTGGAAAAACTGGACAATTAAATGCAAAAGAATGAAACTAGACCTCTTTCTTACACCACACACAAAAATAAAGTCAAAATGGATTAAAGACTTAAATGTGAGACCTAAAACTATAAAACTCCTAAAATAAAACATAGGCAGTAATCTCTTAGACATCAGCCTTAGCAACATATTTATGGATATGTCTCCTTAGGCAAAGGAAACAAAAGCAAAAATAAAAGATTGGGACTACACACACACACACGCACACACACACACACATACATACACACACATACACACATACACACACATACACACACATACACACACATACACACACACACACACAGCTTTTGCACAGCAAAGGAATCCAACAACAAAACAAAAAGGCAATCTACTAAATGGGAAAAGATATTTGCAAATAATATATATGATAAGGGGTTAATATCCAAACTACATAAAGAACTCATACAACACCACCAAAACAACAAAAAATCTGATTTAAAAAATGGCCAGAAAACCTAAACAGATATTTTTCCAAAGACATACAGATAGGTCAACAGACACATGAGATGATACTCAACATCACTAATCATCAGGGAAATGCAAATAAAAACCATAATGAGATATCACCTCACACCAGTCAGAATGGCTATTATCAAAAAGACAAGAAATAACAAGTGTTTGGCAAGGTTGTGGTGAAAAGGGAACTCTCATACATTGCTGATGGGATATAAACTGGTACAATCACAATGGAAAATAGTATGGAGTTTCTGCAAAAAATTAAAAATAGAACTACCATATAATCCAGTACTTTCACTACTGGGTATTTACCTAAAGAAAATAAAAATACTAATTTGAAAAAAATATATGTACCGCCAAGTTTATTGCAGCATTATTTACAATTGCCAAGATGTGAAGCCACCAAAGTGTCCACTGATAGATAAATGGGTAAGAAAGAGATGGCACATATCTACATTGGAATAGTACTCAGCCATAAAAAATAATGAAATCTTGTCATTTGCAACAACATGGATGAACTTGAAGGGTATTATGCTAAGTGAAGTAAGTCAGAGAAGGACAAATACCATATGATTTCACTTATATGTGGAACCTAAAAAACAAAACAAACTAACTAATGAACAAACAAACAGACTCTCAAACACAGAAAACAAACTGATGATCGCCAGAGGGGAAGTGGATGGAGGATGAATAAGAGGTACAAACTTCCAGTTACAAAATAAGTAAGTCACGAAGATGAAAAGCACAGCATAGAAAATGTAGTCACTAATATCGTAATTATGTTGTAATGGTGACTACACTTATTGTGGTAAGCACTGAGTAAGTACAGAATTGTGGAATCACCTGCTGTACACCTGAAAGTAATATAAAATTGTATGTCAATTATACTTCAATTTTAAAAAGTAAGATAAAATAAAATACTCCTCTTTTTTTCCAACTACATATCTGAATTAAGCCAGATTTTCTTTATGTATCTTACCATCACAACAAACTGAATGCAGAAGTAGAAATGAAGATACAGCTGTCTTCTATTAAGCTATATATTGAAGAAATATACCAAAATAGAAAACAATGCCATCTTCTCAATTTTATGTTTCAGAAAAGACAGTTATTTTTCAAAAATAAGTTATTTCTATTCACTAGCATGTATTATTGTTACTTTTAAATGAATTAATAAGTATTTTAATTTTTTTAGTTTTCAATTATAACACAATAAAATATTAAGAAATGTAATTGAGATAAATAATTTGGGGGTTCTCAAAAATTTTTAAGAGTAGAAAGGAGTCCTGAGATCCCATAGTTTGAGAATCATTGTTCTAGAGTAACCATTAAAAGAATGTATAAATACTGTGAAGGGAAGTGGAAAAAAGAATAAAAAAAAAAAAAAAAGACTCAGTGAATCCAAAAGGCAAGAAAGGAAGAAGAAACAGCACACAGCATAGACTATATCAATCATTACATCAAGTATAAATGGATAAAGCCTGTAAGACATGATTTAAGAAAAACACATATGCCTAACTATATGCCATTTACAAGATACACACTTTAAAATATAAGGGATACGGAGAGGTTAAAAGTAAAAGGATGGTATGATATCTCAATGCAAATACTAAGCAAGAGAAAGCTGGTCAAGCTACCTTCATATTAGACAATGTAGACACCAAGGAAGAAAATGTAACTGGCTATAAAGAGGGATATTTTATAAAATACAAACTCCAATTAGCCAGGAAGATATAATAATTGTAAGTATGCATGCACCTAGTAATATAACCTCAAAATATATAAAACAAAAACTGATAGGGCTAAAAGGAGAAATAAACAAAATCATTATCACAGTGAGAGATTTTAGCACATCTTTCAGTAACTAATCAAACAAGTGGACCAGTTTTGAATAACATAATAACCAATTTGACTTGACATTTCTAGAACACTGCACCCAACAACTATAGAGTATACCTTGTAAACATTTACCAAAATTGACCCTATGCTGAGCTACAAATCAAGTTTCAACACATTGGAAAGGATTAAAATACCACAGAGCATGTTCTCTGATCAGAGTGGAATTCAGGTAGGCATCAATAGCAAAATAAGTAGAATGTTTTGGGAAATTAAGAATTTGGGGGAATTAAGAAATACACTTCCAATAAATACTCTGGACCAAACAAAAAATCACAATGGAAATTACAAAATATCTTAACTGAATGATAATGAAACATCTTTATGATCCATGTGACAACATATGATGGTAATTTGTGCTTAGAGAAAAGCACAAAAGCCATGCTTAGAGAGAAATTGGTAGCGCCTTAAATGTACATATTAGAGAGGATTAAAGGCTGAAAGGCAATAATCCAAACTTCCATCTTAAGAAGTGGGAGAGGAAAATAGGAAATCAAACCCAAAGAAAGTGACAGGAGTGGATGCTGAAGGTTCTGGAGTCTGTCCTCTCCTGGGGTCTGCAGAGGGGCACTGCCTTGGGAAGGCTGTATGGGGCTGGGGTGGGGGGGCAGGTAGTCTGCCCAACAAGCCTGCTGCCTCAAATGTCAGCTCCAGCCACCTTCTGTCATCTGCCCATTATCCTTTTCTGCCAGATAGTCTCGCTAACCCAGTACATACGGTTTTAATTTACTTTTCCCTGATTTCTAAGAAGGTTGAGACTCTCTTCCTAGGTTTGGAGCCTCATGCAGTTTCTCTTCCATGAATTCAAGTTCAGATCTTTTCCCCATTTTTCTATTCATGGTCTTTCTTTTTCTTTTCTTCTTCTTCTTTTTTTTTTTTTTTTTTTTTTTGACAGAGAGAGAGTGCAAGTGGGGCACGGGAGGGGCAGCGGGAGAGGGAGAGAGAGAGAGAATCTTAAGCAGGCTCTACACCCAGAGCAGAGCCCAACACAGGGCTCCATCTCCTGACCCTGAGATTAAGACCTGAGCCAAAATCAACAGCTGGAAGCTTAACCAACAGAGCCACCCAAGTGCCCCATTCATAGTCTTTTCTTACTCTGATTTGTAGACGTTCTTCTATTGTATCCTTTGTTTGTTGTATGTATTGTTGTATGTATTGCAAATACCTTCTGCCAGTTTGTAGCCTATCTTTTCACTTCTCTTAGGGTATCTTTCACTGAACAGAAGACCTTCATTTTCAAGTGGTCAAAGTTACGAGTATTTTCCTGGGGGTTTTCTTGTGGGTTTTTTTAAAAGTTCTTCAGTATCCCCAAAGCCATGAAGATATTCTATCATAGTTTCTTCTAAATGTGTTAAAGTTTCTCTTTTCCCATGTAGCTCATAATCCTCCTGGAAATTATTTGGGGGGTCATGTGAGGCTGATTCCATTTTTACAGTAGATGAAATTAAGGCTCAGACTGGTGAATGGACTTTTCAGGCTGTAAATGGCAGAGCCTGGAATCAATATTTGATTGACACACGGCCTTTCTCCTCCACCCCACTGCACCCTTCCAGAAGCCTCCAGTCTGAGCTGTACTCAGTTCCTGATCCCGAACTGGGTGCTGGGAACACAGACTTTAGTTGGACCCAGGACTGCCTTGGAAAAGCTCAGTGTGATGGGGCCAGGATATGTATGCACTATATCACAGGGAATGCCTGGATTATGGGTTCCAGAAGGCCAAGAACTGCAGAAGCAAGCATAGGGCCAATTCAAAGCCCAGAGGCGAGGCTGGGGAAACCCTGCCCCAAAAGCCAAGACAGCAAAAAGAAAGTGCTTATTTCCTAGTTACAAGCAAGCAAAACAACCTTGGAAAGTCAAAGGAACCAGCCCAGAGTTATATACATGGAGGAAAGGAGCAAAAGTGAAATTGGAAGTCAGGCCGGTGGAAATGAAGTCTGATCTCTCTTGCTCTTTTGGCATCGCAATGCAGAGAAAAAGAAGGAAGCAGCAGGGACACCGGGCAGCAGCTGTAGGCAGCCCACCCACCCCAGCTGCTGGACCCCCATCCCCAGCTTGGGGCCTCTGTGGCTGGAGCTTCCGGGTCCCACGGTACCCTGCAGCCATATAGGGGTTCTGGAGTTTCCCAGCAATGCCCGGCCACACCAGCTGTAGCCAGGTGTTTCCAGCAACCCACCCCCAACACACACACACACACACACACACACACACACACACACACACACACACTCCCACATGTACACACACATGCCCTGCCCTGATGCCTGGTGCTGGAGCCCCATCCTCCAGCAGGACGTCCGCTCTAGGGCCCTGCACACCGAGCTCAAATCTCTGAATCTTTGCCCTCAGCTCATCCTTCTGCCCCACAGCTGAGGCTGCTCTGTGGCCAGTGCTGGGTGACCCCAGAGGCAGACCAGACATGCGCCCGGGGCTCTGGGGACACACACCAAGCTCAACTTCAGAAGGCTTATCAGAAATTTGCAATCAGAAAACCTAACAAGAAGTATTTATAAATCTCACCATCCGTCTAAGCTCTGTGTCAGTATGCAAAATCAAACGTGAATTTGGATGACACAGGCCGATGGCACTCATTCTCTTGGCTCAGCCTAGAACTCAGTAGGAGCTGCACTTTGCGCTCACGGTGGCTCAGCCCACGGGGAAGTTTCCCCACCTCAATTCTGGCGCGTTCTATTTCTCTTTTTCTCTGACCCTTCCTTTCTGTATCTTCCTTCCTGTCTCTCTCCTCGCTCATCCCTTTCCACTCTGAACTACACATAATCATCTCCAACCCTTACAGCACTTCACATTTGGTGAAAAGCACTTCAGTTTCAAAGTGATTAGAGGTTGAAGATCCGTCGTTTAAAATTTAAATTAAACCAATTAAAATTACAGGGGCACTTCACATGTTTTAAGCAAATAATTATTTTTTTACAAACAGATCCGAGAGGTTGGGCCGAGCCAGGTACTAAACAGGAGCGAGACAGCGCCAGCAGCTGACCTCCAGGGCCCAGATGCCAGGCCCTGCTCAGGTGTCCCATGGCAGCTCCCCCAAATTCTGGAAGAAGACAGGGCCCCCCCCACCCTCCCAGCCGTATTCCTTCTGACTCCTGCAACCCGTCAGGACCCTAGGTCTTCCCTTCAAGGTCCCGCAAAGAGTGGAACTTTAAGTGCTTCTTTGGGACCTCCAGCACGTGGAGGTGGGCCCCAGCAGAGGGGGAGTAAACCTCAGGGTCACCAGAATGCAAAGGGGACCCCATGTGTATCTAGCACGTTTTGTGTGTGGACACAAGAATGAATCAGCAATGTCCCTGCCCTTGAGGAGCTCAGCCCAACAGAGGAGTAAAAATATAAGTGGCAGGAGAGGGCTGTAAATAATATAGAAAACTGTAGGAGGTACTGGACTAGAACAAAGATGGGAGCGATTAATCTCTGGGGTTCTCTGGGCCGGCCTCACAGAGAAAGGGCTATGTGATCTGGGGTTTGCAGGATGAATAGGAGTTTTCAGGCAGACAAAGAGCACAAAGATATTCTGTTGAACAGACTAACACTGCCAAGGCCCATGACATGGTGTTCCTGCTACAGAATGACAAAATGTAGCATGAGACGCTGAAGCTACCCTCTCTTACCAAGTTGGAAACTCAGTCTGAAAGGTTTGAAGCTCCTGTCTGAGGTGACGCAGCTAGAAGATAGAAGATTCGAGTCCAGGGCTGATGCTAATGTCCCAGGTACTTTCCTTTCCCCCTTTGTTGATTTCTGAGGCCCGAAATCAGTGTTTTGTGTCTCTTGTTTCTTCTTCGTCATTATTTCTGGCCAAACTGCAGCTTGGGATCAAAAACCAACAAACCCACCCTCCGACCTGCCCCTGCCAGGCAGCGCTGCATCCTGCCACCCCAGGCCCATGCCCAGCTCGGGGGAGGGGAGGGGAGATGCCTGCCGGGCCTGGGAAGCAGCTGGAACAAAGCACGAGAGAAAATAGTTCACGGTCTGTGTGGCAAGGGGAGACGGGCCGCCCAGCTGCGGCCAGCAGAGCCAGGAGGCCAAGCCCAGCCCAGACATTTCAAAAACAAACCTGGATCCAGTTTTCCATCTCCCCGGGCAGGCCCCACCCTCCAGGAGGAAGGTAACTCAAGCCGCCAGGTTCCTGTCTTTGGGAACCCTTGGTTTGTAGTTTCCCTTTCTCCTAATTAGGTTTCCGAGACCAGAACCCGGGCAGCTTCCTGTGCTCGGCCTGGTTGGACGTGTGCTGTGGGTGTTTATTTAGAAATATTCCCAAAAAGGGGTAGTGGTTGGGGCAGGCAGGGGGGAAGCCTTTGGTAAATAAGAACTTTCCCTGGGGCTGGGGGCCGGGGGGGTGATGGGGAGCAATTATTCACGGTCCGAGTTTCTGTTGGGGGTGGTGAAGAAGTTTTAGGTGATCACACGATGGTGTGACTGGATTGAGTGTTACTGAATTGTATACTTACGAATGGTTAAAATGATGAATATTATGTTATGGATATTTTACCACAGTAACAATTAGCTCCCGTGATGTCTTGTGAATGGATGAGAAACAAAGACAAATAATAATAATTTAAAAAAGACAATTATCTTCAGTGATAATTATTTTACCAGTGGGGACAAAGGGGGGAAAAACATGTCTGTGCTTTAGGAAGGTTATTGATTTATTGGCCCATTGGGGAATGGAAGCAAGTAGCTATTTGGACAGTTTGTGGGGGGTGCCGTGAAGCCACACCGTCTCTGGAACACCTGCACACTCTGGGGACATGCATTCAACCTCGAGGTCAACGGGGCTGTTTCTTTTCTTTCAAGGAACAGACTGATTATCTGTGTCCAGGTGGGGAGGACCTGAGCTCCTGGGCCCTTCCTTAGAGCCGTGTCCCTGGCCACAGACCAGAGCGGAGGTTGTAGAAGGCTTCACTTGGTCACAGTGCCGCAGGGTAGTGGCGTGGGCACAGCCATGGCCAAAGGGAAGCCCTCATTCTGATCCCAGCCCCATCATGGTCTGATCTTGCAGGGGCCCCTTTCTCTCCCAGGACCTCGGCACCCTCATCTTGTGAACGTGACCAAAATCCTTGCATGGTATGAGCCAACACGTGTGTGTGTGTGTCCCTGGCACATAGTAGGTGTTCAAGAAGGGCTGCTTCTCTCTAGGTGTTGCTCCTATGAGGAGCCCTGTGCCCAACTGAGCCACAGTTTATTCTTGGGGACCCAGAGGGACTCTCCCTGAAGTCACAGCTGGCAAGAGTCACTGGCAGAATGGAAGCCTTGGACTCTCCACCCAATGAGCTTTGTGATTTTGCGCCCAGGATGGGGTGCAGACAGGAGGAGAAGGAGACTTGATATCAAGAACAAACCACTGCTAGAGAAAAAAATTTTTTTGAGTAAAAATAAAGTAAAATAACTTTTAAAATTTTTTTAATAAAAAAAAAAAGAAAGAAAAGAGCAAGCCACCACCGTGGAGCCCTGGGCAGTGAAGGGCTAGTGCATATTCCTGGAGTACGAGGCTTTGAGCGAGAGTGGGGCGGTTGACCAGCAGGCCGGCAGGCTCTTCTCCTGCAACCCTTTCTCTTCTGTACATAGAGACTGTGGGTTCAGGAGGATGACTGTCTGTCCTGCCCAGCTCAGAGTATGCCAGAGTCAAGGGTCACATTACCAGAAAGACCCCCCTCTTCTACCCACACCCCAAAACAAGCTAACTCTTTTATTTTTAAAGATTTTATTTATCATTTGAGACAGAGAGATGCAGAAAGAGAGAGCATGAGCAGGGGGAGAGGCAGAAGCAGGCTTCCTGCCAAGCCAGGAGCCAGACGTGGGGCTCAATCCCAGGACCCTGGGATCGCGACCTGAGCCAAAGGCAGACGCTTAACCATCTGAGCCACCCAGGCGCCCACAAGCTAGCTCTTTTTCAGCCAAGACCACTTCCTTTACTTAAAGAGAGAGGACAGGGACCATTTTGGAAATTCATGGCAGACACTGTCACCCTCCGCCTCTCTGCACATCAGTCTATGGGGAGCCTCTGAGTGAGACAGGCCTGAGAGAGGCTACCCCCTGCAGACTGTTTCTCAATCTCATGTAGGTTAGGATACTTTTTATACGTGGTGTCTTGTGGGACTCATGTTCTAGGGACATATTTTGGGAACTGTGGCCTTCCTATTCCCTAAGAAGTTTTCTAACTTCTTCCGTAGATGCGAGCAGCCTTGACAACTGAAGTTCTTGGAGCCTCAGTTTTAACATCTATAAAATGGGCATCATACTTAGTGTCCACATAGACCACTGCTGCTGGGATAAAGGAAAATATTTCTTGGAACATGCAGGACTGTGTTGCCCATAGCTCCCTGGGAAATAACAAAGCACCACCTTTTTTTTTTTTAACCCATTACATACTGCTCTTACTTACTTACACACACATTCGACAAACATTTACTACCTGACAGACCGAGAAATTTGTAATTACCCCGTTTCTATTGTCACTGCTGTTTGGTTTGGGATGCTATTTGTGAGGATAGAGCTGAGCTTGCCTGGTAGCCCACAGCTTTCGGTTCCAGTGCCAGGATCAGAACCCCAGTCCGTCTGAGCCCAAATGCAGTTGTTCTCCACCACACCAGCTGGCATGGGCTCCCACAGCTGGTCATGCAGTGCCGTGAGGAAGACAGCACAGGAGAAATCAAAGTTCCTTCTCCAAGGAAGTCACCACTCCATGGAGGCATAGAAATCTCTGTGGGAGCCTGGGAAGGGCCAAGCCAGGTGGACAGGGAGGTTTGGAAAGCCCAGAAGCAAAGGGGCTCCTCCAGGGACAAAAATGTGAGTAAAGGGTGCACATGAGTGGCTCAGTCGGTTAAGCATCTGCCTTCAGCTCAGGTCATGATCCCAGGGTCCTGGGATGGGGTCCCACATGGGGTTCCCTTCTCAGTGGGGAGCCTGCTTCTCTCTTTCCCTCTGCCCCTCCCCCCACCCCCCACTAGTTCTCTCTCTCTCTCAAATAAATAAATAAAATCTTTTTTTTTTTTGAATGTGAGTAAGGAAGGAAGGGAAGTGGGGGAGGCACGGCTGGAAGCTCCAGCTAGTCCACATCATGAGGGTCAAGGATGAGGCTGGATGCTGCAGGCACCAGGCTTTGTAAATCTCTGATTCTGGTTGTCGGATGTCCTGGGGGTGCAGAACAACTCATCTGAATAGTGTGTGGAGAACCATCATACACTGGCAGTAGGAATGTTAAAATGGTGCAGCCACTTTGGAAAACAGTCTGGCAGTTCCTCAAACAATTAAACAAAGACTTACCATATGATCCAACAATTCTACTTCTAGGTATATACGCAAGAGAAATGAAAACGAACGTCCACAAAAACATGTGCACGAATGTTAATAGAAGCATCATTCATCATAGCCAAAAAATGGAAACAACCCAATGTCCATCACCCGACGACTGGTGAATACGATATGGTCTACCCATACGCTGGAGTATTCCTCAGCCATACAAAGGAATGGAGTTCAGACACACACTACAGCATGTGAAAAGAAGCCAGCCACGAAAGACCACATACATGATTCCATTTATACGAAAAAGTCCAGAATAGGGAAATCTATAAAAAGAAAGTAGATGAGTGGTTGCCAGGGCCTGGGAGAAGAGGAAGATGGGAGTGGGTGATCATGGGATAGAATATTCTACAGTGGGTTGTCCTGGTGATATACCTAAAGCCATTAGATTGTAAAGTTTAAATGGCTACATTGTATGGCATGTGAATTATACTTCAATAAAGCTGTTTAAGAAGAACTTACAGAACCATCCAAAACTTTGTAGCTTAGCTTAGTTAAACCTGACCTCGACAAGGGGAGGTTTACTTTATTTCCCGTTTTACAAATGAGAGGAAGGTTCAGAGAGGGGTTAAGGGACTTGACCACAGTCAGGGCTAGTGAGCGGTCACTCCAGTCCAGCCCATGCTCCAAAGTCCAAGCTTCTCCCAGGACGCTCACTGCGGTACCGTGGGGCTGTTCCATCCAGCCGGCTTCCCCACCCACTGAAGGCCGAGGCTGGTATGCTTCACCGCATGCCCCCAAATCCCTTCAGTCGCTCTGTCTACCTGGAGGCTCCACTCTCCTGCTGCTCATCCCCCCACCCCCGTCAGCGTTTCCCACCGTGGGCGACACGGCCAGGGCGGGCTCTGCTTCTAGCCCAATCTTTATCTTCAAAGGCAATTTCCGCTCCAAATATTTATGGCAAAATACAGGAGAGCGCCTTCTCTCACTGGGGCCTGTGTTTGAAGCCGTTTTCCCAGCGCGCATGTATATGATAGTCAGATCTCTCTGAGAGCACACTAAGATCTCACGGCTGCTGGCGCCCCACCCTGGCACCCACCCACCCACACAGGTCGCCAAGAGCCCCAGCAACGTTCACGTGGTAGCCCTTCCATGAGCTTCTGAGATGCCACGCCCAGCGTGTTCAGGCTCTGACTCTGTCCGCTGGGTCCAGGGGCACCACGGTAGGGTCCCAGGCAAGGCGTCCTCTCCGTGATGGACACTCATCTTTGGGGGAGACGGATTCGGGGGCAGCCACTGGAGATCCAGCACCGCCAGGTACTAGCTATGCGACCTCGGGCAAATCACCTCCTGTTGCTAAGGCCATTCCTTTAACTGGAAAGCGGGAACAGTAACAGTAACCTCAGGGTTTTACAAGGTCATTTTGTAAGGGGCTTAGAGCTTAGGCTAGCACACGGTGAGAACTCAAGAAATACTAACTAGTGGTACTTCCTCCAAGTCCCCTCCTTTTATTTTCTTCATTATTAAACACAGAATTCTGCAAAAAAAAAAAGAGCTACACAGTTTTACTACATACCCAGTCATCCACATGAGGACTTCCGCTCCTCAGAGGACCCTGCAGCTTAGGCGTTCTTAGCACCCTCGTTAGAGAGAGAAAACTAAGGCTCAGAGAGGGGCAGTCAATTGCCCAAGGTCACACAGCTCAACACAGGTCAGCTGATTCGGAAGCCCAAGCTCATTCACTATGGCCCTGCCGTCACCCTCTCCCCAAAGGCAACCACAGTAAGTCAGACTTAAAAGTAACCATGGTGCGCACGAAGGATCGATCAATCCTCTGAGTCTTGGAACATATTTAAATTGTGAACTGCCAATGAGGGTTTGGGGGACGCTAAATTCAGGACTGTCAGCACATTCCTGTGGTGGGGGAAGTCAGCTCCCACGGATGACACAGCTAAGCACGGCCCCACCTTTCTCCCCACCCACCCCAGCTCACCAACGTGGCCAGGTCAGTTCAGGCGGAACCAAGCCAGTGCCTCAGGGGCCCCTGGCAGGAGCATTCAACCCCAGAGGATTCTTCAGGCAAGGTAGTCCGGTCCAAGGAATTGACCAAGGGCCCCTCCTCAGCCTCTGCTCATTCAAGATTGCATTTTTGAGGACTGGTCAGGACAAGGTTGGAGGAGCAGTGCCAGTTCCCCCTGGGCTTTGGGCACGCAATGGAAAGAAAGCTCTCAGGCCCTGGAGGGCAGGGGTGGGACCTCTCATGTATGAAGATTCCCAGCACCCAGCCGGGCGGTGAGCTCTACAGGTGTGCTGTTCAGGCAGGGAGCCAGCCAGTCCTTCTACCAGGGCCAAGCCCTGAGGACAAAGCCTCCAAAGGGGACAGCAGAACGTCCCAGAACAGAGGTGCAATCACGCGATTTGGAGTCAGACCCCGCTTTAAGTTTGGCTCCGCCGCAGAGGAACTCTGTGAGGAACTTGACCTCTGAGACTGGGTCCCTTCCCCAATACGAAGGGGTCAGTGATGACCACTCCCCTTCCACCCAGCCCTGGGCTTGTTCTGGGGAAAGAAGACCATCCACTCATTCAACCTTCTGTCCCCGTGGCTTTACCACGGGCTGGGGACACTCCACCAAATGCTGGGAAAGTGGCTTACTTACTCAGGCCTTCATTACTTGATTTAGGAACCACCCACTCTGCCCGGCTCACTTTCCCTACAGCCGAAAATTCACCTGCTCGCCCATTCGCTCACTCGGAAAGTTACTCCTTCTCTCGTGTTCGACGTTTATTGAAATGCCCAGGCCCAGCATGACGTTCACTCCCCCTAGACTCCACTCAGTTATTCACTCATGCATTTATTCATTTATCTGTTCATCCAACAGACATATTAAATGCCCAAGTGTTTTAGGCAAAAGCATCTCTCAACCTGGAATTTCCTTATGAATGAATGAATTCCAAGCTAAGGGAAAATTGGAACTATACTTTTTCCTACATATATCTCAGCAAATGAAACAGTAGTGGGCTGAGGTGGGTGAATTTTGAACTCGTAAATTCTGACTTTAGGAGGTCTTGTTATACCCAAACTTCCACTACGATTCTGCCTCTTGACACAGTGGCCCTGGATTGCCGCCTTCTCTTCCCAAACAGGGACCCACATAAGAAATTCTACTTGAACTGACATCAGCATGTCCCGTTTATGGGTACAACTGTAATGAGGACACATTGAGGATGATTGCTCTCAGGAAGACGTGTTGCCAAGTAACTTAACGGTTGCAATGAGTGGGAGCAAACAAGATCCTCATGTCTTAAAAAAGTTTTTAAATCATCATAATAATCCCATTCACCACCTGTATCTGAGTCAACACACCCAATTTTAAAGTCAGACGCTGTGGCCTGAAGGCCCAAGGATCCAGTTCTATAAATACAGACAGAAGCTGCAAAGTCAAAAGGCCAGACCATCCCAATCTGTCACCCTTTCCATGCTGATAAATTATGTACACCCCTTGGACAGATATGCCTAGAGGCCTGAGGTCCTGTCTGAGAGTCGGATCCTTACCAGTCAACCTGGGGCCCCACTCTCCCAGCCATCCGCCACCCACCCCCCACCCACAGCTCAGCCGGCTCCTCCCTACCTGCTGTCTCCTTTGGGCAGACCAGGTGTGCTCCGTGATGGATTGCCCGACGGGCCCCTTCGTCCTGGAGGCAGATGAATCCGGGTGGCGGGAAGCATCTACCAGGTCTTTGACATACGGCAGGCAGGTCAAAACTGGAAATGAGCCTGTCTTGGGGGGACGTGCGTTTTATTTGAGTGCAGGGGCTCCTTCCCAGCTTCTTCCCTGACCACACCCTGCTCCCCCACCCTCTCATTCCTCCTCACCCCTGTTCCTACCTCCTTGGGGCCCTGAGTGCATGGGGCACATGAATGGAAACCACGTTTTCGCCAAAGGGCAATAGGAAAGAACCAAGTTTCCTCCCATTTCAGAAGACTTCTCTGTGATCTGAAGATGAAATCAGAAGGATGCCATGTCTGCTAGTAGCTTCTTAGAATTCAGAAAGACAGTTGCAAGTCATTTAAAAGGAGACACAGAATCTTTAATAAATTTAATCCACGTCTGATTACAAAGGAAGAAAGTGTGCACTTGCTCTCTCTCTCTCTCCCTCTCTCTCTCTCTCTCATCTTACAGGGCTGGAATATGGCAATAACTGTTCCATCTGATTTTTTAAAAAATAAGATTTGCTAAAGGTCAATGTATCTCCTGGCCACATATGCGGCAACATTCAAATTTCCCCAGCCCAAGAATAAAAAGATTCTGTCATTAAAAATAAAAGCTTAAGGACATTTCCCGAGCCCATGGGGGATTTTAGAAAGAGGAGACATTTCGTTATCAACGCGCAATCATGAGATTTTTTTTTTAAGCAGTATCTATAATCTGCCTCCCCCCCCCCCCCCCCTCCCCCCCCCCCACCTCCTCCTCCCTCCCCCCCCCCCCCTCTTCACAGCAAGGTCTTTTTATCCTTCCAATTTTGCATCTAAAGATGAGGTGAATACCATTAGCTCAATTCAACCTCAAGTGTAGTCAGATGGGCCTGTGATTTCTGAAAAGCGCTCGCTAAGGTCACATTAAAATGTATAAGAGCATTTCGATTCCTGAGAAGGGGGCTTATTATCCACCCGTGGTGTAAAAGAGGAATGTCAGTGGCCGCAGACTTGGGTGAAAACAAAAGAGATACCAGGATTTCAGTCTTTTGTGCGCAAGCTTCTCTGGTTTCTTTTCACGGCTCTCTGGCTCTCTGGCTCTCCCGCACTCCCACCAGCCCAGCAGATAGCTCTGCAGACTGCAAACTCAGGCCTTCTGCAAAAAAAAAAAAAAGAAAGAAAAGAAAAGAAAGAAAGAAAGAAAAAAAGAAAGAAAGAAGAAAGAAAGAAAGAAAGAAAGAAAGAAAGAAAGAAAGAAAGAAAGAAAGAAAGAAAGAAACAGAAAAGAAAACTTAAAAAAAAGAAAGAGAGAAAAACAAGTTTAACTGGCTTCCCCTCTGCCCGCTTTTATTTAACCCTTCCAGCTTGAGTCAGCCAAGTCCCTGGCTGTTAAGTTACAAATGCATATTTCCTTGAGAGAGAGCATTTGGTCTGTCCTGTTCTTGTGGCCTTATTTGTTTGTTTGTTTGTGTTTTGTCTGTCCTTTCAGTAGACAGAGTCAGCATACAGTTAGAAAAGCGTGCACGTTGGGGTCAGACCTACCAGGGTAAGGAGCGCAGTTTTGCCATCACGAGCCATGTGACCATGGGCACCCACCCGTTCACTTATTCAGCAGGTATCTGTTGATCATCTACTACATGCCAATCATGGCTCTGGGTTTTAGGAATATCCAGGAGAACCAGACAGGCTGAGATTTGCACTCTCACAGGGGCGGGACTTAAAGAAAGGTAAAGCATCGAGACAGGTGGGAATGATAATGGGAAATAAACAGTGTTGGGAAGGAGGGAACCTGAAGAAGGTCAATGATACACGGGGGTAATTGAGGGTGCCCTCTGAGGAAAGGGATTGGAGATGAGTTGAAAGTTCGGACCAAGCCAGCAATTCAAAGGGCATCCCCGGGTGCTGGGTACCGGAAGGGAAAGTATTTCTGTCATGGATATCTGTTATTTTGCTCACCAAGCACCCGCACCCACTTCTCCTCCTCCCATCAGCCATGCTGCACTTCCATGGCACGCTCTTGGGAGGGGGAAGGGCATGAACAGCCAGGGTGCCCTGACCTCATCCAGCAAGAAAACGATATGTGACCCAAGAAAGGCTGTCAGACCCTCAGTCGGAGCTCACCTCCCATCTGCAAGTGGAGGGACACAAGGTGGTGAACAGTGGCAGGTGATGCATCCTTTTGGTGGTGCCCCAGTGAGAAGGCTACTTGGCCCTGCCTCTTCCATCCTTAGAATCTCTCTAGTTCCTTATTGTTTCCAATTTTGATTCCTCAGCTTTCCATCTGATGCTGTGAGCCTCTTGGTCTCTCATTAAATGTTCTTTTTTTTAAAGATTTTATTTATTTTCGACAGAGAGAGTTTGTACAAGCAGGGGAAGCAGCAGAAGGAGAGGGAGAAGCAGGCTCCCTGCTCAGCAGAGAGCCCGATGTGGGGCTCGATCCCAGGACCCTGGGATCATGACCTGAGCCAAAGGCAGACGCTTAACCATCTGAGCCACACAGGGGCCCCTCCCACTAAATGTTCTTTTTGCTCAAGTTAGTCAGAATTTGATATGTGATTTGAAAACAAAGAACCATAACCATCATAAAAATCAATAGCAGAGAACCAGTCTCCAGGACCCTCTCAGGAAAACATAGGTCATATGGAAGTAGCTATCTGATCAAGGGGACTCAAGATTTATATTCAGAGCCGGAACTTAGTAACCAATGGCACGTGGAACTGAAACAGCTGATTAGGTTATCAGCTTCGGGACTCTCTAAGAGAAGCCACCAGAGTGAAGGTCTAGCATGAAACAGATTGAATTAGAACCAGAAGTATTGGTCTGAATGCATAGTTTTCAATATACAAGGAGAGGTAGAACTCTAGGCATGAATGTGTGTTTGAGTGTGTCCCCTGAGAGAACCTGCAGGCAGTTACACCCAGTAGCAATGAACACACTTAGTGTCAGATCTTGGTTTCTAAATACCATTCTCCACTCAAAGGAACAAGGGGTCCTTAGAGATCTGTATGATTCCAGGGGTGGGACAGTCAAAGTACAAGATGTACCTGGAATATCTTCTGCCAAAAAGTGAGTGAGTGCTCAAGGAATGGTGGGAACATGCAAGAACAGACACCAACTTGAAGAGGCACAGACTGACCAACTTTGTGGAATTCGAAAATTATTTTTATTCTGATTTAACTTATATCCAACAAAATGCACCTATTTTAATTACAGTTCAATGAGTTCTGACAAATATATGCATGTGTATAACCGTGTGACCCTCATTTTAATCAAGATACAGAACATTCCCACCACCCCAAAAATAGTGTCAAGCTCGTTCTTCATTCATCCCTCCCCAGAGGCAACACTGATCTGAATTCTGTCACTATAGAGTTATTTTGCCCTTTCTAGAACTTCATATAAGTGGAACCAAAAAGTATGTGTTCTTTGGTGTCTGCCTTCTAACATAACACTAACATAAAGTGTTTGGGATTCATCCATGTTGCTGTGCATATCAGGAAGTTGTTCATTTTTAGTGTGGAGTAATTTCCAATTTATGAAAAATACAACTGGTTTATCCACTCACCTATTGATGAACATGTATGTTGTGTCCAGTTTCCGGACATTATGAATAAAGCTTGTTTGAATATTCATATGCAAGTTGTGTGGATATAGGTATTTCTTTCTCCGAGGTAATATATAGGAATGGAATTCCTGCATTGCACAATAAGATTATATTTAACTTTATAATATATTTTTGCAGTTTTCCAAAATGATTGTACCATTTCACATTCCCACCAGCAAAGTATGAAGAGTCTCAATTCTTCTGCATCCTCTCCAATATTTGTTATGTTTGACCTTTTTCATTTTAGCTATTCTAGTAGGTATATAGTGGAACCTTATGGTGGTTTTAATTTTAGTTTCCTATTGGCTAATGGTGTTGAGTATCTTTTCATGACCTTATTGGCTATACATATAGCTTTTCTGTATAGTGCCTGTTGAAATTTTTGCACATATGTATTGGGCTTGCACATATGTTTGTCTTACTGAGTTCTAAGAGCCTTTCTGGATACAAAGTTATTTGCCACATACGCGTGTTGCAAATATTTTCTGCCATTTATAGTATGCTTTTCATTTTCTTAATGGTGTCTTTTGAAAATCAGAATTTAAATTTTCTTGAAGTTCATTTTATCAAATTTTATTTTACTATTTGTGCTCTTTGTGTTCCAAGCACCACTGCCAACTCCAAGGTCAGAAATACATTGTCTTTTTTTTCTTCACAAGTTTTGTAATTTCAGACTTTGTGCTAAAGCATATAATCTATTTGGGGTTCACCATTGCAAGTGCTGTGAGATGGAGTCAAGCTTTAGTTTTTTCCATTTCAATATTCAGTTGTTCTAAGATCATTTGCTGAAAAGATTATATTCCCATGAAATTACCTTTGGCCCCTGATTAAAAATCAATTAATCATATATTTATGATTGTGTCCCATTAATCTATATTTTTCATCTAACACTGACTTGACTATTATAGGTTTGTAATATGAATATTGAAATTAGGTAGTTTAGGCTGTCCAAATTCTCTCTTTTTAAAAGTTATTTGGGCTACACTACACTTTTGTATTTCCATATAAATTTTATAATCAGTTCGTCAATTTCTTTCAGAAACCTACTGATATATTGATAGAATTACATTAAATCTATAAATTCACTTAGGTAAAAATGATACTGTGGTGTAACAAGAAGTATATTTGTTCTCTGTTCCTGATTCCTGGCACAGAGCTTCTAAACCCTTAGAATGTCCTGAGTGATAGAAGTGTCTTTTAGTATTTATAACAAACCCCTTTCGATCACACCTGAGTTTATGCTAATAAATTAACTCAGAGTGGGCCCCCTAGGGGCCCTATTCCTCAGGATGGAACTGGTTATCAGAAAGACCAAGTGATTACAAGGCTGGAACTTCCAGCCCTACCTGCTGACCCCAGAGGATGGGAGGATGGGGTGAGGCTGGAGATTGAGCTCCATAAAAACTCTTGAGCAAGGAGATTTGGAAAGCTTTCTGGTTGGTGAAAACATCAGTGTGTGAGGAAGGTGGTACACCTGGAAAGGGCATGGAAGCTCTACATACCTCCCCCATACCTTACCCTATGCATCTTTTCCATTTGACTGTTCCTGAGTTGTATCCTTTATAATAAGCCAGTAAACATAGGTTAAGTGTTTTCCTAAGTTCTGTGGGCCATCTAGCAAATTATCACATCTGAGGAGAACTCAACGGAACTCCCAAATTTGTAGTCAGCCAAGCAGAAATGTGAGTAGCCTGAGGACCCCAATTGTGGCTGGCATTTGAAGTGGGAGCATGGGACTGCACCTTTAACCTGTGGGATCTGCTCTACCTCCAGAAGTGGGTGTCAGAATGAAATTGAATTGTTGAACACCCAGCTGGTATCAGAGAATTGGAGAATTGCTGTGGGGAACCACCACACATTTAGTGTCAGAAGTGTTGAGGCAAAAACCTTTCAAATATTTTAACAACCCTGAGTTTTCCAATGTATATCTCCATTATTTAGTATATGTCTTCATATATTTAGGTCTCCTTCAGAAGTGTTTTGTAGTTTTCAGTCCGTATCACTTCTGTTGAATTATTTCTGTTTCATATTGCCAATTATTCTTGCTAGTATACAGAAAAGCAATAGACTTTTGCATATTGACCTTGTATCAAACAAACTTTTAAAATTATTTACTTTGTAGCATTTTTTGCAGATTTGTTAGGATTTCCTATGCCCATAATTATATCACCTGCAAATAAAGATGGTTTTATTTCTTTGTCTCCCATCTTTATGCCTTTTCTTTCTTTTTCTTAATTTATTGCAGTGGCTAGGACCTCTAGCTAGTGAAAAGAAATGGTGAGAATGGTCATCTTTGTGTTTTCCTGATCTTAGAGGAAAAGCATTTAGTCTTTTACTATTAAATATGGTGTCAGCTGAATGTTTTTCATAGATGCTTTTTATTATGTTGAGAAAGCTTCTTTCTATTCTGATAGAAATAGTTTCTGATAGTTTTTATAATCTGTGCTTGGCAAATATTGTCAAATCATTTTTATGCATCTATTGAGATAATCATATGATTTTCCTCCTTTCTACCTGTAAGATTGTGATTTACACTGATTGTTTTTTGAATGTCAAATCAAACTTTCATATTAATAGTACGTGGTGAATATTTCTGGACTTGATAATGCATTATTAAGGATTTTCTCCCTCAATATTTGTAAGGTAAACTAGTCTGTACTTTTCTCATATTATCTTTGTATCATGGCATCACAGCATCAGTTAAGAAATGTTAACTTTTCAGGCACCCGGGTGGTTCAGTCATTAAGCAACTGCCTTCGGCTCAGGTCATGATCCCAGGGTCCTGGGATCGAGTCCCACATCGGGCTCCCTGCTCGGCAGGAAGCCTGCTTCTCCCTCTCCCACTCCCCTGCTTGTGTTCCTGCTCTCACTGTCTCTCTCTCTCTCTGTCAAATAAATTAATAAAATCTTAAAAAAAATAACTTTTCCTCCATTTTCTGAAAAAATTAACCTAATATTGGTATTATTATTCCTTCATTAGATGTTTGATAGAATTTACCAAACCATCTGGGCATGAAGTTCCACTGTGGGAAGGTCTTAATTATTAATTCAATTTTAATAGATACAGGATTATTAATATTTTCTATTTTCTCTTGTGTCTATTTTGATAAGTTGTGTCTTTCAAAGAATTTGTCCACTTGATTTAAGTTATTGAAATTATTGGCATAATAATTTTCATGATAGTTCCTTATTATACTTTTAATGTCTGCAGAATCTGTAATGATACCTCCTATTTGATTCCTAATATTAGTAAGCATTCATAGACACCCTTATTTGATCAATCAACCCAGAGATTTATCAAACTATCAAATTCTGTGAAGAATAAACTTTGGGTTTCATCAATTTCATCATTGTTTTTCCATTTGCTATCTCATTGATTGTTGCTCTTCTCTTTTTATTTCCTTTTTTCTGCTTATTTTTGGTTTTAATTTCCCTTCTTTTCCTAATTTTTTAAGATGGAAACTTAGATCATTTATTTTAAAACTTTCCTGTTTTCTAATATAAGCATTTAAGATAAACATTTTTGGGATGCCTGGGGGACTCAATCAGTTAAGTTTCCAACTCTTGATTTCCACTCAGGTCATGATCTCAGGGTTGTGAGATCAAGCCATGCATTGGGCTCTGCACTGGGCATGGAGCCTGCTTAAGATTCTCTCTTTCCCTCTCCCTCTGCCCCTCCCCTACTCCCTTTCAAAAAAAAAAAAAGAATAAACATTTTCATCTAAGAAACATGAACATCACAAATTTTAATATGTTTGTTTTCATTTTATTTCCATACAAAATATTGCCTAATTTCCTTTATGATTCTCTTTTGACCTATGCGTTATTTAAAAGTGTGTTGTTTAATTTCCAAATATTTGGAGATTTTCCAGATTTATTTTTATAATTGTGTCCTCATTTAGTGTCATTGTGGTCAGAGAATATACTCTGTTGATTGCAATCTTTTTAGACCTTATTCAGACTTATTTTACAGCCCAGCATATGGGCCATCATGATGAACGATCCACTTAAAAATAACGTATTTTCTTTTCTCCAGTTGTGTGGAGTAGTTTATAAGTGTCAATTAGGTCAAGTAGGTTGATGGCACTGTTCAAGTTTTTTTTCTTACTGATTTATTTTTCATTCTATCAATTACTGAGAGTGTTGAAAATCTTCAACTAAAGTTAAAGATGTGTCTGTTTCTCATTTTGATTTTGTCCATTTCTCCTTCATGTCCTTCAAAGTTCTATTATTAGGTCCATACACATTTAAAACTGTTATATCTTCTTGACAAATTGGCCATTTATAATTTACAAATGCCCCTCCTTATCTTTGGTAATATATCTTTTCTTGACGTCTAGTTTGTCTGATATTAATATAGCTCCTCCAGCTCTCTTGCCATTGTTGACACACATTTCACTTCTATATACAAGTCCCACAGTATATTGTTATTTTTATTTAAACAATCATCTTTTTGGAGCACATGGGTGACTCAGTCAGTTAAGTGACCAACTCGGTTTCAGCTCAGGTCATGATCTCATTGGTCGTGAGACTGAGCCCTGCGTTGGCCTCCAGTCTCAGCAGGGAGTCTGCTTGAGATTCTCTCCCTCTGCCCCACTCTCTCAAATAAATAAATAAATAAATAAATAAATAAATAAATAAACCTTTAAACAGTCATCTTTTCTTAAAAATATAAAGAGAACAAATAAACATGCCCACACATACACATATATTTGACATTTCTGACACTCTTCACTCTTTTCTATAGATTTGTGCTTCCATGTAGAATCATTTTCCTTCAAACTGAAAAACTTGATTTAATATTTACTGTAGTTACTACAGGTCTCCTGGTGTCAATATTTCTCAGCTTTTGTCTGTTTAAAATTACCTTTATTTCACCTTTACTTTTGAAGGATGTTTTTGCTGGATATAAAATTGTAGGTGTCAGGGGTTTGTGGGCTTTTTCTTTCAACACTTTAAAGATGTCATTATAGGGACACCTGGCTACCTCAGTCAGTAGATCATGTGACTCTTGATCTCAGAGTTGTGAGTTCAAGCCCTACACTTGGCATGGGACCTACTTAAAAAATAAAATAAAATAAATATATCACTGTTGTATCACCTGGGTTATACTGTTTCTGAGAGAAGCTAGAGGCTATTTTTTAACTCTGTTAGCTATACGTAATATGTCTTTTATCTCTGGAGGCTTTTAGTATTTTTCTCTTTGTCATTGGTTTTGAGAAATTTGATTATAATGTGACTTGATGTGTTTCTTTTTTCATTTATCTTTCTTGGGAGTCACTGAGATTTACTGATACATGGATTCATATTTTTCACAAAATTTGGGGAAAATTTTATTCTTATTTCCGCAAATAATTTTTTCTGCACCATTGTCTCTTCTCTTTCTGGGACTACAATTATACAGATATTAGACTGTGTACTATTGTATCATGGGTCACTGACACTGTTCACCTTTTTCAGTCTTTTAATTTTTGTTCTTCATTTTGGATTGTTCATATGACTCTTCAATCTTTTCTTCTGAAGCTTCTAATATAATTTTAATATGATTTTTTAATACATAGATTGTATTTTTGAGGTCTAGAAGATCCATTTTTTTTACAGTTTCTATTTCTCTTTTCCTTATGTTGATGTTTCCCTTAAATTCTTGAGCATATCGTAAAAGCTATATAGTGCTTGCTTCGCATTTCCACAATCTACATAATTTTTAGTCTGATTTTATTAATTTTCTTTCTCTGTGTTATGGGCCACATTTTTCCTGCTTTTTCACCTGGTTAGTAATTTTAAACTTGATGCTGGACATTGTGACTGTTACATTGTAGAGCAGGTGGTTTTTGTTTTCTTTCATCAAAGAGTGTTGAGTTTTGTTCTGGCAGGCAGATAATTCACTTACAAATGAGCATCACCCTCTAGAAACGTGTTAGAAAAACATGTTAGAGTGAGTCTAGAGTCGATTTAATGTTATGGTTCATGTAGCCGTATTCTTAAGGCATGGCTTTTCTGGACTCTCTAATGAATTACCCCAGTATTGAACAAGGTCCCTCCACCCTGGTTGGTTGTAGGTTGAATGACTCACAATTTCATGTGCGTTGTGGTCATTTTTTGGCTTAGCACTCCACACAGGTTGCTTTTCCTCCCATGGTTTTCTTTGTCCAGGCTCATAGAGTCTCACCCTGTGTATATGTAGATCAGCATTCAGTCAAAGACTTATGGAACTCCTGAAGACTTCTGGAGATCATTCTCTATGCAGCTACCTTTTCTCTTGTACTCTGCTCCACAAATTCTCTCCAGAAACTCTGACTTCTGTTGCTTTACCTCACCAAATCTGTTGCTCTCAGCTTGAGTTCCCCTCTCCTGCATCAGGGTCATAAAATTCATCCAGGAAGAAAACTAAGGTAATTACACGGTTCATATTGCTTGTTTCATTTCTTCTAATGATCACAATCCTGCCCTGCCTGTTGTCAAATATCTGAAAACTGTTGTTCTATATGTTTTGTCTAGTGTTCTAGGTGTTTATGCTGAAAGAACAAGTCCAGTACCATTTACTACTTTCTGGAAAGACCAAATAAGAGACCATTTGAGAACTAATTTTAAAAAAATGATGCTAACAGGTTATATCCGTTGAATAAAATAGAATCCATGAGTTTATTCTCCTGTAAATAAAAAATAAGTGAGGAGAAAGGAAAGCTGTTTCTTAAAGTAGCATGGCAACTAATACATGTACAAGGAATGAAAGAATTAGAAAATCCCCATTTGGCAGCCATCATAGTAATAATTAATTCAGCCAAGAAACATCAGTAGATAATAAGACTTGTAATAAATATTTGATGAAAAGTGTGACATTTACATAGTTTCCAATACTTCCCCCCAAAATACTTATTAATTACAAAAGAAATATCATTAAATATTTGACAGATACAGATATGATAAACCTTATCACACCCATATTCAATTCTACTGTTTCAATCAATGCAAAACTCTGACAAATTTGGAGAGCACAATGGATTTAAGCTTAATCAAATGCACATCTTGTCATTTTTACAGGAGACTATTGGAGGGGGTACTCTTTTTGTTTCTTAAACTGTACCCTCAACTCATGTATTTTGGGAATCTTCTGTTTCCTAATAAGTGTACATGAGACTATTAATTTTCCTTTAGAATATGACTTTATCTGCATCTTCTATGTTATTATATATAGCAATTTCATTAAAATTCACATCTACATATTTTATCATTTCCCTTATGATTTTTCTGTTTAACTCATGCATTATTTAGAACTTTGATTTTTTTACTCACTGCTTCCAAATGTATGGGAAATAATTTTATTTTTATTGCTGACATTTCATTTTATCTCATTTTGGTCAGAGGATGTGGTTTGAATCATGACTACTATTTGGAATGTGTTGTGACTTCCTTAATGGTCTAAAATATTATCATTTTCTGACAAATATTCAGTGTGTGCTCGGAATTAATGTATGTTCTCTGAAGAGCAAGTTTCTATATATTTTCTACCAGATCAAGATTATCTTTGCATATCTGTACGTATTACTTGTTTGTCTGATCAATCCATTTCTGGGAGATGGGTATAAACCTTTTGTCATTATCACAAATCTTATCCATTACTCCCTCCTGTTTTGACATTTGTTACTCTTTGTATTTTGAGGCTGTATAGCTAGGTACATACAAATTAATGATTGTTGTGTCATCTTGGTGGGTGGTTCTTTTATCAATATGAAATATCCCTCCAATTTAACTATTCCTTCTAATGTTATTCATACTAAATCCTATTCTGTCCATTAGTAAGAACACTATGCTACCTTCCTTTTGGTCAGTAAATACCCAGTATATCTTCTCTCTACCCCTTAATTTTCAAGCATCTGAATTTTTTAAGTATGTCTATTATAATCAACATATGCTTGTATATTTTTAATCTAATCTGAAGTCTCTTTTAATTGTAAGTTTAACCTGTGTACATTTATTGTGGTTAGTAATGCATATGGACTTATTTCTACCTTCTTGCTTCCTTTTTGCCTTTTTTGTTTTTTTCTCCTTTCATTTCTTATGTTCGATTAATTAAATTTTCTATATTTCTTTTATTTTCCACTACTGGCTCAGAAGTCATGCACGCTGTCATCCTAGTATTTACCATCAAATTTTAGTATATTGTTCATCTTGCATCCCACTCCTTCCTTCTGAAATATTTTTTCTTGTTTAAGTAATTTATTTAATAGTTATGTTAGAGAGCATCCACAGTATTCATTTCAATTCTATGTTCTGATTTTTCTAAAAATATCTTTGTCATCCTTGCTCTTAAATTATAGTTTGGGTTGGTATAGAATTATAGGTTCATAATTATTATCTTCAAAGATACTCCATTTCTTTCTGGCATATGGTGTTGTTCATGAGAATTTGGATAACAATCTGATTGTTGTTCTGTTGAAGGTATCCTGTATTTTATTCCTTGGTGGCCTTTAGGATTTTCTCTCTCCTTGATATTCCTTAGGTTTCACTATGAAGTGTCTAGGTGTGGAGCTTAATGGGTCTTCCTGCACTTCTGAAAATTTTTCAGCAATTATTATTTTAAATACCACCTTGCTGTCCTTTATCCCAGTCTCTCCCTCTTGCCATATGTTGGAGCTTCATTTTCTATCTTCTATGACCCTTAAGTTCTCTTTTATCCTTTCTGTTTTGATAATTTGCATCCAATTAAATGATATTTGTGTTGAAGCTGCTCATTCTATAGTCCATGTCTCTTCATTCCTCTCCTAATTTCCATGACTTTCACACCTGCCATCTCTTCCATATTTTTCATCGTATAATGTGTTCCTTTCTCATCCATTGACAATCATTCTAAAATATATGATATAAAATACATAGTATATAATTTGGGGTAGTTTATGATTATGGGTAAGTAGGCCATGGCAGTGATTGGCTAGATGAGCTTTAATCTCACTTCTGAATCCTGAGAACTTTATTTTCCAGCCTCCTTTGTGATTAAATCAGGGTCTTTTGAGTACTTCTGGTCACTGAACTTCCGGTGGAAGTGATGCAAGGTAAAATTGTATGTGAAAGGAAAAGGTATGTGGGGATGTTGGGCTGACAGGATACAGACAGCAGTGAACATCACTTGTTTTTGCCTGCACACCTGCCTGCCTGGCATTCATTCCCCCCCCCTTATGCTTTAGAAAATTACCTAATTACCATTGTATGCAATCTTGATAGGACTGTCAATCAAAGAGTGTTGCATTCACCTAACTAATGCAGAACTGGCTACATAATTTGCGAGGCATCTTGTTAAAAAAAAAACCTGAAGAATTTCAATATGTCAGCCAAGGATCATGAGACCAACTGCAGAGTTCTTCTAAGGGCAGGGCTCTATGAGACTGCCCAGGTTGTACACCCAGGAAAGTCACCCAACCTAAACCAATTAGACGCTCCCTCCCCAAAATTTAAATCTTCACCACAATGACATAAGTTTGGGGAAATTAGTTCCAGACCATTGGAACTAATTAGTTCCAAACCAAACCATTGGTTTCTGCTACGATATCTTCAAGGAATTCCTGATTCCTGTCTTCTCCAAATCTGTATCATTTGCTTCAATTCCATCAGCCTCCTACAATTAAGCCTTCGGCTTAATTTAACTCTGGTTGATTTCTGATGGCACATCCAGGAACTCTAAATGAAACAGTAAGTAATTCCATTTGAGTACCCTGAACCTCAGTTTTCCATCTGTAAAATAAGAATGATGGCATATATATCCAAGGACTTTAGCTATAATTTTAACAGATGAATGAATGTGAAGTGTACAGTACAATCCCTTGCGTGTACTAGGAGCTTTTTAAACACAGGTTTTCTTTCTTCGCCTCCACCCCTTGCCAGAGGCAACAAAATGCCAGTCTGTCCAATGATTCAGACAGAACATTATTCATCTCAGACCTAAGTCTAGAAGTCAAGTTTCTCAAAGCCATCAGGTATTGTGAGAACATCTCACAATGGGGTGGACTGAGTGGGGACCTGGCTAGGACCTCTACCAAAGAAGTGAAAAGAAGAGCCAGTAGTGAGTACAGTGGGCTCTCGACATATTCCATTGCCCCCCTCCCTGAAAGCATCTCAGATTTTTGGAGAAAATTATCTCTGATAGTAATTCCAGAACAAGTCTCCCACTTTGGAAGCCGAGAGGACCGGATTCTGACTCTCCCTGCCCCTGGTAAATGAGGAAGTGAGCAATATGACCTAAGGTCAGCCAATCAGGGCCTGCCTTCCAAGATTTGAACCTTGAATCATCACATCAGAGTGATGTGAAGAGAGAAGGGGAGGGAAGTAGTTTGTTGCAGCTGTGGCAGCAAAAAAAAGAAGTGGTGTTGGGCTCCTGGCCACGCTGCTCCAATCACCAGATTGTATCTGGATTTCATGCTTCCTGCCCCTTGTCTCCTTGAGTTCTCTTGGTTTCTGCCCATTCCCAGTCTGGTCTCAGGGCTTCTGTTCCATTTCAGGAGTTCCTCCATACCCCAATACACATACACCCCATGACATCCTTCCACCAAATTTGCTTAGATTTACCAAGTATGTTTCTATTTCTTACAATCAAAACCCGAAACTACTACAGGAAGTCAAACTCTATGTACCCTGGAAAAGCCAGTCTTGGGGAACCAAGATTAGGCAGAGATTCCAAAAGGATAAAGAGGGTCAGGGTCAGAGGCTAGTGGGATTGGACCAGACCTCAAGTAGAGAAAAGCCATATCCCCAGCCAGGTACTTTGTGGAGTTGAGTTGAGCTCACTGCATCCCACTGGCGTAGATAGTATGATCTTATTTTTTTTTTTTTTTTCAGAAAAGGAAACCAGACCTCATAGAGTTATGGGATGTGCCAATAGGTAGGAAAATTGGGATTTGAACCTAAAACCCTATACGATATTACTGTGCCCATTTTTACAGCTAAAGGGCCCATGTTTCCAGATGAAGGATAACTCAGATTTATTAAGCAACAGCCAAGTGCCAGGTGCTACCCTTGGGCAAGTACTTTCCATGCGTGATGTCATCTAATTCAAATAACTCAAGCTCTGTTTCTCTGTTTTCTGATCACTATGATATTGTTGTTATATTTCAAATCTACTGTTTAAATACAAAAACATATAGGGCGCATGGGTGGCTCAGTCAGTTAAGCATCTACCTTCAGCTCAGGTCATGATCCCAGGGTCCTGGGATCGAGTCCTGCATCGGGATCCCTGCTCAACGGGGAGTCTGCTTCTCCCTCTCCCTCTGCCCCTCCCCTCCGCTCATGCTCTCTCTCTTTCACATGCTCTCTCTCTCTCTCTCTCTCAAAATAAACAAATAAAATCTTTTTTTAAAATAAATAAATAAATAAATAAATAAATAAATAAGAGAACGTATAATACCATAGAGTGCCCAAAGCCAGCTCAAATGTTTCCATGCTGTTGGGAACTCACTGCCCAAATACCTGTATGTAGTTGAGTCCACTCATCACAAGTTAGGGGCTGACAGCATAACTTCCATACAGGATACAATAGATATTGAAGGATACATAAGAAAAATATGTGAATTTGAAGCTGAAAGAGATAGTTAGACTCACCATTAAATGCAGAAATTGTTTTTAAAAAAAAAAACAACAAAAGAATATTTCAGGGAGGCGTATTCTATCGCTGACATAGTTTGGAATTGTCAGTGCACTGTGATAATAAAAAGCCAACTCGGTTTGAGTTGGTTCTATTTGTTTGTTTAAAATTCCCTGCAGACAATGTGTCCCCTTCTTGCCTGCTCCCCCGAGCCCTGCTCTTGGTACATCATTTCATTTTGCAGCTACAGAAAGTGGGCTTTGGAGAGCTTTAGCAATGTGAAGTCACCGATACAAAGTGAAGGCAGAATTCAAAGTCAAGGCTGTAGGGATGCCAAGTTCACCTTCTTGCCACTTTGCTGGGCTGCCTACATGCCCAAAGGTGCCAAAGCAGAGGTTTCTTCCTTTGCATGGGAGATAAACCCCTCTGCCACCTCCCTCACCCTCCCTTTGTTTCCTTTGAGAGGGGTGCTCAGTGGACAACCCCCGCCAAGAATGCACACTTTTCCTGGAAGAGAGACAAGCTTCAAGAACCCAGCCATGGAAGAGCTGGGTTCAAGTCCCAGCCCTGCTGTGATGTCTTTTCGAGGTTCCCCCACAGGAGCTCCTGCCTGCACCCCACCTCCCATGTTGTGCCACAGGTGGGAGAGCAAGTTGTAAGCGGTAGCCCCACAAGAGCCCGAGGGACCACCCTGTCTCCAACCTGAGTGTCAGCATCCATGTCCCATGTCTTGAAGGATTCTGATGTCTGCCATCTGGAGGGAGAAAGCCGGACCTGGGGCGACAGGCCAAGAAGAGCGTTGTTGCTGGAGCCTCCCGGGAGCCAAGCGGCACCATGTGTCTGAGCATTATCATTTACACTGAGGAACCGGGTATTTAGAAAACAGGGCTGGTACCAAGCACGCCATCTGTGGCCAAGCTTTCCCAGCCCACCGCACCATATTGTGGAAGACGCCGGCTGAAGGAAACAGCGTCCCGTGTCGCACAGTGTTTGTTTGGTTTGGGGCTTTTGTTGTTTTTTGTTTTTTGTTTTTTCAACAAATTCAAATGTGGCTTCCTCACTTCGCAAAGCAGGCTGAATGGCCCCACAAGTCAGAGTCGCTGGAGGGAGAGAAGGATTTGACGGGGTGTAGGATTTGTACTCTGGCTCTGGGAGAGGTAAAAAAATGATCCCACAGGCACACACTGAGGGCTTAGTCCCTGTCAGGCCCTTGGGTAAGTGTGATATATATGTATATTGATCTATTTTGCGTGTATAAATAATTCCTTTGCTCTGCACAACAGCCTCAACTGCTAGGTGTTATTACCATTCATTGTGTGGACTTGGAAACCAGAACCCAGAGAGGCTGAGTAACTCGCCCATGACCACACAGCTAGAGAAAGAGGGAGCCCAGGCAGGGAGCCAGGTTTAGTCCACCTGCACCCCGGCTGTCCTCCAGGGCCTTTCTATCTCTAAGCCACACAGAAGTGGCTTCCAGTTCTTTCTAGCAGCTTCCACACTCCATTGTATCCCTCTCTTCCACGTGGTCCTGCTGTATTTTCCTCCGTGAGCTAACTACAACTGAAACCACCTTCCTTAGGAGCTGTTGTCTCTGTTCGCCTCACCAGATCATGAGTTCCTTGCAGGTCAGGCTCCTGGCTGTGTTCATCGCTGTCTTCCCAGCTATGGGGTTGCAGGGGGCAGGACACTCATCACTCCAAACATCAACTTCTTATCTATAAGGTGAGTGTAATACCCGCCTCCATGCCTGGCCTTCCTCATCTGTAACATGGAGATCAAATACCTGTCTTCAGGATTGTGGGAGGTTTCCTGGGCAAGTTGTACAGTGCCAGGGTGGGGCGTTGTCTTTGAGCTCCCTAACCCTGCATGTCCAGTCTCCTGGCACGTGTCCCGGGGCATCCAAGTATTCTGTGCACCTGGCTGTCCTTCACCCCGGCCGTCTCCCTTCTCCTCTGCTACTCTGCACATGATAGGTGCTCAAGACACTATCACTGAATAGTAAGAGCCCTCAGTTCTGCTCCTTCTGTTCAGCCTCAGTTTTCCCATCTGGAACATGGTCCCCTGGCCTCTGAAGTCCTGTCCAGTTCTGACACCCGTTGGCACAACTCCTACAGTCCCCCGAGAGCCCGGGCCAGCGCGGGAGCCCCGCCCGAAGCAAAGGTGAGGAGAAGACACAGGACGCTGTCAAATAATGCGGGTCCCAAGGTGCTGCCTCCCCAGCACTTGCCAGGCAAGCCCGGTCCTCACGGCAGGCAGCCACCCTCAGGGGGGGAGCCGGCCCATTAAGGAGCGATTATCCCACCACTGCTAAGTGGCTGCAGGAGCAATCGGGTTTGGAGAGTGGCAGGCAGGCTCTGCTTTTGGAGCACATGGTAAAATTTGGTGCAATTAGCAGCGAGGGAACACACATTACTACTATTATTATGTTCTCTTGGCACCCTGGCCCTATTGCAGGCTGCCTTCTTTCTTTAATTTCTTTTTTTTTTTTTTAAAAAAAAAAAAAAAAAGTCTCTTTGGGAACTGAAGCAAAATAAAAATGCCAAGAATTAAAAATGCAAATTCATCCAAGATGTTTTCTGCCCAAGACGGCAATGGCCACATGGCTCGATAACATTTTAAATGTTAAAAAATGGGTAATTTTCAGTAAAAATCAAATTTGCCAGAGTCCAAGTCTAAACGAATCCCATACAGCACTCGGGCACCTGGCCAACATTCACAAACAAGTCCCCTCAGAAGGTGATGCACTATTAAAATGAGGAGGAAACACAAACTTTGCGTATATAGCGCTGGTCCTTGGGACCAGAAAACGCAGTTGGCTGGACATGGATCTGGCTCAGCCTTGGCCCCTAGCAGGCGATTTCCCTCCCCGCACTTGGTCGCCCCATCTGTAAAATGGCCATAAATAAAACCCACCTCTGGGCTTTTATTAGTAGTAATAGTGCTATAAAGAACAATAAAGGTTTTTTTTAATAAACATCGAACAAGTATCTTACCCCTCAGTAAATCTTGCTAAATGGAAACATTTAAGGACAGGGACTAGGTCTGAGTCGCACTTCCCACCCCACCCCCAACTGCCTCGGTGCCCAGCAAAGGGTCTGGCTCCTAAGAGATGCTCACTAAGAGCTTTGGCAGTAATGGGCCTGGAGAGAGTTGGGTGCCCACCTGCGCTCAGCCCCCAACCCCCCGTGGTTCAAAGATGAGTAGAGACCCATCTACCCAGGGGGTTCAGGGCTCAAGGACAAAAACATACTCCTCCCCCTCCTTCACTTCTGAGTTCAGTTAGCTGCACAGGGCAGGAGGTGGTGGGCACCAGTCTTCCAACCAAGCGCATTTATTCTCAAATCCTCTTTCAATCATACTGCCATGAGACCTTGGGTAAGGCACTAAACCTCTGCATGCCTCAGTCTTCCAGTCTTTAGAATGGGGATAACAGTGGACCCACCACTGGCGCTACTGTAACAATGATTCACATAAAGCTTTGAACACCTGCTTGGCCCATGGTGAGTGCTCAAGGAAGGGAAGCTGTTTTCGTCATTGTGCTAATGTCCTTCCCTGAAGTAGCTGCTGCCCCGGCGTCCCTTGGTCTCCAGTGAATCCTGCTCCTGACCAAGATGCTCTCCCAAGCCACAAGGTTGCCCGGGGAGTCAGCCCGTCAGCCAGTCAGGACCCAGCGGGAGACACAGTACCTCCCCACTCACCAGGATTTTTCACACCCCAGATTAGCTCACCCCTCTGCCTAGAAGCCACCACCCATCATGTCAACTCATCCAGAGCCAAAACCAAACCTTACCCCGACCTTCAAGGCCCCGTGTGTTGGGCTCACCACCAGCCTCCCCGTCCTATTAGCTCCTGACCTCCCCTCCCACCGGCTTCCCAGCCCCTGCTCCATCACCAGCACCTCAGCGCTCATCCACCTCCAGGCGGTGGCCTTACAGCCTTCGCTGGAAGCCATTCCCCCAGGTATTCGCCTTTGCACCGCCTCCTGGAAGGGGCTTCCCTTGCAACAGTCCCACATGCTCTTGTCAACAGTTGACCTATTACGGAACAACACTCGCTCGTTCCCTTCTCCCCACTAGTGTGAGCTGCAGAGGGCAAGGTCTCAGCCAACTAAGTTTCTCTGAAGCCCGAGGGTCATAGGAGAGAAGGGAAGAGTGATCCGCACCAAGAGGGGCATTGGAGCCCTCCAGACACGGGGGACATGCCTCATCTCTTAGATGAGGAAATGCAGGTTCAGAGAGGGAAGGGGTGTGTTCGGGGCCACAGGTGAGTCGTGCAGAGTCTACCTCCTTCCCTTTGGCTTGTTTATGAGCTGATATATCTGGCAAGCAGGATTCATGGGGTATAACCACAGGAGCTTTATTTTGCCTCCTACTGTCCCTTTAAAAAGTATTCAATGGGAGAAGTTCATCCCGGGCCCCTGGGTGATCCTCAGAAGGCCTCATGACTTTGCAGGTCACGCAGGCAATAAAAGTGCTATTGTCACTCTAAGTCACCAAATGTTGTGTCACTTTAGCAATTAAAAGTACCTTGTGTGCCTTGTTGTAACCTGGACTTCAGAAGGGATTTAAAGTGAAATCTTGTCTCCCGCAGGGCAGGGCCTCCTGCCCCTGAGATACAAGGCAGAGGTCCTACCCTGCTGCTTCTCTCTTCCCTTTCCCCACGCGCCCATCCCTGCTTCTGCCCCTCCCTGCATGATCTGGGGCTTTGGCACAGGAGAAGTTTGTAAAAGAATAAGAAACAGAGTGAAAAGTTCTCACCTGCTGGGCACTGTTGTAAGCTGGCTTCTCGGCTCGGCCTCGAACAGGTGCACAGCCAACTCCTTGCAGAGGCAGAGACCCCCCCCCCGGGGTCCCCATGATGGGCCGGTGTGCTCTGCCTGCCAGTCACTCCCCTTTCCACATCTCCGGGAACCCTCAGCTTCTCCTTACCGAGTGTGCTTTAGCTGCCCCTGTCGCTCTGCTGGGCAGCACCCAGCCCCTCAAGGCGGGCCCCTCCCTGTGCGTGTGGAAAGACACACATGCACCTCCCTGGCTCTGGTCTCTGGAAGTGCAGGCCAGCATCAATACAGCCAGCTATCAGACTGCTCTTACTTCGCTTGGACAGAGGCTGGACAGTGGGTCCTGCGTGTCCTCTCTGCAAGGGACACACATGAGGTGTCTCTCACTAAACTTGACAAGGGGGGGGTCTCCTCATGCCCCCCCAATGGGGTAGGGGGAGGGCTGGGCACAGCTCCTTCCAAGGAATCTTTCCCCAAAATATCTCCCTTTATTCCCCAAACCCATCTTATACTCTCAGTGGGAGGGAAGAGTTTTTAACCCAGATCAATTTTCCTTTGGAAATTTGCCTCTCGTTCTGGGACTTCACTGGGAAGGGTGATAACTATTAGATGTTGATACTTCCAATTTAACAACCTGTCACAGTTTTCTGTTGGTTGGTTGGTGTGTTTCTCTGGGAGAAAAAAAAGACAGCTGATGAGAATGTTTATGACACTAACAGAACAGATGATTTTTGCAAATTTTCTGAAGTTAAATAAAATATGACACATTGGAGATGGTGCCTGAACCAGAGCATCCAAAAAGCCTCTCTGGTCTCCACCTATGAGACCCTCCCTTCCCTTGAGGGAGACACTACGGCCGCAGCAAGCCCCCTCCATCCCCTCCTCCTACCCACCCTCAGCTGGAGAGCTGCCGTGAAGGCAGTGGCCGTATCTTGGACACCACTGTGGGAGAGTGATAGATTTGTACACCGTCACTTTATGGGTCACTATAATTATTCTCATTTTACAGATGAGGGAACTAAAATAGTAGAAACTGCTTTCTTGAGGTTGCACAGCTACTTAGTGGAGGAGCTAGGATTTGAACCCACAGCTATGGGGTCCAGGACACTGTGCCCTTTGCCCTTCTCCAACTCCGCCTCTGGGGAGAGGGCCAACAGACCAAGAGCACCCCGTAATGAGATTCCTATCTTCTCGTGGGTGTGCCCAGGCCTCCAGGCCCATGGGAGATGTCTTATGGGGAGACGTGCGATAGAAGGAGCTGCAGAGAGCAAGAACCGCCCAGGTGAGCTTCCTGCCCACACCTTACTGTGGGCACCCCCATTCAGTCGACCAGCCCTCTTGGCCCTTCACTGAGTAGTCCCTGGCCAGGCTGCAGGAATACCGGGAAGGACAAACTGTGGTCCTGGCCTTAAGGAGCCACATTCTAGTGGGGACAATGGGCAAGTAAACCAACAAGGCCAGCTGGTAAGAACACTGCCACACTGGTCACCACTGAGGCTGTGGATTGTCAGGGCAGGCTTTATGGCAAAGAGCAGGTCTGAGCTGCAGTGAGCAAAAAGGGGAAGTAAGGCTTGCCAGATGGTGAAGGCAGAAATGGACCTTCTAGCAGGAGGACAGCACCTCCAAACTTGACCAGCGGAGCCCCTTTAATAGCAGAGGAAGGCAGTCCGCAGGATCTGGGGATGTAACTCAAGGTGGGCCACACCCTCAGGAAAGTGCCCCCAACTCCCTCCCATACCTGTGCTTGTTTTACTGTAAAAACAGTGCTTTAAAGGCCCAAGGCTTGGGGGTCTGTATGTTGCTGGGCCCAGCCAGGCTAAGAGCGCAGGGGCAGCCCGTGAGAGGTTGTAGGTGGGGAAACAACATGGTCACATCTGCACTTCAGGAAAAAAAAGCCTTTTTGACCACCGTGAGTCCAGGCGGACACTGAGACAATGAGTCAGGGAGAGCAATGAGGAGGCTGTTGCCAGGGTCTGATGCAGGTCCTGGGCATGGGCCTGGGAGTGAAAGCCCGGGTGTGGCCAGGAGGAGTGGGGGCGGAGAGGAGCCCACCTGCCGTGCTGCCTGGGCACCCTGATATCAGGACCTGTGCCATTGCTTCTCCCTCCTGCTCCTCCACCAAGCCCCCAGCCCAGGCTTCACTGCCAGAGGAGCCTGCAGGAACTCCCACCCAGGCCAGCCCTCCTGGGTACAGGCTTTCATCGTGATGACATGTTTCTCTGCCTCCCAGCTCCAATCAGAAGGATGTTTCACATCTACTCCTGGGACTTTTGAGTGACGATCTCTCCCCAACAAGAATGGTGGATTTCATTGTTTGTTGGTTGCTTGGTTAGTCAGTCTGTTAGTTGGTTTGTTGGTTGGTAAGTTTGTTGGTAGACTGCATGGTGACTTGGATGGTCAACCTCTTAGTAAGTTGGTTGGTAAGTTGGTTGGTAGGGTAGCTGGTAGGTTGGTGGTTGTTTGGTTCATTGGTAGGATGGTTGGTGTGTTATTGATTCATTGGTTGGTAGGGTGGTGGTAGGTAGTTTGGTTGGTTGCTTGGTAGGATGGTTGGTTGGTTGGTTTGTTGGTTGCTTGCTTGCTTGCTTGCTTGATTCGTTGGTTGTTAAACTGGTCAGTAGGGTGGTTGGTTGGCTGGTTGATAGGGTAGTTGGTTGGTTGGATGGGTGGGTGGGGGCTTAGTATCTTGGTTGGTTGGTTGTTTTTTTTTTTTTTTGAATCACCATCATTTATTTAACAGTGTCATGTGCATAGTAAGCCCACAATAAATATCCTTTGTGTACTCTCACATCCACACTATCTCATTTGATTCTTAACAATATCTTGGTCCTGTTGGTAGGGGAGGAAGTGACGACCTTGAAATTACAGATGTGTAGGCTGTGAATTCAGCCAGACCTGCCTGGATTCAAAACCAGCAAGTCGGAGGCAGAGCCAGGCCCTGTGGAGGTCTGACTGTCATAGAGCTCTTACTTCTGATGAATGAGAGAAAATCCTTCATGGCAATGTCAAGAAAAAAATTAGGGAAAATAGCATGTTTGTTCCTTATAACTAATCGTGCGGCCTCTGGGTTTTCTTAGTCTGTATTTTTGGTCCGCTGGTTTTACATAAGCACATTACCCTCACACCACTCTGCAAATTCAGTTAGCTGGCCCTCTCTTATGTGTCCTTACCACACACCACTACTGTGTAGTGTGAAGAGCTAGCACTGAAAGTCCATCCATTCCAAGTAAGTGTGCATCTATCTATTCATTGATTACCTCTTGCAACAAGGAGCTCCCTACCACCCCTGTCAGCTGGAAAGGTGCCTCTCAGCCCCTACCTTCCATTTATGGGGGGTAGAGCAAGGCTCAAAGCCTGCTGATCGTTGTCTTCTCCCTGGGCTGCAACATGAAGATAGTGGGTATTCCCAGGCGGGACCCTGCAGGAAGGGGAGACCACCCGGCTCCCACAGGAGACCTTACTGGCCTCAGTGAACTCCAGTCCCTGCTCTTCCACCAGGTAGTCCAACAGCTTGAGCAAGCTATCTGCCCCACACCATCCTCATGGGACTAATCTTAGGCTGCCCTTCACAGCATCTGACAGAGAATGCCTGGAACCGGGCATAGGGCAGTAATAATAGCCAGCACTTACTAGGGCTGACCAGACACCAGACACCTCTCTAAGCGCCCTCCATTCATTATTCTTTGCATTATCCATCACATAGTCCTTACCGCCTTCTGTTGCTGGCTAACGCCACCATCCCCGTTTTTCAGGTGGGAAACTGAGACACAAAGAATGAAGTAACTTGCCCAGATTTCCCAACTGGTGAGTGAAGGATCAGGCTCGTGGCCACTGCACCACCGGCCCAGAAGACAGAGACACTGAACATGGCCACTGTCATTAATACTACTAAGTTGGTTTACCTACTGAGTGGTAGCCTTCAGTCATGCTTTGGTATCTTTTGAGTCTGCGTGTGATGGTGGTGTCGGGCTCCCCCCTCCTTGAGCAAGTCAGAGTCTCTCTCTGGCACACTGCTTTGGAAGCACAATTGACGAGTGAAAGGAAAGAGAAACCTGAGCTTACAAAGTCAACCTTAAGAACACTGTTTCCCAAAGTGGAAACGATCAACAAAGACCTCCAGTGATGTGTTGCTCCTGCTGCCGGGCCCTGCCAAGCCCAGCCACCCAGCTAGCAAGGAGCACACATGCTCTCACACTCCCTCGCTGTTCCAACTTGCCCTCCAGCTTCCCTCCCCTCTACCCTCTTACAGGATAGGAAAGTAATCTTCACCTCCTCCTTCCCAGCACGAGGGCTAGGAATGCCAGGGCTGCTCAAGGAGGGGGAATTCGCTAACTCAAGCCAGTTCCAAGATAAACAGAAAGCTACCGGCCGCCAGTCTCCCATGGCTTGTGAAAATGAGACACACTTTCTCATTCACATCGTGTTTGTGAGAATGTGTGTGCACATGTGTGTGATCGTCAGTGTGTATGAGTGTGTTTGTGACAGTGGGAGTGGGTGTGAGTGTGCATTCTTAGTGGGTGATGGTGTGTGTGTATGTGAGTGGGAAGGGCGGGGCCTGCTGGACCAGGAGCGCCCATCTGGAACATCATCGCTAAGCATGGTAAGCTCAGGTCTAAACCTCAGCTTCTCCGAGTGCATCCCTGGGGAAATTCCCTCTCCTCCTCTTCTCACTTCCTTCCGTCTGTCCCCACACCCCTTGCAGAGGAAGAACCTGAACCCCTCCCAGTTGTTTGGTGCTAAAGGTGGAGAATGTTAATGTGCAGAGATAAAGGAGAATAAGTTCTCTCGATTAAGGTAAAGACAGCGCCCTAGACTGGCTGAATCAATCCAGCAAATGCTCTGAGGCCATTCAAATGACTCAACGTCAGAGCTGGAAAGAGCTGGAGAGCCCAAGCCAACCCATTCTACAGATGAGGGGGAGAAGGAAAGGAAAACCCAACATAGCCTGGGGACCATCTTTCCACCTGCCGTCTTCCTGAATCCTGTGACAGACAGTCCTTTAAGACAAGAGGCCAAGCTAGACTCCAAGAGTGAAACTACCGGTCTTGAAAGTCACAAGCAGAACTGAGAGGGGGCAGATACGGAGCCAGGTCTCCTTTGCCACATGGAAGGAGATGCTTCTTTTTACCAATAGCGTTGGAAAAATTAAAGAAGATATTATCAGCATCCAGCCTAGGAAGGGAAGCAGAGGGGTGCAGGCTCCCATGTTACTCATGGGATAGGAGAGTACAGACAAATGGTTTTATACCCTCCCTTGTGCCTGGTGATGGCACACAGTAATAACTGAAGGGGGTAACAACAAATAATCTTTTTATAAGTGAGTATCACAATGAGATTATTTTCAATCATTATTAAAATGAATATTATAAAAAGATTTTTTCAACTGTTATTTTAAAAAAATCTTATGTTATACTTACTGTGTCATTCGCTGCCCTGAGCACAGGAAGGTCAAGCAATTTGTCCAGAGACACACAGCTAATGAGAAGCAGAGCTGGGATTCAAGCAGATAAATTAAAGTAGATAAAACTACTACATAAAAGTAGGTAAAATAGGGGCGCCTGGGTGGCTCAGTTGGTTAAGCGACTGCCTTCGGCTCAGGTCATGATCCTGGAGTCCCGGGATCGAGTCCCATATCGGGCTCCCTGCTCAGCGGGGAGTCTGCTTCTCCCTCTGACCCTCTTCCCTCTCGTGCTCTCTATCTCTCATTCTCTCTCTCTCAAATAAATAAATAAATAAAATCTTTAAAAAAAAAAAGTAGGTAAAATATATAAAGCATTTTCCTAAGCATATATTATATTAACATATATATAATATAACATGTAAAAACATACAGCATATTATGCAACGTATAACATCTAACAATTGATGTTTTGTATATGATATATAATTTGCATATAATTTATATATAACATACATAAATCTGTGAGCATCTTACATGTATGTAATGTATGTGTATATAAATAATTTTATACACATATAAATTTATAAATATTTATATATAAAATATTTCCAGCATATAAATGTGCAAATGAGAATGTTATAACAGTATAAACTGGCTGGAATATGTCTCTGACTACCTCAGAATGTAATGAGTTCCCCATCCTGGGAAGTGTGCAGGCAGAGGCTAAACTCTGTCCCTTGCACAAAGGAGAGCCTTGTTGGAGAGAGAGAGAGGAGCAGAGAACTGTGCGCCGATGAACCTGATTCTCAGTCTTGGTGGCTGGCCTGCTGGGATGGGCTGGGGAGGGAGGGAACCCCGCTGGAGCATCCCCTTGAAAGATAGGTGAGTCTGAGCCCAGGGCAGATGGAGGAGAGCAGAGGAAATGTCAGGAGCAGCCAGCCTTGCCTTCCACTTCTAAGTCTGGCCAGGACAGTGCCAGTGGGGGATGGTCAGCCTTGACGCAGCCACCCTGCAGGGAGGAAGCAGCTGACAGTGACCCCAGATGGGAGCCCTCTCCGTCAACTTCACCGGCATCCCCATACCAAGCTCCCCACTCTATAGCACCAGCAGCAGAGAATGACTTCATCCCCACAGAATTGGCAGAACACCAGAGGAGAAAAGTGTATAAAAAAGAAACCAGCTCCAGCATACAGCAGGCTCACTGGATACCAGGGCTTGTGGGAAAAGGTGCTAGGAACTGCCAGTTCCTCATTCTCTATGGTCTGATGCCCGGCGCATCAGAGCCTGAAAGACTTGGTTCTAGATCCCAGCCATACATTCACTGGTCTAAGTCACTTGTGCTGAGACTGCCTTTTCTCCTCTATAAAATGGGATACTGCTAGACCCTTTCTCCTAGGATTCTTGGGCACGTACACTGAAATTCTGTTTATAAAGTGGCTTATTCAAAGCCTGACACACTGCAGGTGCCCAACAAATGTGAGGTTCCTTCCCCTTTTCCTGGAGACGTGTGAAATGTGTGAATATGATGACTCTAAAAACAGGCCAGAATCAGAAGATGTGGTTCTAATCCTAGGCCCGTCTCTGTCTGCTTCACAGAATCTCTCCAGGCTGCTCTTCCCCTCTGAGAAATGAAGGGCCTAGACCTCAGGCCTTCCACAGACCACCCCATCAGAGTGAGTCTGTGATGAAAGAAGGGTCTCTGGGCTTTGGAATCAGCCGCTTAAAAAGCGGCTCGGGGGATCGGACTCACATCGGTATCTGAGATCCACTACCCAAGATGATATCTCATGTAATGATCTTTCTTCCTTTTCCCCACAGCAATCCTGGGAGGCAAGGGGGCTCTGGGCTTATTCCCTATTAAAAATAGGGAAGCAGATAGCCCAGGGAGATTGCATCACTCCAGGTGGTAGGAACCTCCTCTCTTGGCTCCAGCTCGGTGCATTCCCCACCCCCTTTTCCCCAGAAACATAAAATCAAATCATCATCATAAGGCAGTGACTCAGACACCTCTCTCGCCTCCAGCCACAGGGGCAGGGTCACAGCATCTCTCCAATCCTCAGCTCTGTAATCCCATCCCAGAAGTCCTGTGGTCACAGCCCTTATTCCACTCCGGGTGTTTCTGAGAGTGACAGAGGAAGACAGAACTCCTGTACCATGGAGTTCCCCCCCCCTCCTCCCTTGCCACAGTCAGAAATAAAAGCCCTTACTCATTTTTTGTAAGACAGAGCCAAGGCAGGGAGCCACAGTTGGGTGGGGGTGGGGACCAGCATGTTTTTGGAAGGGGGGGGCAAAGAGATGTAAGCGCTGTGAAACCACCCTCTGTATTTTGCTTGCTCCCTATGTCTCCTCCCAAAGCAGTTCCTTATTTGGGGAGAATTTGACTATGATCATGGTTCCATTTGCATGAGAAGTTCTTGGGAGGGAAAAAGGACTTGTCACATTTCTCCCACAAGAGTGTGTTCACACCAAGAACAAGGGAGATGCCAACAGTGGCCTTTGCCGTCACAGAAGTGGCAGCTGAGTTGAAGAATTTCTTCCTCTAGGCACATTTTCCCCTGTCTCCCTATGAACTGACTTCTCTCTAGGGAAAGTGGATCTCGCTGTCACCAGCGCAGCCTCCAGCCCGCCCTCCCCGCTCGGCACTCCAGTTAAAATCATGTCCTGTCTCTGCTACAGGTTTATGAGGCCCTGCTTCAAGGATGACAGTCTCTTCTCCGGGTGAGAACAGGAGAGCTGGGGCCAACTGTTACAAAACAGGCTTGTTGGAAGGAAGCCGGCGGGGATGGGGAGGGAGACCCACAGTCAAACTAGGACAGCATTTCCCAAGAGGAGCCAAGCAAGACTCCACATGATTTCAATCAGGGAAGGACACCCGGCTGCTAGCCACTCCACCTCCCAACCCGAGCCAGACGCATCCAGATGTCTGCACAACATCCTGTCTCCCCCAGGTGCCGAGCCTCCTTGCACTGCTAGCCTTTCCTCGCCCCTGCGGGGCACACCTGGAATGCGCTCCGGCAGTCACTGCTCTCCGAGGCCCGTCATAATTGGTCAAACCGCTCACACACGGGTGTAGTTTACAGCGTTATTTTACAGCTCTCACAGCGTTGGACAAGAGGTAACGAAACTGCCCGGGCCCTGAGCTGCTCTCGGGCTGCTGCTCCTGGGGGGACGTTTCAGGGTGTTACACAGGAAGTGGTATGGCGGCCCTGGTCGTACTCAGTGAGGGATGTGTTTCCAGAAGGAACCCCTGGCAGGAAATGAAGTAAATGTCTCTTCCGTTTGAGGTAGAGTGTAGAGGCCGCTGCCGCCAGCACAAGAGGAAGGAGTCCCTGAGGCGGGGAGGTGCTTGGCTGAAATGCTGCTGTGCACAAGGGGCCTGGGGCGCAAAGCCGGGCCGTGGGCCGACCCAGGCCGTGGGCCCGAGGCCAGAGCCACAGAGGTGACCCGAGGGGCCCAGAGCGGCTTCGCCAGCCCCTCGGGGAGCACAGAGAGGGGCCTCTGACCGAGTCCCCTGAACCCCTGTCAGCGCCCGTCGTGACCGCAGGGAGTTGTGGAGTACGGGTTCCGTCAAGGGCCGGGCCCACTTGGGCCATTCTCGCCAACCCCCGGCTGGTAGCCCATCCAGTACCGTTGTCCACGCACAGCCAGACCCAGGGGCTCCCGCCTGACTCCAGCCATGATCCACACCCCCCCGGCAAAGCCAGGCGGGCAGCCCCCTCAGAGAATTCCAGCCCAGCGACCTCTGCGGCACACCGGGGCGTCCACCGCGTGGTCTGAATGCCTCAACGTGCTGCTCACGGAAGGCCCGCCCCGGGGGGGAGCCCCGGCCGCGGGCTTCCCTTGGGGGGCCCCGTCCCAGTCGTGGACCACGTTGTCCATGCCTGGTCCAGAGCAGCTGGCCAAATGAGGTCTGGGGCTCCTTTTTATTGTAAGAACCCCAAGACCCTGCCCTCCTGCATTCAGCTCCCGGCGGGCCAGTTTTAAGACTCGGTCTCAGAGTAAAGCCCAAGGATAAAGCAAGTTCAGGGCAGCGTGGGTTCGGTCCTCTGTCCCCAAGCAAGAGCACCGTGCCTTTTCCTCCTTGCGCCTCTCCCGCGGGAGGAAGCCTCAGTTCTCTCCCCTCTCCTGCCGGCCCTCATCCTGCCTGCCCGTGTCCGCCCTCGGAGGTCATCTTGCACGGCCTTGGCCATGGTAGTCCCTTCCGCTCCAGAATGAGATGGGCCTCAAAGGTCAAAAAGAGGATGTCAACGGGGGGCAAGTGGATCCTGAAGCTTTTAGGCCACAACCATTGGCCTGAGGACTGGACAGTTTCAGAAGAGAAAAGGGTCCCCGGGAGTAATTGTGCCCGAGTACATTTTCCTGGAGGGCTTTCGTCAAGTGCTCAAAGTGTTCTGTGACCTAGAAAAGGCTCAAAACCAAAGCAGAAAAAGGGGGGAGGGGAAAGCTGGGGGTGCTCATCTGCTACTCAGCCGACCATTCAGAACTACTCATGGAGGGTCTGCTGGGCACCAGGCCCCGTGCTGGGCACTGGGTATACAGTGGTGATCAAAAACTGTCCTTGCGGACTTAGAGTCTCTGGCAGGGACAAACGACAATCAAAAGCATACATAAATGTAAAAAAGCAACTCTGCCAAGAAGAGGCCCACGGATGAGCCCAGGAAGTGGTAAGCAGCCTGCTGTGATGGGGGTAGAGGTTCAGGGGCTTGGAGACAGGCTGCTGCCAAATCCCAAGACCCTGGAGTAGCCAGTTCAGAGCCTGGCCTTCAGGCCGCTTGCTGTAAGGAGAGAGAGGCAGAGAGCCAGCTGGAAGGCCACGGCAAGTAACCCTGTGCGGGCAGGGATGAGTGGCTCCGTTTGACAGATGGAGTTATGTGGATTTAGGCACCTGGAGAAGGTCGCTTGGGATCCTGTGGCCACCTCAAAAGAAGCTCCATCTTCCAGGGACCCCATAGGGGAGACCTACAGGAAAGCCCAGGCACCCTCAAAACCTTCTCCTCCAGCCAAACGTTGGGTCTGTGAGCTCCTCAGAGATGGGGCTTGTCTAGCATATAATAGACAATAGAGAGTTGCCTGCATGAAAAAAATCCATGGGGTGGGGGGAAGGTGGCTGTGGTCCCATCGGTGACACCACAGGCCCCCTCCTCACCTGAGGGCTGGAGGGCGACAGAGGAGTCAAGGGAGCAGGTTCTGTATCTCAGACCAAACCCAGGCCCAAAACCACAGGATGGAAAAATCAATATGGAACCAGACAAATTAATAGTCAAGGGGTGGAGCGTTAAAACCCATAGCCATGCTCGCATAGCTGTTTCCAATGGGAAGAGCCTGGAAGCACTGCGTTTTTGTTCAGAAAACATGGCCCCCATCAGTTGCTGGAGAGTAATTACCCATTAGAGCCCCAAAATGCCAATGCACTGCTCTCCCCACGTGGAACGAGCAAACTTTTCTGATTGGGAGAGAGGAATCAGTTGCTTTAAGTATGACATGTACAAACAGCTGTTCTCTGCCAGAATGCCCTGAAGAACCCATTTTAATTAAACACCTATAGGGCATTAGAATGGGCTCCAAGGAAATGCCTCATCCAAGGCGTTAAAGGCCAGCAGTCCGTGCTGGAAAAGCTTCCCCTCCATCCTGACCCCTTCTTTGCCCTTCTCCCAGCCAACAAAGCCAGGTCTTCACACTGGATTTTCCCTCGTTCATCTTCCTCACCTCCGTCAGCTTGCACATCACCATCTCTCTGCTGGACTGTCGAGCAGGGTCCTCATGGGCCTCCCTGCCTCTGGGCTCTCCCCTCTGCTCCAGCGTCCTCCTGGCTGCCACAGTGAACACATGCATATCCAGACTAACACTCCCAGCTCAAAACCCACTAATGCCTCCTTAGTGCCTTTAAGACCAAGGCCACAGTGTTTCGTCCAAGGCTGAACTAGTGAGAGCAGCGCCCACCTGCTCTCAAATCTCTGGCTGCAGCCCCAGCTCCTCCAGCCTTTCATTCTGAGCTTCACATAATTTACTGCTTCCTGGGCATCACCACTGGGCAGTCCCCAGATTCCTCAAACTCATTTTGGCCAGGACAAAACGTGTCATCTCAGCCCCACCTAACCCAGATGGCCCTCTTCTCATGGTCCAGTAAACAAACAGTTCCCCTTCCAGATGTGTACACACACACACACACACACACACACACACACACACACACAGGAATATTACTCAGCCACAAAAAAGGATGAGATCGGGCTGTTTGCAACAACATGGATGGACCTAGATGGTATTGTGCTAAGTAAAATAAGTCAGACTGAGAAAGACAAATACCATATGATCTCACTCATACATGGATTCTAAAAAACCCAATGAACAAACAAAAAGCAGAATCAGACCTATAAATACAGAAAACAAACGGATGGATGCCAGAGCGGGGGGGTGGCAGGGGGATGAGCAAAATGGGTGAAAGGGCGTGGGAGAGACAGGCTTCCGGTTACGGAGTGAATAAGTCATGGGAATAAAAGGCACAGCGTCGGGCATATGGTCAGTGGTTACTGTAATAGTGATGCACGGTGACAGATGGGAGCTGTGCTTGCGGGGAGCACAGCGTAACATGCAGAGTTCAATCAGCATGTTGTACACCTGAAACTGATGTAATGTGTCAACTATACTCACATAAAAAGACAATGCGGCCCCCTCCTAGCCAGCCAGGACCACAGCTAAGCGGGCAGTGCAGGACCTGCTGGTCTTACACCCGGAACTTCTCCTACCCGCTCTCTTCCCCTCTCTCCGCCGGTCTAAAGCTTGCATCTCACCATTACTCCCAGCCCACAACCTCAAATGATTTTTCTGTCCTTAACCTGCATCCCCCCCCCCCCAAGGCAATCCCAGCTGCTGCCATAACGAGAAACCACAATTTCAAAGGTTTAACATAATAGAACTTTACTTCTCACTTATGCAAGGGTCCAGGACAGGTGCTCCTGGTCGCCGTGGGTACTGTTCCTGCAGGTGGTGAGCGAGAAAGCCCAGTTCCTTCCACTCCGTGTCTCGGCCAGGCCCTAGGCCTCAGGCTTCTCTGCAGACAGTGGAAGAGCTCTCCGAGGAAGAGTAACGAAGCTTCTGTTCTGTAGAGGCCCAGCTTCACCTCCAGCGTCTCACTGATGGACTGAGAGCTAGTCATCGGGCTACACCCGGATGCAGGGGCTTCTGGGCAATGTGGTTCTCCCGTGCTAGCCTCGCCTGAGCCCTAACACCACACCGTGGGAGAGCGAGCGTGAGTTGCTCCGTGGACCTCGGCCCTCTCGCCGCACGATTCTCTCCTGTGCACGGTAAGCCTAGTCCAGCGCCCTTGGAACAGGCGCGGCTTGCTCCCCAGCCTCATCTTCCCCCACAGGTTTGCCCCGTGCTCCCAGCAGGCTGAATGCCTTGAAGGTCTCTCTCTGAACGCGCTGGGCTTCTCGGCACACCTTCGCTCCCACGGTCCCTCGGCAGGTGCCAGGGTGGAAATGTTAACTGACAGTAAGGAAAGCGACCATGAACCTTCAGACAGCAGACGTGGCCGCTCCGAGCAGATCCTAGACCCGGAGGAAGCTGGAGTCCAGGGCACAGCCCACTATGCTCAGTTGTACTCCTGGCGTGGCCAGGCTGCGGACGAGACATTTATACACCTCACTTCACTGGAACCTTCCAGCAAGCCTGGAGGAGGGTACAGTCACCACATCCCCTTTGCAGTTTAGGAAACAGAAGCACTGGAGGGCAGGGGGACAGACGTTCGCTAGGTGGTTCTGATGTGTGAACGCGGTGAGAACACAGGGACTGTCGGGCTGGGCACGGTCACCCTGTGCCACCACCTGAGGGCTCAGCACAGAGCCCTGATCCCAGGCCCCTTGTCCCAAGGCAGCCTTTCCGGCCTCTGCCACAGGGCCTCTGGGCTGGTAAAGGACAATCTACCCAGCTAACTGCCACCGTCCCCACCCCCATGGTTCCAGAAGAGCTGGGTCCCCCACCTGCTCCCTGAAACCCTGGGGCTGCATCCTGGGGCCACAAAGAGGAGGGAGGGCCACACCCAGGTGGCCTGGAGAGAATAGGGGTTGGGGGGAGCTGAAGAGGGGCAGGGGTTAAAGTTTACGTGGAGGCATGAAGGCTAAGCTTGAGGAGAGATGGACAGAGGAAGGTGTTCTAGATGGAATGATCAGAATGAAGAGAGCACGAGGGGGGCAGGATGCAGGATGATGTGGTGAGGCGGCCCAGGGAGGCTGGGAGGCGGGAGGCTAGGGCTCGGAGCAGTGGGCACGGTAGCAGCCCCGGAGCAGGAAGAGCCTCAAGTAAGGCTGGCTATGGCTAGCGTCACCTTTCTAGAGCCGGCCACGGGGCTTTGGCTGGAACAGCAATGTGGCAGTACAACGGGGCTTTTGGGGAAGAGAACAAGCCAGGGTGCGGCTGGCCCCCCAGAGCTCCCGGCCCACCCGGCACTGATCAATTCCCAAGCCCCAACCTCAGGAAAGGAGCCTGGGCTTGCTTGGAACAATCCCAAATCAATAATACATCTTAATCAAATAGTAGCAAATCTTTAATTGAAACCAATCATGGAACTGCATTCTCCTCCCAAAGAGCTGTGCTTTTGATTAAACAGAAGGTAGACGGCATAATATCCCACCCGGGGACTCAGGGTCTTGCCCCAGGCCCCCTTCCCTGCTCCCTGGCCACAGAAGATAAGCCAGTGGGGAGGACTGCAGGCTCCCAGATAGGCCTGGGATCCAGGGCTGGCTGTGCTGTGGGTTTCCCTGTGTGGTCCCCAGAGGGCAGAATGCTCTTGGGGGCACTCCTGTTATGAGAAGAGGCTCCCTGAGGGCAGGAGCTGTCCCCCCAGGCCTGGGCTGGGTGTTACTGTCTTTGTATGAATGAATGAATGAGTGAATGAATGCATGAATGAATGAATGAATATCCCAGGGCCTGGAGGTGCTGGGAGGGCCTCCCTCTGGGAGCCTGCAAGTGGCCAAGAAGCGGGGCCTGGGAACCCCAGCCTCTGGATCTCAGGCCACTGTCACCTCTTCCTCCCACCCCAGCCTTGAGCACCCCGCACGCCGGGGGGTACAGCTCCCAGTCATCTTTCCCTGAGAGGTGAGTGGGGTAGACTGAGTTGTCTACCCCTTTACCAGAGACCGTTGTGACCAAGCATCCCTTTGGCCCTGCTCTAGTGAGGCCCCCAAGCCCCTGTTCCCGCCCAGCCTCCGTCCGGGGATCACCGTCCCCACCCCCATGGGGAACCTCCTGGGGCCAGGTGTGGCGTGTGTAACTACATTGTGCCACTTCATGGAAATAGGTCTGCTAGGATCCTGCTAGGTGTCCTGCTCACCTAGGGCCGCCCTCAGGACCTCTGAATCTTGTCTCAATATCAGGGAGCCCACCTGGGCCCAAGGAGTAAACCCTGTTATCTAGCACTGTGTCTACATCCATCCTTCCCCCTTCCTCTCCTTGATTTTCCTTGACTCCCCCATTCCATGTGGTACCAGTGGGACCATTAGTCATGCGTCCTGTTTCCCCATCCACCCCGGGGGGGGCCAGGTGTTCAGGGCTGGATAGAGGAGGCAGGTGAGGCCAATCTCAGGCTTGTGCCAAGATTGCTAAGCTTGGAGGATGTCACTGAGGGATACCAGCACCATCTTACCTGCCGGATGAAGCCAAGAAGCGGGCGGCAGGACCAGGAGATGCATGAGGGAGTGGGGAAAATTGACAGCATGGCCTGAGGCCCTGGACCCAGCTGCGCCTAAAAGTTCAAATGGATATCTCAACTACATGGGACAATAAATTCTTTTTGTACAAACCCATAGGAGTTGGGTTCTGTCATTGTCATCATAGGCTCCTACCCGATATGCCATTGAGGGGCTCCTCGCCTGATCTTAATAGAAGCATCGTGGAGATGTGTGCGCCTCACAGAGCCCAAATGCTGGACTAAGAATGGCCCAACGTTGCCAGGCTCGTGGTGACGTCCAGCCCCAACCCTGTTGAGGATGAGGACTGCTTTATAATGTTCAAAAAAATCTCGCAAAGCCCCATAAAAAACACCAGCACTTTCAGTATCCCTAGTGAGATGGAGAAAAAAACACACAAAGAATTCAGTCAACCCTTTAAGTGAATTTGTGTTTTCTCTCTATGAACAGTACCCACTTAAATCAGAGAAAATCCATCACACAGACACATGTGAGAATGTTAATTTTCAGTCCTGAGAAACGCCTGGTGGCATGTGGACTTGGGAGGGAAGTCTGCACACGTCCCCGCCCCTCTCACAGTGAGCCTGAAGCTTAATTTCCCAGCTCCTTCCGGGCGAGGTTGCCAATCCCCGGGAAACTAGGGACTCACACCACTCTTCTCCCTATTTTTACACGGGCTCAGCACTCGTATCCATATAGGGCCCTTCTTTAGGGTTCCTGTCTTCGGTTGGTTTCTGGGGTGCCCTTCCCTCTCTCAACACGCTTGACACCAGTCCTACTCAGCCTTAGCATGCATCAGATCACCTGAGAGATCACAAAAGTCCAGAATCCCACACTGGGATTCCCTGGGTCCAGGTGGAGCCCCCTAACAAGCTTCTGGCTGTGCCTTAACCATGAGCTCTTGCAGTTCATCCCGTGTCCTGGCTTCATCGGCACCCTCGGTGCCCCACCCACTGGTATAAGAGGGACCCTTGAGGTAGAGAAAATCACTTCCTCTTGGGGCCTCCATGGCACAGCAGCTTCTGGTGACAACTTCAACCTTCCCCAGAGAACCGTTTGAGCACTTCCCACCCAACACCGTGAGCAAAGGCAACCAGGCTGTCCAGGGTCCCTCCTGCCCGCCCTCCCCGCCCCCCCCCCAGGCCTCGTCTCTACTCCCGTACTCGGACAGACTTACTTAGCCAGGCCCAAACACTTGCGATTCCTCTGTCAGCTGGGGGTGGTGAATTCTTCCCCTCTTTGCTCTGGCAACTAGGAAGATCATAGCCAAATTTCCAGCAAGCCACATGGTGGCATCTCATGGACGAAGCTCAGCCCTGCTTTTGTCTTCTTTCTCCTCTATCTTCTTATCCTGAATTCCTCCTTACGAATTCTTTTCTCTTGTAGTATTTATCGCGTACCTCTAGGTGCAGGAGAGAAATAACTGAATAGTGATACAGCAAATACGCCCGGAGGAGGATCAGAGTTTCCCCTCAGCTCCCCCGCCCTGGAGCTCCTCAACATCTTGAACATCCCTCGCCCTTGAGGAGCTTATAATCACAGGGGTCTTCTGGACCAAACCCTAGAGAATTTTCCAAGGTTGTGTCACCATCCTCAGTTCATTTTTCTCAAACTTTGGAAATGTCTCTGAAACCTGATCAAACATTTCCCCAGCCCGCAGCACACAAAAAACAAAAACCTCCCAGCCATCAATTTTGCCAGTTTTTCGGGGAGAACAAGGAGAGCTCAACAGAAAGAACAGAAGTACATTTCATTACCCTAAGAAGACACCAAGAATGGAATATGATTCACAGAGGTCACTGAGTTCTGACAGGCACATTTTGCTAAACAATTACCTGTTTTGTGCATTGTCGTAAACTACCGCGTCTTCCATAAAATGCCCAAATGTTACCGAGGGTGGAATTGGACCTCGGGGCCCTATTTCCTGCCACATTACAAGGTGGTGATTAAGTCAGCTCAGATGTCCTGTTCTTCCCCTGGCACCTCCAAGTTTCACCTTTTACCGCGCTCCTTTCAATAACACCGTACAGATTCGGAGCTTGAGGACCTTGTCTATAAAATGCTATGCACCTTTCCAAACAACACACCGCCAGGCAGGCTGGTGCACCTTAATTAACCCCCACCGGATGGATCACCCACATGGCAGAGGTTCTCAAAGGTGCCGTTAAAGGAACACACATTGATATTCCCAAGGAAATCCTGTTCTCCTGGCAACATTGGGCCCTAGTTCCATATGCCTCTGGGAGCCAGTCAATGGCTAGGGAACCACTAAGCATGAATCCCGTCTCCTAGGAGAAGCACCCAGGGTCTTCCATGACATGAATTGCTTTGCCGTTCCCCATCTTCTTCCACATTCTCCCCACATCCCAGCCTCATGCAAGCACCAGGCAGTTCTCTGAAGGTGCCACGTCCTTGAGGTCTCTGTGCCTTTATCCTTGCTGCCCCATCCCCCACAAATTCTCCTGACAAACCCCACTCAGCCTTCATGAATCTATTCCACCATTAACTCCTTCAACAGCCTTGCTCCAACCACCCTCTGCAAACACTAGCCAGGTTCCTCCGTCTCTCTTGGCCACTAGAGCTCCACCAAGCCGAGTCCTGGCTGAAGGCAATGAAGACCAATTCTAAGCTCGAGCGCGTTGGAAGGAGGCAGTCACATCACAGAGTTATCCTTGGTAAATACCATAAACACTCACACAACACATGTCTACTAATAAATCACACCTTTATCTATTTAAGCTATTGGGGTTCCATGTCAGCTTTCATTTAAAAAAAAATAAGAATGGGGCACCTGGGTGGCTCAGTGGGTTAAGCGTCTGCCTTTGGCTCAGGTCATGATCTCAGGGTCCTGGGATCCAGCCCCGCGTAGGGCTCCCTGCTCAGCGGGGAGCCTGCTTCTCCCTCTGCCCTTCCCCCTCCCCCTGCTCACGTTTGTGTGCTCTCTCTATCTCTGAAATAAATAAATAAAATCTTAAAAAAATAAAATTAAAAATTAAGAAATAATAATAAAATTCCTTTGTGCTTTAAAAAAAAGTTACTCTTTGAATTTGACACTGGCTTTCATGAGGCATGGAATAAAGGTACAGACCATGCTGTGGGAGGGGCTCAGCCGGGCTGCCTGGGGAAATTGCAAAGGGCATTCAGAGCAAGGGGAACAGCATGTGCAAAGGCCTCACGGCAGCCTATCCATTCCTCTGCCAAAGGCCATCAGACAGCCCCTGGCTCTCTGCCCCTTCTCCAGCTCCCAGTAACCACCCCTCCAAACCTTGCCTTTTCATCGCCTGTGCTACCCTAGGGATCTCACCAGACATCGCTGGTTTCATTTACCCCCCACCCACAACTTTTCAACACCCTTTACTTAAACTCTCTCCAGTCACCCCCTTTTGAGTGTGTGACCCACTCCCTACCAGGCCCCAGACCTCCATCGCTTACAGCCTCCTTTCATCCATCCACTCAACCACGAGAAAGAGAAGGATACGAATTTGTAACGTGCCCACCCAGGGCCAGGCACTCTGCCTGTGTCATCTCACTGGATCCTTGTAAAAATTCTGTGATACAAGTGCCACCGGTCCCTTCTAGAGAGAAGGAGACTAAGGCATAGAAAGGTGGAATGGCTGGTCTACAATAATACAGCTTTTTTTCTTTCAAGCTTAGAGGGATCTTTTCTAAATGCCCATCTCTCACTGTGAAGCACCATGACTAAGAACCACCCATCGTTCTATCTGATTTATGTACCAGGAGATTCCTGAATGTGAATGATGCTTATTGTGGGGGAGGGCGGTGACAAAATTTGTGGTGTTTGTGATTTTTTTTCTTTTTGTCTTCGTCCTTTTATATATTGCTTACATTTTTTAAAATAATGGACATCTGTTATTTATAAAAATAATAATGATTCTAAGAAGTTTAAAAATGGGAGTTTCTTAAAGTGCACGGAAAATAGAAAGTCCACGAGGAGCACATAAGTATTTCCCTGTCACAACAGCAAGGCTGGAGGGGCACCTGGGTGGCTCAGTCGGTAAGCGACTGCCTTCAGCTCAGGTCATGGTCCCAGGGTCCGGGGATCGAGCCCCACATCGGGCTCCCTGCTCTGCAGGAAGCCCGCTTCTCGCTCTCCCACTCCCCCTGCTTGTGTGCCCTCTCTCTCTGTCTCTCTCTCTCTCTGTCAAATAAATAAATAAATCTTTAAATTGTTTAAAAAAAAAAAACAAGCAACAGCAAGGCTGGGAATGAAAGTACAATGTCCAACAGCACTTGGATATCAGACACTGGTCCACCCCTCCCATTAAAACAGGCAAGTGGGCTGCAAGCATTTATCTTCGTCCTACTCATAGGAAACTTCATAAAAATACTTAGGAACTAATAATTTGTGATCTAGAAATTTGCTGGTATCACACACTACAGTCATATGACTTGCCAGTGAAAGTGTTCCTGGTCTATATTTTAGGAAGTAAGTGAATCAGTATTTCCTGGTAAGCCACAAAGAGCCCTGTGACATCTAGATGGGAAGCCCTTCCCCCCAGAATATACTTGAACCCCCCTGGAGGAGGTCATGTCCAAGGCCCCATCCATCCGGAAGTGTCAGGGTTCTGTGCAGTAGAGAGCACGCCTGATAATCTCATCTTTCAGGCTAAATCCAATAAAGGGTTGTGGCTGCCAGACACGAACCAAGGAGAATTTGAAGTTACAGTCAGGTTCATGGGGAAAAGAGCAATGGTCGATCAGTCAGGTCTGCCATGGTCATGAGAGGCACTGGGGCAATAAGAATGCTGGGAATTTCTCATCTGGTTCCATGTCCTCAGACTCAAGAAACCTAACCCAAACCTTTGTTATATTAATTCCTCCAAACAATTAAAATTGCTTAGAATATTGCAGAATGGCAATTCTGCAATTCACCTTTCCTGCTCTCCTGCGAGCGGACGAAATTCAGTTTAAGCATTTTTGTTTTCAGTCAGGTTTAGTGAAGTATAATTTATATACAGTAAAACTCACCAACTTTAAATGTACAATTGGTAAGTTTTGACAAACGTTAACAACAGTGTAACCATCACTGTGGTTGAATTAGATGATAGAGAACACTGTCACTTCTAAAGTTCCCTCATGCCCTTCCTCCCACCCTCCTATTCATCGGTCTGCTCCCTATCACTGTGACTTTGCCTGTTCTAGAATTTTCCATAGACTAAAATAATGCACATACAATCTTTAGCTTCTTCCACTTAGTGTCTCTCATTTAACGTAATGCAGTTGAGATTCATCCATGTTCTTACATGTATGAGTAGTTCATTACTTTTTATTGCTGACTACTATCCCATTGTTTGCTTACCCATTCCATCACTGGTGAACATTAGAGTGGTTTCCAGGCTTTCTGGTTATTATGAGTAAATTTAAGGGAAAACCTCTGTGTGAACTTATGGTTGTACTTCCTTTAGGTAAATGTCAAGGAACACAGTTGTTGGGTCCTACAGGAAGGGTGTGTTTAACTTTGTAAGAAGCTGCCAAGCTCTTTCCCAAAGCTAGGAATTGTTTTTGCATTCCCCCAGCAACGTATGAGAGTTCCAGTTGCTCTTCATCCTTGTCAGCACTGTCATTATCAGTCTTTTTCAATTTTTTAGCAATTATAATTAGCAGATAGTGGTATCCTGTTCTGGCTTTACTTTGTATTTCCCTAATGGCGATGACATTGAGCACCTTTTCCTGTGCTTACTTGACATTCATATATATTCTTTAGCGTAGTGTTCTGTCAAATATTTTGCCTATTTTCATCATTGAGTAGTAAGAGTGCTTCTGTATCCTGGATACCAGTTCTTTATTAGTTGTGCGTTTTACAAATATCTCCTAATCTGTGGCTTGCCTTTTTATTTCCTCAACGAGTTCTTTTGAAGAGCAAATGTTTTACACTTGAAGTCCCCTGACTCTTTCTTGGGTTTTTGATTTTTTGTTTGTTTGTTTTAGTTTCTGTATGTTGTGATTTATTTTTAAAATCTTTCCCTAATTAATACAAGGTCATGAAGATTTTCTCCTACATTTTCTTTAGAGGTTTTACAATTTAAGCTCTTTTTTAATTTTTTTAAATTATTATGTTATGTTAATCACCATACATTACATCATTAGTTTTTGATGTAGTGTTCTGTGATTCATTATTTGCGTATAACACCCAGCGCTCCACTCAGAACGTGCCCTCTTGAATACCCATCACCGGGCTAACCCATCCCCCCCACCCCCCTCCCCTCTAGAACGCTCAGTTTGTTTCTCAGAGTCCATAGTCTCTCATGGTTCGTCTCCCCCTCCGACTTCCCCCCCTTCATTCTTCCCCTGCTGCTAGCTTCTTCTTCTTCTTCTTTTTACAATTTAAGCTCTTGCATTTAAGCCTGTGAACCATTTTGAGCTAATTTTTCTGAGGTGGGAAGTAAATGTTGAGGTTTACTTCTTTGCATATGAATATCCAATTGTTCATTGAATTGTCTTGGGACCATAGTTAAAACCCAAGTGAACATGTATGTCTGGGTCTATTTCTGGACTCTATATTCTATTCCATCGATCTATAAATCTACCTTTATGCCAATACCAACAATCTTGCTTATTGCAACTTTATAGTGAGTCTTGAAATCAGGTCATGTGAATACTCCCATTGTTTTTCAGTTATCTAGGTTATTCTAGATCCTTGTTATTTCTACCTAAACTTTAGAATCAGCTTATAAATTTCTACTTTTAAAAATCCTGCTGGTGGGGGTGGCACCTGGGTGGCTCAGTTGGCTAAGTGTCAGACTCTTGGTTTCGGTTCAGATCATGATCTCAGAGTCCTGAGCTCGAGCCCCGCATCAGGCTCAGGCTTGTTCTACCAAGTGTCAAGAGAGGAATATTAAAATCTCCAACTGTAATTGTTTTTAATTTTCTCAGGTTTTTTTTGCTGCATAGAGCTTAAAGTTCTATTCGTAACATATGCATTTAGGATTATTGTAGCCCAAGTATACATTAGTGTAGGTATGCAGTTGAAGCTTATCATAGTCTTTTTTATAAGTGATTCTCAACTCTTGTCTGAAGCTCAGTTAAGGTGGAGCAAATGATCCTGCTGTTCATTACCCTCCCTATTCCAGTTTTCCAAAGCAATTACCAAGAGAAAAAAAAAAAGATTAATCAAATTAAAACCTAAAAATTATTCTACCAATAATTTACCAATATAAGACTAGAAAACACTGAAAACCACATGAATTCGAGACCACATTGATAATTCACTAATAACAAAGTTTCCTTCCCTCAAATGAAGGCAATTTCAACTGCTTGTCTACCTATTTGATCTACAGGATTTTGCAGTATTGGCAGGAAGTCAGACTTCCTGATGGAATGAATGGTACAGTAAAATCCTTAGTAAACTCCACTAATGCATCACATTTAATTTATAAGGACTATATTTGGTAACTTTTAATAATTGAATGAGTTACTGCTAAGGGAACATCAATCATACATAACAAAAATAAATGGGATTGTGCATCATTCACCACTAAGAACTAGATTCAGAAGGTGCATTTTGAATCAGCTTTTGACTGCTGAGGAGTCCTTTTCCTCCCAACAGTGGGTGGTGGACGACACCTTGAGAAACACAACTCCATACGGGAATCCACTAGAGAAACTGCTTTCAGATGAAGGTGCCTGGAAGCACCCTGTTTCCCCTCAAGTACTATGGTTCTTTCCATACTCACATGACACCCATTGTATCCCTTTTCTCTTTGACAGCCAGGAAGCTCAGAGCCAAACTGGCAAATCATACTTTGGAACCCTGTACCTTGAGTATTTTCATTCTCACTTCTTCTATTTAAATTGGCATTGGCTTTAATCGTGTTATTCATACTGTTCTGATTTATTAAACATATTTCTTATCAGCTATCTCTTTCTTTTTCTTATCTGTGTGTATGTGGAACAAGGCACTGGCGTAAAGAAATAAATGCATGACTGTGAGTCATATTCCCATCGCCCATGCATGCTAAATTCCTCGTCCATAGCTTCGCATTCCATGAGACCACTCAGGACCCTTCCAAGCAGCTAAAAATACCATGGCATACTCACAAGGCTGACTCTTAAATTAGAGGAGAAAAAAAGCCAGCGTCCCACCAGCCTTCCTGACATGAGAACACCTGGGGACTGCAGCCCCAGCCAGGGCCTGGTGGGCGCAAGGTGAGTGAGAAAATGAGAAGCAATCACGATGGCACCACACCGCAGTAGAACCCGGCTGCTGGGAGATGTCTTGTGCATTCTACTGGAGCAGTTACCAGGGTCTGGAGTCCCGGCGAACATGACATTGTAATCTCAGTTATGTTTTATTTATGGGGAGTAGTGGCACAGTTAGGGTGTGTTAACAAACAAAGATGATTGCTTCTGAGCCACTCTCTCGTCCTGAGGTAATTAACACAAAGTAATGCACCAGTTGGGGGATTCAAAGAGCCAACAACCTTTTCCATAGGAAAATGATGGGCAACACCCAGGCCGAAAGGGTAGAATCTGGAGAAAAAAGGATGTGTTTTATCTTTGGTTAAAGGTGCATCATTAAAAGGCACGGGCATAAATTATTCTTCCTTTTTAAAAAAATCCATATAACATTAAGAAAACTGCGGAGTACAAAATGTCAGGGGCAAAGATGTGTGGATTTGCAGCTGTTAGCAAAGTGGGCCGGGGGCTCCCTGTGTATCTCGGATGGCATAAATTAAAAATATTGACTGCAACCAAAATAGCATTTGCAATCAGCTCAATGTTGCAATGTGTTATACAGACCATTTGCTTTTAAAAAAATTAAAATATGAATCAAACTTGGATGACAAAGAAGTTCAACTTCTCGGGTAAAACCAAATACATCATCAAAAGGTCACAATTCGTAGACAAATTGCTGTTAAAATTTATTACTTGTTTGCAAAATGTACTGTTGATCATTGGTAACTGCTAAATGCCTGGGCGCCTCTGACTAAATAAATAAATAAATAAATAAATAAATAAAGCATTCTGCATTCATTGAGGGGGAGGGGGAATAGATGAAAAAGTACGTGGAACGCCAGAACCTAACTAAAGGAGGATACGGAAGGCAAAGCAGATGAGAAAAGACCCAGGGAGCTCAGAACCAAAAAGAGAGTGAGAGAGAAAAAAAAATAAGCATCAGCCAAGCTGACTCATTAATGCTCCTTGGGAAAACCTGAGATGACCAATAATCTATAAAGCACAAAAGTCAGAGCATCTCAACATTAACCAGCAAGGTTCCTGAACAGGCTCGGAGATCCTATGCAATTCAGCTAAGCTTCCCGAGGGCCACGCCTCCCACCCTCATCTGTGCCAGGTGACATCACTCTACCTGGCTCCAAACTCCCTGGCAGCAGGGACCAGGCTCAGGTCCGACCCGCGCCTCCAGGGCCCAGCAGAGAGCCCGGCACCAGCTGGACATTTGTGGTTTCTCCCCAGCACCGCTCCCCAGCATCCCTCATACTTGCACTGGACAGCCGTCACCCCCTGTGGAGGCGGGGCATGGCCCCCTGTCCATTCCAATTCTAGGCCTCCTGCCACCCTGATTGGTTTAGAAAACCAAGATGAAGCCAATTGGCTCACAGCTTTCTTCTGGCCGAAGAATTGGTTCAGGAATAGCCATGTGGTCCGTTTCAAGGTGATGGGCTGTGAGGGAAGCTGGCTAGGGAATTCTAGGAAAGGCGCCTTCTTGCTCTCCCGAGGGGGCGGGTGGGGGAGGGGGAGAGCTGCTGGAAACCCAGTGCCCTCTCTCCTTCAGGACCAAGTGGGGTGGGGGTGTCAGGGGGTGGGGTGGGGCTGGGAAATGCAAGAGAAAGAGCCATCAGTCACGTGTGGCTTTCGAGCTCTTGAAGTGTGGCTAGTGTTGAGGGAGGAACTGAACTTTTAGTTGCATTGATTTTCTAATTAATTTAAGCTTAACTAGTTGGCAGCCACTACGTTGGCCCCCACAGCTCTAGAAGACGGTGGGAGCACACGACGGAGGGGGGCTGGAGCCCCAAGGCACCACAGAGAAAGCTGCCCGCCATCCACTTTGTGGGCCTGGGACGTCAGCGGGAAATAAACCTTTGCTGCGCCGAGTCGCTGCGGTGCTGAGATTGGAGAGTCTTACTCTGTACACCCAGCTAAGAATTTTGCAGACCGTGCCCTACTGAATCATCTCAAGAGTGAAGGAGGTAGGTGCTCCCACTGTTATCCACATTTTGTGGAGGAGGAAACAGAGGCACCGCGTGGTCACACATAGAGAAAACGGTTGACTGGGGCCCCAACCCAAGGCGGTCTGGCTCCAGAGCCCATCTGAGGCTAAAAGCAAGGGATGTTCTTGTGGGAACCCAGAATGAAGGCATCAGAGGTGAACCCCAAAGACTTTTACCAGCTAAGAGGGCTTAAGAGAAGGTAGGCCCCACGGCAAAAGAATTAGAGGTGCCAGGCCGCCTACGCGGGGTTCTTGCTCCTGACAGTAACTCCTTCCTGCCACGCTGCTCCTAGAGTGCTGTTAAGGGGGCAAGCCACAGACCCCCGGGGTTCTGGAGCCCCGCAGGTGGGGCTTCCCTCCACCCAGAACAGAGAAGGGACACCTTCTCGACCCCTCTTCCTTCCCCAGCGCATAGCCCTCTGGGACCCATCACGCTAACGGCCAGACAGACGGGATTGGGCCAGGCAAACGTGCCCCTGGGGCTCGAGAAGCTAGGAGATGGCCCCTGAAGCATCGGGCTGGGGCTGGCGTGGGAAAGTCTGCATGGGAGAGGGATTCCCCCGACCGGGGGGGGGGGGGGGGGACAGCAGGCAGAAAGGCAGGATGTCTGGGGAGAGCTTGCAGTGCCCCTGGAGCAGGGGCTTCGTCTGAGGGATGCTTCACAAACGAAGGGGCAGATGAGGGGAGTGCCACCATTTATTTGGCTGTTTATTTAATACATCCATCACTGTCCGATGAGTGTCCAGGGACATAGGTCTTTGGAGGCTTTCCTCATGCATCACCTCATTAATCTTCCCAGCCACGCTGTGAGGAGGACTCATCCAGGCCGGTTTGCTGAGAAGGAAACAGACTGAGAAGTGGCGGGGAGTGTCCTAAGCGAGGCCTCAGAGAAAGCCGACAGGGGGCTGGGAGGCTCGCGCGGACATGGCTCGGGCAGAGGAATGGTGGGCTCCAAAGGCCAGCATTCATGTGACCTGCACGGGCCTTCTTGCGTGTGGCCTAGAAAACCCTGCCTCTCCCTCTCTCGGGATTCATTTAAAATGCATTTCCCAGGCCCCTCACACACGGACTCAGGGTCTCTGAGCAGAGTGGACTGAGAACGTGTATTTCAACGAGGTTTGTGGATGGTTCTTCCACTAGTTGCAGTGTGAGAGCTAACCAGCTATTAAGGCTTGGAGGCTCCACATCTTCAGGGAGCCTGTGGGGCATTCCCCAGGGATGGCTGGCCTCTGGATAAACCCACCACTCCCAGGACCCTCATTATGGCCCCAGGTGGGTGCTGGCCAGGGAGAGGCAGCATCTTTGCCCAGAGACGTGCTCACAGGGGCGGATGCACCGGGTCCCCAGTGCAGGGAGGGAGGAGCAGACATCAGAAACAGAAGGGGAGCCGGGGAAGGGACCGGAGAGACGCACCAGAGACAGAGGAAAGGGAGACTCGGAGACAGAAAGACAGATCAAGACAGTGGGCTGGGGGGAGGGCAGGCGGAGGGAGGGCGGGGAATACCAGAGCAAGATTAGGAGACGTGAGTCGCTCCCATCTGCTGGGCCTTCTGAGCCATCCCTTGAGTGAGGGGCAGCCCAGGCCAGATCAGCACCCCACCTCCGGAGCCGGCCCCCTCCCATGCACCAGCCACCCCCTGCCCAGCTGCCAGGCGCTCAGGGCTGTGCCAAGTGGGTGTCCCTGTGACTGCGCCAGGCAAGGCTCCCCGGAGGCGCACACATGGTGGGGGGGCGGGATCCAGGGCGCCTTCGCGAGTGCAACACCCAGAGCAGACGAGAAGGGCCTCTGCAGAGTGTGGGGGAGCCAGGGGGTGGGTGGAAGGCAGCCCGCAGAGAGGCTGGAGCGGGGGAGGGGGAGGGTCAGAGGCTGGCTCAGAACTCAGGACCACAACGGGAAAACAAAAGGGAAAGCGAATGGAATTTTGTTGGCACCTTCCATGTATCGGGTACCTTATCGGCATTTGCCTGTTTGAGCCTCCAAACAGCTGTGCGGTGTAGAGACCTTGTCCCCATGTTACAGATGAGGGACAGAGGCTAAGGGATTACAGACCCCAGGCATTTGGCTGGTAAGAGGCAGACCTGAGTTTCCTACTCAGCCTCAAGTGTGTCTAATTCTAAAAAATGTGGGTTTCTTTCCACGACACTGAAGTTTCCGAGTTGATCAGAAGACAGAGAACAATACACAAGATTTTTAAACCGCACAATTTAGTGATGCCAGAGCTGCCACGAGGCAGTCGGGATGGACCCTAGACCGGAAGCTACAGGTACAACAGGGGCCAGGACAGAAGCAGAGCAGTGTGGGCAGAGGGTCCTGGGACAGCTTCAGGGGCAAAGGGAGTTATCTCTTTAATTCCCTGCCCTACCGCCTTCTGTAAAGTATTGAGGAGGTTACTGTAAAACCACATACACTGCCAAAATAGAAAATCAAAAACATGCAGAAGGAGGAATTGTGTGTGTGTGTTGGGGGCGGGGGATGCTGTGATCGAACATTAAATTTAACATTGAGCTTCCTGGCAGTTGTGGCAAAAAGGGAAACACAAGTTACATGTTTCAAACACAGAAGTCCGCCTTATCTGCAGCAGATACGTCCTGAGACCCCAGCGGATGCTTGAAACCATACGTAGTACTGAACCCATATACACACTGTTTTTTCTATACATACATGCCTATGATAAAGTTTAATTTATAAATTAGGCACAGTACAAGATTAACCACAGTAATAATAAACTAGAACAATTATAACCATTTACTGTAATAAAAGTTCTGTGAATGTGGTCTCTCTCTCTCTCTCTCTCGAAATATCTTACTGTGCCGTATTCTCCCTTCTTGGGATGATGTACAATGATAAAATGCCCGTGTGACGAGGTGAGGTGAGTGACATGGGTGCTGTGACATAGCGACCTCCTGACCCTACGTCAGAAGGAGGCGCATCTGCTTCTGGGCTGAAGTTGCCTGAAGGGAACTGAAACCACAGACAGCAAAAGGGCAGAGGAGAGGGACTCCGGTACAGGATGAAACATCCTGACTTAGCGAGAGAGGTATTTATTTCCCAATGCCTAGAAATCATAGAAAAGGCTTCCAGATGAGTAAAATGTCACAAACTCTTATCTTATTATATTGTTATACACACATTTATATGACTATATATAACATATGGGTGCATAAAAATATAACTGTATATCTATAACAATATAGTTACAAACTATACAACTATATAATTATACAACTAGTATATAGGTAGGTATATATAGTGTTATATAGATGACTATAGTTGTCTAGTTAGGTAATATATACGATAGAGTTATATATGTAGTTATCCATACTGTGTGTGTGTGTCTAAATTCAAAAGAAAGGGAATCCCTGAAAGCAAGAGAAACTGAGCCCAGAGTGGTGAGAGCTGATTCCGCAGCTCATGGGTTTCAGACCCAGAAGTGGAAGATGAAACCAAAAACAGGAACCCACACATCACCGCACATGAGGCTGGGTGCCTGGAAGGGAACCCCTTGCATAAAGTCTGGATTTTGAAGAGCTGCTCCCATCAGCGAGAACAAGACAAGACACGCTACACCCACTGGGAAGCAATGACGCGTGTGGCCCTCCTGGGCCTTGAGTGGAAAGAAGCCCTGGAGAAAAGCGTGGGTGGGATCCAGATCCACACTCCCTTTCTAGACCAACTGAAGACCCAGAGCTCCCACAGAAGCAGAAGGTGCTCTGAAGGACGTTTTTATAACCAGACCTCCTCAGACCCACCCCGAGGGAAAACCCACAGAGATGAGCTCACAATCTGAAATTGCAAACCCCCAGAGGATCAGATCCATGAGAGTCCTGGACACCCCGGAATAATGGAATGCCCCGAGCAAAACTGTAAAACGATCGAGGTCCCAGGATGTCAACGATGCAGCAGAAAGCATCGTAAGCAACTTCCCTGTTTGTTTTCATTGGCCATGCTTGAGAGAAGTGCCAGGTGACAGTGATTGGTTCTTCTCGTAGCCAGCCCTAGAAATGACCATCGGGGGCAGATGAAAATATAACACAGTGAACCTCATTGTAAGGGTTGACGCAGGTAGAGCAGAGCTCACGTAGGCGGGTGATGCTCTACCTGGAAGGAGAATGGGTCTTCCAATTCTGAGAGAATGGATGGTCCCATGGGCTGTTTACTGATGAACATGAGAAAAACCCTGGTGAGAGCATGAGACCCTGTCCTGTAAGAAAGGGGGCAGGTACAGGGGTGCAGAGCTTTCCAGCTGGTTGGTTCACTGGATACAGAGGCGCGTACACAAATAATAATTAAGTGCCTCCTCCTCCTAACTCCCTGAAGTTGCCTCAGCCCGCTGGGCTGCCATAACAAAATGCTGTAGGCTGGGGGGCTTGCACAGCAGACATTTCTTTCTCACAGTTCCAGAGGCTGGGAGTACAAGATCAAGGTGTCAATGGGTAGGCTCCCCGCACGGCCTCTGCGCGTGGCTTGCGGGCAGCCAGCATCTCGCTGGGTGCTCACATGACCTTGACTTTGCCTGCGCAGGGAGAGGAGGAGAGCACGCTCTCTGGCGCCTCTTCCTATCAGGGCCCCGCCCTCATGACCTCATATAACCCCAATTACCTCCAAAAGGCCCCGCCTCCAAATACCATCACATCGGGAGTTAGGAATTTGTGGGGGATGCAAACATTCAGTCCGTAACAGGTAAACGCTATTAGTATCCCCATTTTACAGGCCAGGAACTGAGGCACAACCAGGTTAAGCGCTTGGGCCAAGATCCCCGGCTCATGGACGTCAGAGCAGACTGCCTGAACACAGGCAGTCTGCACCCCTAGTGTCTGCTCTGTTAGTAACTATGCTCTGCTATTTCTGTGCAGATGTTTATTTCTGAATTCCCTTGACAGCCTGGTGAGACAGGTATTACCAGCACTTAACTGGCAGGCACCTCTAGCTTCCCATGCCGGAGAGAGAACCTCGATCCCCTTCCCACCTACCCCATGACGCCTGCTCACCTCCAGTCTTCCCTTAGGTCCGTGAGTGGCCCTGCACCTGCTGCTGGGGCAGAGAACTCACCATCATCCTCGACGCCTGTCTTTCCTCCACACCCACAACCAATCAACCCCTCAACACGCCTCTCTTCTCTATTTCCAGAAGGAGTCCTGAATCACCTCTGCTTACGACCTCCACCTCTTTTGACACAAGTCCAAGCTATTCTCCTCTCTCCTTCCGCAGCCCCTGCTTGGCGTCTTACCAGAGACAGTCCGCCTGCCACGAGCAGCCGGAAGGGGCTCACTAAAAGGTAATCCAGAATCAGCCACCCTGACCCTCCCTGTGCATTTCCCTCCAGCATTAGTTGTGATTCATACGTGTCTTCATAAACATCCCCGTGATGTGCTTAAAATCTAACATTTCATCACGAACATCCTTCCGGTGCCATTTAAATTGCTCCGGTAGTATTGTTTTTGGTATCTGCATAATGTCTGCTTTATTTCCAGTCTTTGCTATAGTAAAATACAGCTACAGTGAACATCTTTGTGGTTGGATCTGTGGCTGAATCATAGCTTGCTTGGGATAATTTTCTATAAGAGACACTATTTAATCAAAAACTTTTTGATTATTTAGGGGTGCCTGGGTGGCTCAGTCAGTTAGGCATCTGTCTCTTGGATTTGGGTCGGGTCCTGATCTCATGGCTCATGAGTTAGAGCCCTGAATCAGGCTCCCCACTCAGCGGGGCTCGGCTCGGACAGTCTCTCCCTCTTCCACGCGCACGCACGCGTGCATGTTACCTCTCAAGTACATAAATCTTTAAAAAAAACAAACAAAACCTTTTTGAGTACTTAATCAAAAAAGGCAAGTGTGCTTCTGCTGTGATTAGTGCCAGGTTATGGGACGTACAGGCGTTTCCACATTGTCCAGTGGTGACTCTGTATAGAGTCTTTGTGTGTCTTGGAAAATGACTAGCCAGAGCCCAAGGCTCCAAGAGACAGCAGATGCTGCTGAGACATTTGCCAGGGCCTAACTCACAATATTCACTTGAATATTGTCAGTTGCAAAAGCAATAGGACAGACCCGCTGAAACTTTGGGAAACGTAGGAGGAAGACCTTTCTGATGAGGCTTTCCTTCCAGCACCCACATCTAATAGACCTCCCCACCCGCATCCCCTTTAGGGCCATCATGTGGAGTCAGAGCACGTGCATATTTTCCATTGTTTTGAAAGTTAACATTATCTCATACACAGTTTTCCTACTATTACCAAAGTCTTCAACCTCTTCATTCTAGGGGGATATACACAGTCCCTCCTTTACTGTTGAGCAGAGAGGCTGCTTGGAAAATGTTGCTATTATGTGCGTCCTTTGCTGCAGAGTTTTCTCCTGGTGAATCATAAGCAGGATACTTATGTTTCTTTTTTCCCTTTGGCTCCCAAGAAGCTTAGACTCAGATATATGGTTTCAGTGTAGCAACATATAGCCTGTTTCAGGGAGGAATGAGCAGATGGATGGACGGATGAGTGGAGGGAGGGAGGGACGGGTATGCTATACCTTAGGGTTTCAGAGAGGATTCCCACGTGAGATTGGAATATACCCAGATGACTTGCAAGGGTCCCAACTACGGGACTCTGTTTGTCCATACACTTCACTGTACTTTCCCAATATCCACGCATCATCCCCGTCATACCCTCTGCAAGACACGCCTTTTCCCCCTCACGTCCCTATCTTCCTGGTGAACGCGTCCTCATCTTCTGCGGAGCAGCACAGTTTCCCTAATCCCCTCCTCTCCCCAGCAGGTCAGCTGCTCCTTCTCCCGGGCTCCTCTCACTGCCCACATTACGCCATCCTGCAGTCTGGTTTCATAATCCATTTCTCTCACTGAACAAGGAGTACCTTAAAAGCAAAGACCAGGCCCAAGACCTCCCTCTGGACCTAGGGCCTGACATCCAGCTCAATCTTTGCTCGGGGGCTAAATAGACTTCTGAGCTCAACCAGTTTTAACTTCTATAGAGCATCCTAGATGGTCTGTAACCAGAAAATTATATAAAAATCGTTTTGAAGGTTATGCAATGCAGGCAGCTGGTAGCTCAGACTTTACCTGCACACGAGGTCAGAGTCTTTTTGTCCCTGGCTTGAAAGTTACGTAAGCTTCATTATATATTTTATGACCTTAACATGTTTTAAAGTTCTATTCATCTAGTTTTCTCTCCAAGGCAGAAGGGAATTTCTAACTTTAATGGCTGAACTTCAGCTCAAGAGCAAGGTGTTTAGCAGCCTGTTCTGATGCCCCAACTGGGATTGGGACTGCTTGGAAAATGTGCAGACCCTGAGTCTTGCAAGGTGGCTGAGGGCTTGTCGCAACCAGCTCGAAAACCCAGTCTCACCCTGATTTGTGTAATCCGGATGGCGAACATTTCTGACACTAACATGCCCACGGAATACTGTTACTCTGTGTGCCCAAGACACTCTGGTCAGGGTCCAACGATTCAAAGGCAACAATGGGTCCTTCCAGATCACCTTAACTCTCCATTTTATAGGTAGGGAAACTGAGATCCAGAAAAAAGAAAGGACTGACCCAAGGTCACAGAGCTACTGATGAGACAATAGTGAGAATGGAGTTGAGCCTTTCCTTTGCACCACTGGTAACCCACAAATTTGGCCTTCTTAGAAGGGTTGAGGGAGAGGACGGGCTGCAAGAAAGCAACTGAGCCTTTCAATTCTGCCAGTTGCCCTGTTTTCTGAGTGGAGAACACACAAAGGCTCAGATACCTGTGTTTTACAGCCAGCTGGGGAAAAGACTTGGAGCCCAGGCCTATGGAAAAAAAGAGAGTTCCTCCATGGAAATTCTTGTTCCTTAAGCCCCTAGAGATCAGGGCAGGTCTTCTCCTGAATGGCTGCCTACTCCCTGCTTGGTGCTGGGATTCAAATCCCACTTCTTTTCCTCCAGTGCTTAGGCACGGCCTTGGGGGAATGGTGACCTGTTTGGGGTGAAAACAGGACACAGAAGAACACGCTGCCTTATTTCTCCTATCATCTCTGTGGGCAGAACCCACAAAGCATCTTAGCAAGCATGGCTTGGCGTGTCTTCATTTTTTGCAGTGTCCTTGCCAAGATTCTTGGGCTGCCTAGGTTGGGACCTAGGTTCGTGGGTGCAGAAATGGACTTGAGTGGAATGTTCTCTGTGTATCTAAGAGCAGGAAATGTAGGAAGAGCAGTCAAGAAGGACCCAGTGGGTGTTTGATCCCTTTGCACTCGGGGGTGGGCTCTGACTCTCACTCACAAGGAGGAAACCAAAGGTAACCTTGTGCCTAACTGGCTGAAAGCCAGCAGAATGCCTTCTTCCATCTCCATCCTGACTGCTCCAGGCCCAGCACTGGGAAAAGCCAAGTTAAAGGCTAGTTCCTTCTGAACGGCCTTGTTTCCTCTTCTGGATCTGGGTGATTATCCCTAAGAACATTTCCTCAAGTCTGTTAACATCTAGCCCGTGGCAGGGGAAGTGAGTCCTCCTACGTGATTTTGCTAAGAGTCACAGAGGGTCAGAGATGCTATCCAGTCCAACAACCTCACTTCACTGATGGGAGACCTGGGGGACCTGACCAAGGCCACAGAGCCATCTGGGTGCTTACAGAAGGGCTTCTGTCTCACTCTGGCCCCCGGGTGCCTCACCCAGTGGCTCTCACTGGGTATGCAGAAAATGTGAGCGGAATTAAACTAGACCCGAGTCTTGTCATTCCCAGACAAGTACCTTTTCTTCTAAAGCACTTGTTCTCCAACGGGGCCATCTACAAGACTCACCTGGATCACTTTCAAAAATACCAATGTCTGGATCCCACCTCCACCGATTCTGGCAGAGATTGGTTTGGGCGGGGCCTGGGCACTGGAACTTTCAAACCCTCCCAGGTGACTCCAGTGTGCACCCAGGACCGAGAACCACGGATCTAAATCATGCTGCTTTACGAGAGTAAAGAAAGAGAACTGCTGCTCTCTTGGGCCATGGTTCCCAGTCTTCCCAGATACGGGCGCCAGGGCTGTGGGTCAAGAGGAAAATGGAGAAGACCTTCAATTCGCCCTTGGAAACGAGCTGTCCATCCCCCACCCTTGAAAGACACAGAAAAGGACAAGGTTTAGAGATCAAGTTAAATGTCCAATTTATTTTTATAACTTGAAACCAGAACAAACTTGGTTTTGAACAAGCGTACAAATGAAATGGCAGACACATGCTGAACTCAACATTGTGACATTAAGGGAAAAAAGAGGCCCAAAATCTTGTACAGAGAATAAAAGGAACAATAAATATTTTACTAAGCCATATTGAAATGACCTCCTGTCATCTCAACATTTTATCCATAATAAAAAAAAAAGTGCCCGTTTCTTAAACAGAGCACAAATACCAAGCAATAATAAATAGTTCCAAACTTGTAGTAAAAGACAGAACCTCCAAGTAAACAACAAAAGCTCATACAATAAGTAATAGAAAAGGTAATAAAAATATTTCGCCTTGCCAGTACAAATGCAAACAACTTAAATCAATGTAACTTTGCTTTGCAGGGTTGAGTTACAAAAAGCACCAAAATCACGGGTTTGCCTGTGCGCAACAAAACCTTCGCTACGGACCGGGATGAAAGGCTGACTTCCTTAACTTTTCACATTTTGCTTAGAGTGGTTCAGCCTCCTCCCCTCCCCATGAAAGACCCTCTAATGGCAAGTGGCAGGTTCCAATTTGGGGCAACTTTGAACAAAGTTGTGGCAGTATGGAAACCAGCCTGAGGTCGGCTGGGTCACCCAGGCTCGGGGCCTCTCTCACTGGGTCATCTGCTCCAGTGTTGGCTTTTTAAACATGAAAGAGAAGCATAATGCTCTTTTCTCTGCAGTCGACAGAGACACAATCTTTGTGCTTTAGGATGGCTTAGTCCTGGCATTCTGGTGACTTTGTGGAAGCTGGTGAGGGCTGGCTAGCTTTCGCAACTACAAGAGGATCACCTTGGAGGCTCAAGTACCCTGACAGGGCATCCGAAGGAAAGGGCAGCCCCTGGGTCTTCAGGTCGGGCAGGTAGGAAACTGACATCTGCTCCCTTTGCAAAGGTCAGTGGCAAGGAGGGAAGGGTGTACTGAACAGAAAAGCTCCCAGAAGAAAGACTTCTGCATTTGGTAAAGAATTGCCCCCAAAGATGCTTGGTTATACTTTCGTAACCTGAAATAATGGTTTTACAGTTCCTGAAATAAAAAATGGCTTCCTGATATAGGTATTTTTTTTTTAATGTATTATTCCCTCATCCAAAAAACCACCACTTCATTATCTTAAAGCTACTTGGCTTTACAAAAAAAAAAAAAAAAAAAGAAAGAAAGAAAAAGAAAGGAAAAAAGAAAGCAAGAACAGGGGGCTACAGAGAGGGAGAAAGAAATGAAATTGGGTCAAAATGAAAAGGACAAAATAAAAGACTGACAGAGGCTGGGGGATGGAGAGGAAACACAGAGGAAGGAGAGAGAGATATGGAAAGGCACCGAATTCATTTCATCCCAGGCCCTCGGCACTCGGAAACTGACGGAATGTAGGTTTCAGCGAGAGAAGCAGCAGAGCAGGTAACAAAGACAACAGGCCAACACTCTCCATGGAATGAAAGGCCCTGGTTGTGACGGGGACTCCTTCCTGACATCCAGTTTGCGCTGGTCTCAACAGCAGCTCACGTCACCTGTGCCTAGCTGATTCACCAGCTCCTTTTACTACATCTTTTGTTTGTCTGTTTCATGTTTTCTCAAGGACTAAAGAAAGCTCCGTTTGCATTCCTTTCTGCTCCTAAGGGCGGGAGACGTGGTGACCCGCCACAGTGGTGACAGTAGAGAAGGAAGATGCTCTCTCGCTCTCTCCTCTAACACCTGACATCTTACAGATGGCCTCTTAGAGAACCAGAGGACTCTGTGAAATATACCGACATCTTTACAAAAACTGATTTCTCCACTCAACACGAATAAAGAATTTCCCATCCGGTCTGCTGTGGCCACACCAGGGAGCCTTGATGCAAGGTTCGGGGCATTCCGAGAGAAGCCCTGCTCGAACAGTCCTTTGTATAGGCCAATTCTGACAAAAATATATACAACTAAAATGATTTGTGAACCAAAGCATTTAACGACTTCCTTTTGTTTCTTTTCCTCAAAGGTTGTCAAACAACCCTTTTTCTCCTGTACAATAGGACTAAACATACAAATTTTTTTTGCAATATTTTATCCTGCCAAATTAAAAAAATATATTATGGCAGCCTGTTTGTTTTTGTTTTTTTTTTCTTTTTATTTCCAAATTCACTAACAAAAAGGTACATTAAATCCCTTTAAAAGGACAAGCTTACAGTTAAAAAATTACAAGCTCCAGTAAAAATACAGCAAGTGCCTACATCATATGAACCAACCAATATATCCATTCCAGAGGGGGCAGGGAGAGAAAAATAAGTAAAGGTCAGAAATGTGAATTTTTTTTTTCTGCAAAGCAATAACAATATTAAGCACTTTTTTTTCTACATACTTTTTCTACATGGTGTAGCAATCCCCTTTTAATCCCCAAATACAAGTTTCTATACATTTTTTTTTGAAATAAAAATTCAACACCCAAGGCAGAAAAGAATTTACTAAAACTCCGACTTTACAGTTACTGTGACAAGAACAAATTTATAGACCCACCATTTAAATTTTACTGCAACATTTTCAAGGAAAAGAAAAGGGATTTTTTTTTTCTTGTTTTGTAAAATGCCCAGGCATTCTCGATTATTACAAATACTGGTCCACTTGTACAATAATCAAGAAATTTTAATATATATAATATATACTAAAACCCCGTCACCAAAAAGAAAACAATATACACGCAGCCAACTGTGGCATTTTTTTTAATAACCTAGTAAGCAAACTTGGAAAAAAAATGATCGCTCCAACACACATACACACAATTTTTTTTTTACCCTTGTATGTATCCAATACTGTAAACGTATTTTTAAGACAGAGTGCACTAAATTTAACTTTAGAAAAAAATTAGCCGTTGTTCCTGAATTGTTTGTGTTTTGTTTTTCATTCAACGATATCAACGTGTAACTTGTGTCACTTGAGTTTTAATTCAGCAGTAAATCACCTCCACGCCAAATCTAAGCAGCGTTGTCCCACAAACAAAGGGGGTTGAGGATAATTCAGCTAAGGATGTCCACGGTTGTGCTGGGCTTATCTCTTCATTTGATTGGGTCTTAGGGCATTTTCATGTCCTCTATCTTCAACCAGGATTTTTTAAAATTTTATTAAAAGTAAATGTGGCTTTGTTTGTGTCTAAAGAATGTACTTCTCTTGTTTTACTCTTTTAAAAAGTCTTTTTTCATTTCAAAAAAAAAAAAAGTTTTGCATTTGTCTCAAGAGACTCAAATAGGAAGATCAGTTTCCAAGGCACTCACATCAGATTGAATGGCAGTAGAAAAACCGTCCAGTAAGTTATTTTGTTTTGTTCTTTATAGTGCCGGTATTGTGAACGCCAAGCTTAGCAACACTGACACTCAATCTCAGCTGTCCCTTACAGGTTAACCCACCTCTGGGCCAAAGAGAAGAATATGCTGCAATTTCTTGTTCAGAAGCCATTTAATTTAAATGCAAACAAAAGCTTTAAAGTGCGGGTCAACAGAATTCAAATGTCTAATCTTAACAGTCCAATGTTTAGTACCTTCCAACCTAATGGGATAGAAAAAAAAAAAAAACGGGAAGTAGCGCTGGGCACCTTCGGATGGAACTCTTTCCCTGCTTATCCAGGAAAAGGGAACAGAAATTCGCAAGATTCGCCCGCCTGTCCGTACAATGTCATCAGTGTGCATTAAATGAGAGAATACTACCTTCTCTCAGTTCACCTCATCGGGGCACTTGTCTGCTTGAGACATGGTCAATTAATTATCACTGGTAGCAACATGCGACTTGGGATTTCTGTGGCGGGGGCTGATGAAAAGAGAGAGAGAGAGAAGCCGTCAAGCCGGAAGAAGCCTGAAAGAACATGGCTGGTTCCTTCTTTTCTGTGTCACTGCAGGTCACCGCCAGCTACCCAAAAAAAGTACCCTTAGCCCATTTTATTTAGCCTCATCTACAGCAAAGAGCAAAGATGGCATCCCAGGGCACGCAGACACTCCCAGAAAAGGACCGCATCTGCTGGTGATGCACAAGTGTAGGATGCTCTCGGGCCACCTCCCCGGCAGCTCTCAAAAACCCCTATTTCTCTGGCAGTGCTGAGTTTTCCAGGGGAGGAGGGACCTCTGACTCCCCCTCACCACTAAAATGCTTCCTTAGATCATGTAAAGGTTGAAAACACAGGAAAGGCCTCTGTTACTCAGGACATCATCAGTGCTACATCTCAATTCCAATTCTGAAACAAAGTGCTACAACTTTAAAGATTGTTATCCGCTGTACATCCACCCCCCCCCCGCAAAAAAAAACAGCATGCCACTTTTTATTTCAGGACCAAAGAAAAAAAAGAAGGAATTAAAAAAAGTAAACAACTTTAAAAGTCATTTAAGTGTTGGCTTCTTGACAAGAAATTACACATGCTTAGCTTAAATCTCAAAAAAGCAGCGCCCTCCCCCCCAAATTATAATTTAAAAGATAAGCTTCCCTTCTATATCGCTTGGGAGTCATTGCTCAGGCTACTACTGGGTTAAAAAAAAACAAAAACAAAAACAACAACAACAACAAAAAAAGTAAAACGAAGAAGGGATGGATACCCAACAAAATCTCTTAAAAGAATTTAAACAGAAAGAATAATAATAAAAAGTATCTGCACATGCCAAAAAAATTACAAAACCCAATAAATACAGAAATTATTGCACAGTTAAAAGGCTCCACAATATTTTACTGCCTCAATCAACCCTCGGGTTTCCATAGGACTTCGTAGACACAGGTTAGGTTGGAGTGCCGCCTCCCCTGGGCCCCGGGGGGGGGGGGGGGGGGGGGGGGGGGGCCGCGCGGGGGGGGGGGGGACGAAGTGGCGCAGACACGGAGGCGAGTGTCAGGTCAGCATTCTCTCGGTTGGCAATGGGTCCACTGTACAGGTGCGGGGGCGCCGTGGGCCCACGCGCTTAGCTCCTCTCGGCCTGCTCGATTTTGACGTCGTTAGTCAGCAAGTGCTCGCCGTGCCACTTTTTCATGTGTTTCTCCAGGGTGCTGTAGACGCTGAAGGGCATCTGGCAGATGTCGCAGCGGTACACCTCCTTGCCGATCTGCCCGTGCGTCTTCATGTGGCGCGTGAGCTTGCTGCTCTGCGCGCACGCGTAGTTGCACAGCTCGCACTTGTAAGGCCGCTCGCCGGTGTGGCTCCGCCGGTGCACCGTCAGGTTGCTGCAGTTCTTGAACACCTTGCCGCAGTACTCGCACGTGTCGCTGCGGCGGCCCTCCTTGGAGCTCGGCCGCCCGGGGCCCGGGCCGCCCAGGTGCGGCGTGCTGCCCCCGCTGGCCGTGCCGCTGCGGCCCGACAGGCCGCCGTCCAGCAGGTCCCCGGGCGGCGTGGAGAAGCGCAGGCTGCCGTTCTCGGACGAGTGCTCGGACGACGTGGCGAAGGGCGACTGGCGCGCGTCCGTGAAGCCCAGGAAGGGGTCCTTCATGAAGTGGCGCGACGCCGCGTAGCCCACGAGCCACTGCGAGTACACGTTCTCGGACGGGATGAGCGCGGCGGGCGGCAGCTCCAGGTCCTTCTCCACCTTGATGCGCTTGGCGGCGCTGTTGAGCCCGGGGCTGGGCAGCGGCGCCGGCTTGCGCGGGAAGAGGCCCGGGAAGGGCTCGGCGCCCGGCGCGAAGCCGCCGCCGCGCCCGTTGACCGCGCCGCCCGGGCCCGCGTCCCCGCAGCCGCCCGCGTCATCGTCGTCGCCCGTGTCGCCGCCGCCCGGCGCGCGCTTCAGGAAGGCGCCGCGCTTGGGCTTGTCGGCCAGCAGCTCGCCGTACTGCGGCAGCGCGCCCAGCCCCACGTTCTCCATGACCTTGCCCAGCACCAGCGCCTTCTCGTCGGCCAGCGCCTTGGCCGCGCCGCCCACGCCGCCCGCGCCCGCCACCCCGGCCACCCCGCCGCCGCCGCCGTTCTCGCGGTTGCGGCTCAGCTCCGAGTCCATGCTGAAGCTCGACTCGGGCCGGCTCTCATTCTCCAGCAGCAGCTCCTCCTCTTCCTCCTCCTCCTCCTCGTCCTCCTCCTCGGGCTCGTGGCCCAGCGACGGGTCGCTCTCGTGGTGGCGGAAGTCGCCGTCGGCCGCCTTGAGGCCCTCGCCGGCCAGCTCGCTGGTGCCGGGTTCCGGGGAGCTGGCGGCCGAGAGGCCGTCGTCGGAGCGGCCGGCCAGCGAGCCGGCCTTGTGCATGTGCGTCTTCATGTGGCGCTTGAGCTTGCTCGCCTGCGAGCACGCGTGGTCGCACAGCTGGCACTTGTAGGGCTTCTCGCCCGTGTGGCTGCGCCGGTGCACGATCAGATTGCTCTGGAACTTGAACGTCTTGCCGCAGAACTCGCACGACTTGCTCTTGGCGGGCGGCTGCGGCGGCGGCGTGCCGCCGGGGGGCATGGGCGGCAGCGGCGGCGTGCTCAGGAACGGGGACTTGGGGCTGGGCTGGAAGGGGTTCAGGAGCCGGTGCATAGGGTTGCCGCGGCCCGGCGACACGGGCGGCGGCGTGGAGCTGTTGCCCGCCAGCTCGCGGAGCCGCCGCGAGAAGTCCATGGCGGGCGAGTCGATGGCCATGGGGTTGAGGCGCATGACTCGGTCAAAGGCACTGGGGTGCTGGGCGACGAGCCCCATCTCCTCGGCGCTGAGGCGGTGCGGGTCCAGGTGGTGGCGCGGCGGCGGGCTGAAGAGCGGTGGCGTGCCGGGCAGGCGGCCCTCGCCGAAGCCCGGGTGGTCCCGCAGGATGGGGCCCGTCATGCGCAGCAGGTTGAAGGGGTTGCTGTCGCCCAGGAAATTCATGAGCGGGGACTGGGCCACGGCCTCGGGTCCGAGCGGCGGCGGGATGGTGAGCCGCGGCGTGAGCGAGCTGCTGGCCGGCCCGGGCTCCAGGTAGATGCGGAAGCCGTGCGTGTTCTGCGCGTGCTGCAGCAGGAACCACGCGCTGTTGAAGGGCTGCTTGCATGTTGTGCAAATGTAGCTGGAAGGCTCATCTTTACCTGGGGAGACACACGGACAGAAAGGCAGAGAGAGCGTGAGAAGCGGACGGGGCGCGCGCACCGCGGGGGCCACTGACCTGAAGGCGCGGGGGCGGGGGAGGGGGGCATGAAGCGAGTCCTGGATCCGCGCGGCTCCGGAAGGCGGCCCTGTGGGGGCGGGGGGGGGCCTTCGGAGCGGGCCGGGGCCGGCGACGTGTCGGACCCTCTGGCGGGCCAAGACCCCACCCGACTGGAGAGCTGAAGAAGCTGGCTCTGTGGGCAGGTGGCCCCGGCAAAGCCCAGGTGGGCCACACGACCTCAGCAAGCACCCCCAATTCCTAGACCTCTGCTTGCTCCCCTAAATCAAAGTTGCTCTTATCCCCATTGTCTCAGAAGCCAAATGAGGCGGTGTTGTGAGAACGCCTGATGTCAACGATAAAACAGCCGGGTACACCTGCAACCATGACGGACCAAGGTTTGTCAACCAAGGCACTATTGACGTTGGACCAGGAGGATTCTGGGGTGCGGGTGGGGGGGGGTCCTGTGCTTTGTAGAATGTTCAGCAGCATCCCTGGCCTCTACCCAGTACAAGCCAGTAGCACTCCCTCCCCCAGTTAGCAGGATCTCAAATCTCTCCAGGCCCGGCCAAATGTCCCCTGGGGGGCAAAAACAGCAGCTCATGGCTCCCCCTCAGCTTCAGAACCAGTGATTAGGCAGTAGTTGATCCAAGGGGGTTCTAAAAAAACACAAGTCAAACTCAATTGCCTGGCAAACATTTTTTTAAAGAGAAATGGCTGATACCTCTGTATCATTTGGGATTTCAGCTATAGGAAATGCTAGGGTTTCACACACCAGCATACATGCTGAAAGTACTGTCAAATTTACACATGAACATATAGGAGCAGAAGGAATTTAGCATGTTAGGAAGCCCACTGCCCTCCCCATTCCCGCTCTGGCCTCACACACACCTCTACCCACCCCGTGGAATCTGGCCTCCGCAGGCCCCTGGGCCTGGAGGGAGAGGGGGCCACTGATGAGCATGAAGACCTTTGCCGGAATGCTAACTGAATGGGAGAATGTCAAATCTGACGGGGCGGTCGGATGAACGGTGGCAAGTGTGGCTCTGTTACATACTGGCTCTGGTGACATCACGAGCAAATCTTAGTGGACACTTGTGGCACTGAGCCAAAACCGTTAGTCTTCATCCATCATTGAGGCAGTCAGGAAATGGAGGCTGAACATTTCATCCAGAACCTGTCTCGTGGCCGCCCTCCTCAACCTCCCGGGGCAGCCTGCTGCTTTCCCTGTCTGAGTCGCTCCTAATGCTTTCTATAAAGGGGCAGGTGCCGGCAGGCCCTGCGTTCTGCCATGAGATTCGCTCGCGAGCCAGGGAGGGAACAGGGAACAAGACCTCACAGCCCAGATCTTGAAAAACCCCTTTTGTTTTTTCAAACTTTCCTGTACCTGGAAGGTTTTAACGCTGACGAAGTATGGTAGCCACAGACTCCCTGGTGAAGCCAAAGCTGCAAATTAATTTCCAGACCCCAAATCAGAAGGTGACCTGAGAATACAGCAGGGTGCAGAGTGGAGAAGACCCCCCCCATCTCAGCCTCTCCCCAAAAGACCTTCCGAAATCCCGCACAGAGATTTATTTTTTGTTTTCCGCACGCAAGTTATGTTTCCAGGGGGCTTCACACTTAGCTGTAAAAACCAAATGACTGAAGGACCCAATGCCCTATTCTCCACAGGCTTGGCTGGACAGCTTCAGAGGGCAGAGACCTCCCCGCCCCACGCAGGGCCTGAGGTGTCACACAAAGGGACTGGCCCGGCCCGCAGGCAGGGTGGAGATCCTCCCAGACCCCAGAACCAACTGGGCCAGAACACCCACCTCCTCTGGAAACCAAGACAGGCTTTAGGAGTGTGGTGCCCCATAGCGATCCGTTCACTCCCGGCTCCTAGTCTGCGTGTTTGGTGGTAAGGAGACCAGTGGGCAGGGGGGAAGGACAGAGAGGAGAAAAGAATGTGAGGTTCGGCTTCACTCTGCTTTTGCCAGCAGCTCAAGGAGAACTTCTGAGGCAATTTTCTTTCTCCGGTGTACCCAGTCCGTCTGGGCAATTCAGTTCCCCCCGCTGGGAGTCCCCGAGGGGAATTGTCCCCACCTGGAAAACGACAGGGAGGCCTCCCAAGGCCCCGGGCCTTCCCTTCCGGCACACCCCTCAGCTGGCAGAGAAAACACCGTCTCCTGTCCTAGCTGATGAGTTAATGGACTTGGGCGAACAGAGCCCTTTGCCTCAGACTGCCTCACAAGAGAGCTGGCCAGAAACCACAATATTTAGAGTCCTCCTCAAAGCCTCTTCTAGAGCAAGGCAGAATAAATACGTAATAAATAACAAGAGGATAAATAAAATGTCCCTTTCTGACACAGGAGCTAATAACACAAATGAAGTGCCACATCCCACAAGGTCACAGATCTTCAAATTAAAGAGCGGTTCTGTACCCTTCACCTTGGCTTTCGGAAACTCTAATTAACCGATTTATGGTACACAGCTGCTCTGGTTCTTCATTTTTTAAGTGGGACCCCACCCCCTTTTCCCCGATCTCTTTGTTCATCATCTTCATCTCCTTGGGCTTCAACTCCAGAGCATTTCCTGTTTCTTGTTCTGATGGCCACATATTTTCTAGAAAGTTCTACTGCTGGTGAGGAATGCGGGTATCAGAAGAAAATGCAGAATTCCCAGGCAGGCCAGGAATAAAGACTGCTCTTCAGCCGAAATGGCCGATTAAAACATTTTTTTAACTCAAAATGGCAGCTGCTGGGAAGCATGTAGCTACATGTTCTAAAGAGCTCAGATGTTTCCACTTCTTGTTTAAAAAAAAAAAAGAAGAAGGAAAAAATGAAAAAAAAAAAAGACACTTCTAAAACTCTGGAGCAGCCAAGGGAGGAAGTTACCTGTCCGTAATTCACCCTCAGGTGGGGAAGAGCTACCTGTCCATCAAATCGGATCTCAGAGCCACTGCTCATGCCGGGGTGAGCTCTTTCTTTTCCCACGCCCCTGAACTGCTTTGGTTCCCAAACTGCCCTCGCACAATGGCAAGATTCACTGCAGGCGACCGCCTTCCCAGGATCTGACAGCTTCTGACTTTTTTTAAAATCTCGCAGCCCTCAAAGACCCTCCCTAGACAACTCTCTTTCCACTCTCCCCCAGCTTTTTTTCTTTTCCCCTTAATAAAATGTTCATTTCCATATTACCACTTCATGGTTCTCTCTTGCCTAGAAGTAGCCTTGAGCACTAGGGCTGCTCACTTTTAACAAGTGAACAATGTCAGAAGTCTTTGAAGAGCCACTCAGAACATTTTTCTATTCAAAAACTCACTAAATATTTTACACTCGCAGCACACCATTCACAGACAGCTCATTTTTAAATGCAATGGAAGACCCTTGGGGAGAGGGTTGGCCTCCTCCCCATCCCAGGACCGGAGGTCACCCCCTCCTCAAGCTCAGGGCCACCTGCCCAGAGGTAAGCTGGCGGCTCCCCGAGGAGACCACTTAGCCAGCGACCCAGACAGGATCCACTCCCACCACGAGGCCCGCGTGGCTGCTGAGGCGCCACGTGATAGCTGGATGCCTAGAATATTTTGAAGTGACGTACCAGCAACATCAAACCCGGCCTACAGACCTAGAAATGTCAGCTGCGCTTCGATCACGAAATCAGGCTTGGCAGCTCAGAACCCAGGGCCCGTGTCCGTCCTTGCTTGCTTGCTTCCTTCCTCAGATGCTTTTACTCTCAGTTGGCAGAAACCCAGACTGGATCTTCTTTGCTCTACTGGCTCTAAAGGTAGTCCTTATGATTTTCTCAACCTGGAAACCCTCCCTGCCACCTCTAGGTTACGAGGGCCTGGCTGGCCCTACCTCTGCCTTGACATTCCCAGCACGGTGAAGTCATTCAAATCACAACCTCTTTGGGCCTCGATTTCCACATCAGTAGAATGGGAATAAGATACCTGCCTTTAAAGAGGGCTGGGGGTACCCAGTGAGATCCTGCCTGGGGACACACAATGTACGTCGAGCACCACGACGCAGATGTTACGAGCGGGGCTTTGTAGGTTTCGGTGTGTAGTATCCATCCTTGAACCTGGCGGTGCATGTTTAAATCTGGCAGTAATAAAACCCACCAGGAATTTTCATGCAGCCTGCCTCATGCATGAGAGGCTCCAGGGAAGTGAAAACCTGTTCATAGTGAGGAAACATCATTTCTTACAGTGACGCTTGGGGACCGACCGGCAACTGGACCCTCCTGCCAACGGATGAGAGTCTCCCTCCACTATGAGGGGTTGTTGCTTTTTTTTTTTTTAAATGAGCATTTAAATAACTGTTCTTCCTTATTAGGCTAGCTACTCTAATACCAATAAAGGTATCAGGGATGTTCAATGAAAAACACACCTTTAATTGAGTAATTATTCAGTGAAAAGGCCACAGCTGAGCGCGCTAGTTTTACGGGTCTTTCCAAAGGCCAACTGACGCCACGAGGAAGGGTGCTCATGCCTGCAGGAGGGGAGCAGTCCACTGCTGCTCAGAGTGGGCAGCGAGGATGCCCCCGCTGCCCCCCAGCGCACGCAGGGCCACAGGTGAGATCCCGCCCGGGCCGTTCTCCAAAGCTGGGCAAAATTAGAATCCGGACCCTTGGACGCTGACCTAAGAACCGGGTCTTGGCTTCACACAGCCCTCCACAGTTTGCAAAGTGCTCTGCAGCTGGTTTAGCATTTTTGCCAGCATTAGCACCTTTTGTCATTACTCACCCCGCCTCTGAGGAAGGCCAGGCAAGGACTGCATCCCCGCCAGGGCGTGAGGGAATGGAAGCTCAGGGAAGCAAGAGTCCCGCAGCCAGCAGGGAGAGGGCCGTGGCCCTCCTCAGGCTTCCCGACCCCAGGTTCGCTCCCCACCAGCTCTCCAGTGCTCAACACCACCTGAGGGACTGATCCTTCTCGCTACACTCGTCAGGGCCTGTTTCACAATGAAAATGGCCAAGAAGGAGGTTCTCCTGCCATGCTGCGTGTCCCTTCAGTGAAGGGCACCGATTATCCTTTCCTGGAACCCAATCGAGTCCACCGCAGGCCTGGCCCCCGGATGGAGACCTTTCACAAAGCAAGTAAGCCCCCGGGCGGCGGGGGGGGGGGGGGGAGGGCAACAGGACCCAGGACCCAGATGCAGGGCTGGATGCTGGATCCCAGGGTCCCCTGTGCCCCAAGAGAGGGCTTGGTTCACTGGCCCACCACCCAGTCCTCCTCCCGAATCTGTAACTGCTAACAATATTGTCTGCGCTGTTCCAAAATGATAGTAATTATTATCACGAGTACCCCTTAGATGTGTAGACCCCTTAGTAGTTTTTCAGCCATATCCCCTTTCATGATCCCAGAAAGAAAATGTCAGCTGGCCACCTGGGCGGTTTTTGTAGGTCTTGTTTCTATTATTTCTGAGCATGGCCGTCTACGAAATCTAGAACCACCCCTGCTTGATGTGCAGGTACCCTGTCAAACCTCAGCCTCTCTCCAAGTCAGACCTATGGGAGTAATCACGACAGCAGGAACCCTAAGCCGTCATTTGATCCTTACACGGGCCTGTCCACAGCTAAGTAGAGCTGACCTCACCCGAGGCTCCACACAAGCCCCGAGTGACTGTCACTGGCCCCATTTCACGGAGGAGGACACTGAAGGCTGGAAGAGGCAAGGTGGTTTGCCCGAGGCCACACGACCGGCTGTGCTCTTGAGCCCTGTGCCGACTGATAAAAGCCCGGGCAAGAGAGAAACAGACCTGGGACCCCAGGCCAAGGCACCTGGGCATAGCTGTGCCAGGCCCGGCACCTTACCTTTCGCTCCAGCCCGTGTGCTCACTAAAAAGCGGAGGTGTGCTGCTGTGCGCTCGAACCGCGGTAACTCGGTGAAATCATGCTGATTACATCTCACGGACAAGTAAGAGATGCACTTTGTTGGGGGTGGGGGTGGAGGTGGGGGTGATATACCACTCCTGCGTGGTCTCCCTGGTGCTCAGCCAGGCTCTGCCTCACGGAGCCCACGCCCCTCCACCACTGCCCGTGGCAGACGTGGCCAGTCCACCCCTGCACTCCCCCTCCAGGCCTCGGAATCATCTAGATCCTCATGACCACATTCACCGGGCCTCTGCCTCGTTGCCCTCTGTGGATCCCAGTGCACAGAAGCCCAGTAAGTGGAGGCCCAGGTGAGACGGGGCTGAACTAACAAGGTGGCAGTGTGTGTCCTGCTGAGAGCAAAGACCCCACTGGCCCTTCCTTTGTTCAGTGCACAGACAGGAGCCTGCACCACCGCCACAGTATTCCCCGGGCATTTGGGGAATACTACTTGATACTGATCACAGGTACTATCATAATCTGTCCTTCACCGTGGTGTGTTCAACTCACATGCGATCTGCACGTGTCAATGCCGGACTTGTACTCTCAGGCAGATGCTCACAGAAACTCTAGAAAGTGGGTTTTAATCCAGACTTATATAAAAAAGAAAGAAGTCTCATCACAGCTAAGTGCAGGACCCAAGGTCGCATGGTTTATGGATCACAGAACCCAGATTCACACAGGGTCCGAGCCCAGAGCCTGTGCTGTGTCCAGACACACAGCTGGCTGCCCCCTCCACGAAACTGCAGACTCCACTATCATGGGCCCTGGCGAGCACACACTATGATGGGCCCAGAGCAGGCACACAGACCCCTCCACCCACACCCATGAACACCAGCAAGCGGCAGGCTGGGGTACCTAGGCTGACACTAGAGACCTGACACAGGTAGGTAGACTCCGCTCGGCCTCACAGTGTTTGGGGACAGTCCACTGACCCTGCCAGCATCCCTGCGGCAGAGGTACACTGTGTGCTTCATATGCCTGGAGTTAACCAGGGCTGGGAGACCGGGCCTCCAGCCTCCCCCACAGCCTCCAACTCAAGCCTCCAACATTCCCCTACGCAGCTGTGCACAAAAACACCACTGAATCTTGCTTCAAGCAAAAGAGACATACCTGGGAAGTGAGTGAACCCAAGGAAATCTAACTATGTCCCAAATGCTCTAGGGACGTGTGCTTCTCATTCATTCATTCATTCATTCACCCCCTATCTAGTTATCCACGGCAGGCACGATTCAGAGGGACTGGCCACGACCCCTCCCCTCCAGGAGGCCACAGGTAGGAGCTGAGAAGCAGAGGTGAGTGAGTGGACACAAAGGATCCGAAAGCAGAGCAGAACCTGCTAAGGAACTTCGGCGCACCTAGGGAGGAGGCAGGCAGGCAGGAACACTGCACGGACGGGAGTGCAAGCCGGACGCGGGGAGAGAGCACCTGCCCAGACCACGGAGGGAAGGCGTGTGGATGCAGGACACTGCAAGCGCACCCTCAGGGCTGCAAAGAAGAGAAAAGCCCGCGGAGGGGAAATGGGAGATGCAGCCGGGGAGGGACAGACCTCCCAGAGATGGCACGGATGCCTGCTCATGGTGCAGGGCTGTCCTCACTCGTCCACACTCGCCGTCCAAACCCAGGGCTCAATATTAAACGTGGAGAAGAGGGGCTGCGCTCAGGTGTCCTTATCCTTCTTTTAAGGAAACCAAGGGGCACATGAGGACAGTACCCAGGACTGCACTACATCTGGCACCCCAGAAACTGCACTGTGGTAGCAAATGATGACAGGATCTGTCCGACACCATGCAGTCATTCGCTCCGTGCCCCCTTCCCTGGCTCTACGACGCAGAAAGCACCTGCCGGGCTCTGTGCTGAATGGAGGGACACAGCAATGTACGTCTGCCCGCATGCAGCCTGTAGTCAAGTGCAGGGGCTAATGAGTCCACACGCTTCTAGTAAGGCTTCGGGCCATGAGGTCACTAGGAGAGGCTGTGACATGAGGCAGAGGATCCAGAGGAGGGACAGGCGGACAGCGTGGGAGGATCAGGGAAGACCTCTCCGAGGAGGAGCTCCTGGAGCTGAATTCAGAAGGAAGAAGGAGTCTGTTGTGCAGAGCAAGGAAAGAAAGTGTGTGCCTGGCAGAGGAAACTGCACACACAGAGGCATGGAAATGGGACCCCAGATTCACAGAGGCAAGGAAAAGGGTGTGGGACTGAAAAGGGGGTTTGGGATCAATCTGAGGAGGCTCTGAAAACACAAAGAAATGGAGCCAGATACAGATCAAATTCCATCGCTATCAATTCCATCACGGTGAAAACTCTGATTTTTTTTTTTTTTTAAATATGAAGATTTTCAAACACACACTCAAGGCCTACTTGAGTCAAAAACTGTTCCATGCAACAAAATGTCAGCACAACCAAAGGATGAAGGGGAACCCCCTGAAGGGCTCTTTCTGAGACCAGATCCACCCTTCTCCGAACCGTGAAACCATAAGATATAAAGAAATGAAACCGGGGGGCGGAGGGGGGAGCTGGAAAATGCAAAGAGGAAATTTAAAATCCAATCTATGAGGCTCACTAGCCTACAAGGTGGCTTCAAGATCACTCTCTCCAGCAGGAGTTCTATTATTCCAGCGAGATTCTCATCTGAACCACCTAGGCCTGTGAGCCAGCTTCAGGAACAGGGCGGTCCAGGTTCTCAGTGGAACAGAGAAGTATTAGAACTGAACTGCAGCTGCAGGCACCATGCACCCCAGATCTCCCCAAACAGTCTTGATTTCAACTGCTCAATTCTGTGGTCAGGCCAGGTGTGCAGTTCAGGCTCAGGAAACAGCCACCCAGCCCTGAAGCAAAGCAATATTGCCGACCGCGGGGCAGCTCCGGGAAGGGTGAGAACGGTGGTGTTTGCTAGTAAAGATGGAAGAGCTGGAGGCCCTTCTGACGCGCGGAGCGATTTTGTATGTGGCAACGCACTCACGGCATTCTGGAAAAACTACAGCACATTCCTCAAGAGCATCTTTATAGAGCTTCCCCCCCTTTACATAAGACACGCAAATCAGCTGGAAATAGTATGTCTTCCCCAAAATAGATGAATGCATCGTCAGATTCCCTTGAAATCTTTCTGTCGACTTCTCTGAAAAGGACCTACGACAGTGGGTTCTGGTGGGCTGAGAGATAAACTTACTTTGGTGGTTTTGTTCCATCCCCCATCCCCCCCAAATATATGCGGTTCTCTGAAAGCACCATAGCACTCTGGGGACAGGAATTTAGCAGAGAATGTGTAGGGGAAGCATGAAGCAAATCCTCCTTATCATTTAATGGAAAATAAAGAGTGAATTAAGAAATAAACAGGTAATAAAAACACACACACACAACTCAAGGCGTGAGCTGCCAGTGTGTGTGAGAGCCGGTGTGTGCGGGCGTGTGCACACCTCGTGGGTATCTTCACGCACGCGTTCTGGCTGACACAGGAAGTCTCTCTTCTCCATTATTCATGACTTTCTTCACAAGGCAGGAATAAGGCTTCCTTCCTTTCCTTAAATCCACAAAAATCTTCACATTCCACCCCAAGAAGTATTGCAGGGGCAGTAAATCTCGTTTTAATGGAGTGTACGTTTAGCTCTGAGGAGATAATTGACGTTATGGAGAGCCTCGACGCGGAGTTATATAGGTTAGCTAATGCAGAGGGGACTCATTACCCACACACTACAAACAAGTAGTAATATATGTATATTGTTCAGAATGGCGTTATAGCCAAAGTGTTCCGGTCCGCAGGGATTGATAAAACACAAGAAAACAGCAGACATGCACTTGTAAATTTGTCTCATTTGTCTCGGAAGTTAAAGGTTATTCCCTTGTTCTGAATTTGTAATAAAAACATGCTAGCCCAAGGTTTGTGCAGGATGTTTGAATATTTAAATTGTGTATAATGATAGGCAATTATAGGATGAAAACTGGACCATGTGAATGGGGGAGCACTGTCTGGAGCACCAAGTGTTTTCCCACCAACGAGTCATCTGTCTTTCACGTGCCACCCCTCCCCCTCCCGGAGGGCTGCATGGACTGTTACCAGGTCCCACGGCCACCAACCAGCAGCCAACCAAGCTGGGGTTTGCTCGGGTGTATGGGTTCCTCCCTTTCTCCTTTTTTTCTTTTAGTTTTGTTTTCTTCAACATGCACAGCACATCTCTCCAACCACAGGCGGGGACCGAGGCCATGGCCCCTGGAGGACGACCCGCCACACGCCATCCTTCCGCAGCCGGTCAGTGCTTCCTCGGGGCCGGAGGCAAGGCCGGGCATGGGGAGGGGCCTGCCCGCAGAGTGTGAAGGCCCCCCTGCCCCCGAATGGGGCGCCCGTCGCCCCAACTCCCTCTCTGGAGGAGAGCGGGGGGCTGGCAGGGAGCCACCCCCCACAGTGGCACATCCGGGGTGGCTCCGTGGCACCCTGGCTGGAGCCGAGGTGCCTGCCTGGCCCCGTCCAGGTTAACCAACTGCAGTGTTTGAGTTACTCCAGCCAGCTTGTCACCGAGCACAAAAGTCATCAGCGAGTGAATGTTCTTTTCTGCACCACAATTAAGACGAATCAATACGACGTGCCACAAATGGTATTTTACTCTCAATAAGAACTCGAGCTGAGTTTATTCAGAATATTTTAGCGCTTCCCCGGGGGATTTTGGGCCGACGCAGATGGCAAATAAAGTACTCAGCCTAAGGCTACAGCACATTATGGTAATTCTAATGTCAGATGTACTTTAATATACAGCTCTATTTAATCACCCCATTATTTCACATTTCCATATGAAAAACCTGCGGCACTTCGGCAGCGCTTGGCCTCTTCCACGGTGCCAGCTTCCTCCAACCCGCCGGCAGCCGGGGAGAGGGTCATTCTCACCAGACGCAGCTCAGTGTCCAAGTTTCCGGGTGCTCCGTGCGCAGCAGAGCCGCTGGGCGTGATCAGAGAACCAGAGGATTCAGAGGCATACCAAATGCCACGGAGGTTACAGAAAAGCCAGACCGAGCACTCCTACCTCCCCCATGCACAGGTTCTCACACACACATGCACACACGTGACAGGGACACAATTACATGCATGCCCTCCACGCTGCCCGGCTCCATCACCAGCAGCCTCAGCATGGTGACTGGGCAGCCCAGTGGCTAGATCCAACCGTGGCTCGGGGCTGGTGGAAGATGTGGCTCCCGTCGTGGCCCACAGAGCCCGTGCCAGGGGGTTCTCACAGCACTGCCCCCCGCCCCCCCAACCAGGGGCGCATGAAAGCAGCAGCAATGCCAAGGGGCAGGGGAGCTGTGCTGGCAGTGACAAAGGACGTGGGCAGAGCAAGTGGGGGGCCGCGGGGGCAGGGGAGCTGCCCAAACTGCCTGTACGATCTGGAGCCAGGAGGCCCCCAGGATGGTGCTGTCAGGTTTGCACTGGAGAACCCGAAGCCGAGAAGCCCAGGCCCCAGGGGAGGTGGAGTCCTGTGAATTCCCAATGGCTCCTGCACCTCCAGGCTGGCTCTGCTGACCAGCTGGTGGAGAGAAGCCAGCGGAAGCCTGGGTTTTGGCTGAGCCCAGGCAATCACTCTCTCAGGGTCACACACATACTTGGCCACGCGGCCTTCCAAGGAAGCCCGGCACAAAACCCGCCGACCACCTGGTTCTAGATTTCTCGAACAGGCGTCTGCTGATGGATGAAGCGACACCTGGCACCTGACCCTCCCGGCTGCCCCAGGAATGAGTCAACATTTAAAGCCACAGAACACGATTCTTGTAAATGGGTACAGTGTATGTCGTCAAAACGAGGTGCTTGCCTGTGAGCAGGCTAGGTCCGGTTCCTACCGCGGGGTAACAGCCTCTCAGGGAAGGAGGCAAGTGAGGAGACAGAAGGAAGGGAGGGAGGGTGCGAGCAAGCGAGCGAAGGAGGAAGGGCAATAAAGGGGAGAATGTCCCAGCGTACAATGCCAAAAGCAATGGCAAATTCCTCACAACTGTTGGTTCACTGATAAGATGGTCAGTTACCTAATGCTAGCATAGCTGTCTTAGAAGATCCACATAGGAAACATTTTAGAAAAAACCGCTTGCTTATGTGAAGGCACAGACTCTGGCCAACCTGGCCATTCCAACACCTGCAGATCCAGCTGGGACAGCTCACCGCCCCTCACCGGCCACACTGGGGCCACCCCTCAAACCTGGATCATCCTGCCACTTCTTTTAAAAATTTGCTTTGGGGGTAAAAATCAAGTGGGGGACTCATTCTCGATTTCCAAGGCTTTTGATTTTGCTCTGCTATTATTGCTGATATGTAAACCTAAAAATGGGTCCTAACAGTCTCCGGGCCTTTTTCTGGCTGTAAGTTTGGGGGGAAAGGCCAGACCAGTGTTACCTGACCAAGGACTGTTTTGCCCATGCAGAGAATTTTGGCAATGTCTTGAGACATTCTGGATTGCCACGACCGGCAGAGGGGAGGGTGTGACTGGCATCTACTGAGTCGGGGCAGGGATGCTGCTCAAACGTCCTACGACAAGAAACCATCCAGCCCCAAAGGGCAACATTGCCGCGGATGCACAACCCAGGGACAGACCCCTCATGTTCAGGACCGGCCTCCTTGTAGGCTCTGTAGCTGAACCTGTAAAACTGACAGAGAGAGAGAGAGAGAGAGAGAGAGAGACAGAGAGAAGGGGTGGGGGAAAGAGGGTGGAGAGAAACTGAGAGTCAGGGAGGAGGAGGAGGGGCCGACATCATCTACTTCTGGCAAGAAGCGAGCCTGGGGCATCCCAGTCAGTTTCATCATTACAGAAATCATCCGAATCCCAGAGTTGCCAGGGACGGCGGGTCCGGGGCTCCCAGGGAGCTCTGTGCCTTGCTCCCCCCTAAACAGGCAGGGGGAGCCAGGGGTAATTACTAGTGCCAGCACGCCCCAGTCCCCAGCCCTCCTCCAAAAACCCTTCCGCCTGAGGGTCGCCTCCCTCCAGAACTGGGCTCTGCCGCCGGGGCAGGGATGTCAGGGGCTGCCCTAGATTCGGCTGCTCAGATGTGAGCCTTGCAACAGCGGCTGCAGAAGATGAAAACCCAAATATACTTCCTGAAGTCAAAGAGATAAAAATACAATTTCTGCTGTGTAGGGCACTCTTCCACGCTGCAGCAATACTTACGGGGGGGGGGGGGGGGGGGGGGGGGGGCTGGGGGGGGGACAGCAAGGAGATGACCACGCAGGCTTAAGTAAATTCCTTTTTTTAAAAAACACACGATCCGGAGAGATTACATAAAAAGTACAATTAAGGACCGCTCAGAATCCCGAGGCCTTCGAGAACGTGCTGCCTCCAGAATATTTTTAGAACGATCACTGGAGTGATTCTTCTTAGTTGTAGAAACACTCCAAATCAGAAAGTCAATTTTTCCTCTATTTGCAGAAGTGAGCTGGCTCCACTGGACGGCAGGCGCGTGTTTTGCTTGGCGGCTGTTCACAACACTGTCTTGGCAGCGTTTCCTTGGAGCGCGCACGGTGAACCTGGCGCTCACACACAGTAGCACTTGCATTTCAAACGCCCCAGCCACGCTTCCCTAATAACAGCCTGGGAACTGCAAAACCCCTGTAAGCCCGGCCCTTTAAATGGGGAACAGAGTGCGGCCTTCGGGGCCCTTCTCACCACAATAGGGGTTGTAAACTGGGGCTGGGGCTTTCAATAAAGATGTTAAAAGGCAGGGAAAAAAAAAAAAAAGCCAATGCTGCCACATTCTGGGGACGGTGCAAGCTACCTTCTCCCTCGCCCCCTGCTCCCCCACCCCCACCCCACCCCCAGGCCCAGCCCTGGCTGGCTCCCCCGACCCATCTGCCCTCTGGACAGGTACCAGCTTGTCTCCGGACCTGCTGAAGTTTTTGCTCAGGAAGGGGTATGGGGACTCCAGAACCACACTGGGGCTGGGGGTCCTTGGGCCTGACAGATCCGGCTCTCCTGCTTCTAGCCTCGGCTAACATGAATGAGTGAACTTGACTGTGGGCTGAGTTTCCTTCTCCTCCAGCGGCATGAATACCTGTACGGGGGATCTAGAGCATGCGTGTAAAGAACCTTGCATCCGGTCAGCGCTCAACCGCGGAAGCTATTGCACGAATGTGAATGAGCACATGAATGAATGAGTGGGTGAATGAATGCATGAATGAATGACCATAGGATGGAGTGAAGCAGGGGAAGGCAAAGAACCCACCCCTCTCCTCCCCTTTCTGGGGCAGCAGCCATGGCCCCGCCCTCCCCACCAGGGGAGCCATCACTCAGAAAAGGGGCTTCCAGGTACAAATTTCCACCCCTCCCTGGAAGCAAGAAATGTAGCTATTTGGGCCTCTTAGAACTGGCTCCTCACCACTGTCCCTGCTTCACACGTTCCTCTTTCTTCCTCTCTGTGTTGTTTACAAAGGTTTCATTATGTTTTCAACTAATCAGAAAGGCCCCGCTAATACACAATTAACATGTGATTATAAAAAAAAAAATTAAAATAGCTTCTAGAAGAAGGAAATGTAATTAAGTAGAGAATGCTTTTCAATAAGTGCTTGCTTTAACCCATTGTCAGAACACAGTCTATGTTCGTCCACAATGCCTGGAACAGATGCCAAGGGCAGAATGTTAAAAGCAAGTTAAAAAAAAGAAAAAAAAAAAAGGACATTATTTTCTGGAGGAATAATAACCATCGACTTGGCATCACATGCCAACACGCCGGAAAGCTCAGATTCTGACTGCAGAGGGGTGAGCTCCTCCAATCCTCTTACCACTCTCTCCGGTAAAAACGCTTCCCTTCTAAAAAATAAAATAAATGAGTAAACACAAATCCAGGATCGTAAGAATGAGCACAAGTGAGCGAAGAAACAATAGTGACACACACACATTGACAAACTCCACTCTTAACAGATGTTTTAGTCCAGACCACAAAGAGAGCCTGATAGCACCACTTTCTGATCAAGTCTGCGATCATTTTGTTTCAAATCATTTCGGCCAAATTTCAGAAGGAATCTGTCTTTAAAAAGCCCAAGTCTAAAACGGGTTTTTAACCTCACGTTCAAGAAGCAAGCTGACAAACTGAGGGCTTTTGTTATTTCCCCACTTCTCTTCCCCCTCAAATCAATTCTTTATGCCAACGAGGGCCAGCCCTGGTACTGGCCCCCCGGGCTTGTCAACGTGAATGAGGGCCCCGCAGGTTTCGGTGGTTTCTGCCATGGCCCCAGAGCAAATGGCAAATTCAACAAGTTCCCAAGGAAATGGGGACTCTGTGAGAAACGTGTATGGCCCTGTACACGAACCATCTGGTCCTCACCGTAATTCTCCTGAACATGACGGGGAAGCAGCACAATCGGGAGAGCTGGGGCTTCTGGATCAGGGCTCCACAGTGGAGGCCGAGCAGGGGCCCAGGGCACGGCTGGCCCCCGGCAGTGCTTACCCATGCACCCCGAGCAATGGGCACAACGCTACCAGTTTCTGGTCCAGGCTCAGCAGTCACTCCCTGGATGACCCTGGACAAGGCCCCCCACTTCTCTGTATCTGTCATTCAGTGTGACATTCCTCGCCTATAAAGTGGCCCCAAGAGTGAGCTCATTTCTCTCTGTCTTTTGGGGAGAAGAATGAAGAGTGGAGACTCCGAGGAGGTCCCACGGGCAGTGCCGAGACCCAGGCCTGGACAGTCTGGCTCAAGAGCCCATCGTCTTACCACAGCACCGACTGCCCTCGACAGCAGGGACCCCCAGAGAGCTGCCAGACTCACCCCATGGGCACCGTGTCAGCGGGGCCTTGTTCCGTCCTTCCGGCAATCCCAGAGGTACGTACTTTCACTGCGGTTCAAAGATGAGGAACCCGAGGCTGAGCATTTACTCACGCTTGCCTGAGGCTACCCAAATTGTGAAACCAAGGGCAGGTAACAAGCAAGATCACCCAGTCCCCCCCTAACCAGTACTAGATAGGAAAACCAAGGCTGCCCAGTGTGGAGAAAGGACTTCGCAAGGTCACACACCAGCCAGGCCCTGGTTCCTGATCCAGGAACCTCACCAAAGCACCACAGGCACCAACACGGCAGGTCTACTTGACCCAGGACTCCTTCCGGAAGGGAAGAGAAGCTGCCACTGTCTTCCCTTGTCATTCCTCATGTGTCCTCTGCAGGGCCCCCCCCGACACCCCAGTTTCACAGACGAGACCAGAATGAAAAGGCAGATGGCATATCCATGGCCTACATCCCCAGCCCAGAGTCCTGCCCTTGCTCTGTCCCACCGCGCTTCCCTGGGACACGGCACCCCGAAAATAATGGCCTGCCCCCATCAAGTACTTGCCAGGTATCTCAGTGCATCGGCACTAACCCTTGCTAGCCTTGGCACCTCAGATTCCAGAGAGAATCCAATGCTTGGAGAGGTCTGTGCCTGAGGTCACACATCCTGGGGCCTGTAGCCCAGGTGGCACTCAAGACAAAATGTAAGTCTCTACGTGATAGTCCCTGCCTCCCCCACCTCCCCAGGGCCAACAGGCCTCCCTATAAGAGGAGCCTCGGCCGGTCCATCCCCATATCCCTTCATCACGTGGCACTGTCTGACACACAGTAGGTGCTTGCTTTCCCAACACCTGCTGGACTCAGTTGAAATGCCTTCCTGCCGCCCAGAAGAGCCGTTAAAATTCTGCAGTTGGCGCCTGCCCCTTGCGTCTGCACAGCGCAGCAAGAACTGACAATTCTTGCTAGATAAATATCTGGAAAGAAGTCGGGAAACAATTAAAACTAGAAGCTAATAAATGATGAAGAAGCCCATGAGCCAAGTCCTGGCCCACTTCCCAGTCCTCATTCATGCATCAAAAAACCCCAGCGGTCCAAGGCTTCAAGAGGGCAGCTGGGCAGTGGGGCTGTCCGACGTAATATAAATGGGAATTAGATATGATCGAATGTACTCGTTGCAGTCCCAACAGCAGCCACTCTCGCGACTCCCCTTCCCGTGGCTCCGAAGCCACGCCCCTTCTGGGGAACTCGGGACAGATGATCTTGTAACCAGGCAACCAGGAGGAAAGGTTCCAAAGTTCCTCCACAGGAACGAGAACGCCGCATTCTGCCGTGGTGGCTACTGGGACACAGCACTGTGACGCTCTCTTCTGGACCTTTAAAAAATGGGGGGCTGGGGGGTACTAGCTATTCCCCCAACACGAAGACTTAAATGTCCTGGTGTTCTCTCTTCCCCTAGCAAGGTAGGTGGGCCAGTCCGCTCTGCAGGGAGACAGCCCCGTGCCCCCACCAACAACCACCGTGGCCATCAGGGCGTCTACACCCACAGGTCCCAGGCTCACCCTGTGCAGCAGCCCACCCCCTCGGAGCATGCACCCTCTGCAGCTGTTTTGACAAATGCTCCCAGGATTCCAGGAGACGGAAGCCTCACAGGTTCGGCGGGGTCAGCTGCACTTTGGGGAATTATGTGCCCACAGTCAGGGAGAATGCCTCATGTCCACAGGAGAGGGAGAGACGGACGGAGGATCCTGGGGCCCCCAACAATGCCACAGAGGCTCTGTGTGCGGAGACTATGCACACGCACCCATCCACTCTGAGAAGTCCAAATGCTTCTGAAGCCATATTAGACACCTCAAAAGCTTAGCTCTTTCACCGAGCATTTGGCATCAGCCAGGGGTTTTCACATCCGAGTGGCACTGGGTCCTCTGCGGTTAGGTGGGTGCTGTGATTATCGTGCTGAGTGTGGTGTGGTCATGGCAAGCTCGGGGCTGGAGGGAGACAAGGAGCCTCCACCAGGAGCCTCCCCTGTGCTAGGAACTGGGCCTGAAGGAGTTGTAGACATAATGTCGTGAGCTTTGTCCTCACGCCTGGGAATGTACCCAGGCCCGAGATGCAGAGCCAGAAGCCAATTGATAATCTCCCCGCCACCCTGGTCTGTGCTCTCCTTAGGTACACGACCCAGCCTTTGCTAACCGTCATCTCATTTGAGGGCGGGTACAGGATTACAGATGGTGGCATTGGGTCAGACGCCATGGGCAGATGTGTGAGAAGGGGAGCAGGGGCAGACGGGCACACCTGCAGAGGGCCCAGCGTGTGCCAGGCACTGCCGTGGGGCCTGAAGAACCCCATCACGCCTTCCTGCCAGCCAGCTGCGGTCAGTAGACAAAGCAGGGTCCAGACACTCTGAATTCAGGGCAGACCTGTCATTGCGTGTCTTCCCCCAATAACCATAATGCACTTACTAAAGAAAATGAGTGAAGTTGAAGAATAAAAAATTGGAAAGAGAATTTTTTTTCACTGGGGAAGCAAGCCTCCCTCCGGCGAGGACGTGAAGACCCTGTTGGGGTGGGTGGGGGTGGATAGCATCTGCGTATCTAATGAGGTTCTTCTGACAACACCAAGATGCACACGCACACACACCACACTTGTTCTTCTAGCTGCGTGAAGAGAGTGTGAGTTTAACATCTCTACCTGCATGGAACTGACCACAGCCAGAGACTGGGTGGACAGCGGGACAGCAGGAGGTGCGGAGACTGGCCTCCAACTCAGCAAATGTCCTTACCAAATGTCCCACTTCAGAAGCCCGCACCCAGCCCCGGAGGACAAGGGTCTGGGCCCCACCCAGGCCGACTCCCAGTGTGGAGCCACAAGCAGGGAATGGGAATACCATGGAAAGAAGGTGCCTCCTGACTGGGCTGCGTGGGGAAGCCCCCCGTCACGGCCCGGCTGACACAAGTCTTCAGCTCCCGTCCCCCTGATACATCTAAGGGCTGAAGGGTCTTCTGGGAAGTGGAAAGAGGAGCTCATGAAACCACAGGCTTGGCAGAGCCTGGTGTAGGGTGCCTAGCTAGAAACTTCTCTTTCCAATCAGCAAAAGTCACCATAACTTTTGAAATCAACATTACTGTGTCTTCTGATTTTTAAAGGAATACTTTCTTCTCATAGAAAACTTCCCAGATACAGACCAGGATACGGGAGGAAACAAACTACCAAAGTCACCTCCATCAAAATGCTGGTGCTCCCTTTCCTACAGACACACATGCGTGCACGCACACACACGCACACACACATCTCCCGATTGAGCTCTTATCGTGTACCATTTCGGTCCGGGCTTCTCTCTCGTGGTGTCACGTTGGGAGCATTTTCCCACATCGCTGGAAACATCACGAAGTCATTATTTTTGGTTGCTATGTGATGTTCCACCATCAGGTTGGGAGACTGCACATTCTAACCATTCTCCTCCCTCCTGGGATCTACTTGCTTCCAGAACTTTCCACCATTATAAGGAGACTGCAGGTGTGCGCACATGTTTTCCTGAATATCCCTGGCGAGCCTTCAGGATGGTGTCCCCAAGTGACAATCCCGGGTACAAGAAGATGAAGCATCTTGCTACATGTTCCCAGCCATCCCCCAGCACCCCCCAATCCCTGCACCTCTTTACAATTCACCCTAACAGGGCATAAGAAGAGCTGGCCAACCCCACCCTCAGTCAGCACACGTCAAGAAAACTTCCCGTTTGATCACTAATTTTGGAAGATCCTTCCCCGGCTGGGCTGGCGGGGCTGTGGCTCCCCTGGTCCACACCAGGCTGATGATTCCCACCACGTGGGGACCGCTGTCTCCCCGGCACACCCCAGAGGCAGGCCCAGCACCAAGGACACACCAGTGAGCCTCGCTCTGACCCCCTGGCTGCCAACTCCCTCCTCAGAATGATGCTTTGCATGGGGCCACTGTCCACAAACAATCATTTTTCAAAAAAACAAACAAAAAGCGAGTCGCCGATACTTTTGCGCAATACTTGTCCGCTTCCTGAAAACGCGAGATAATGAATAAAAATGTTCATTACTGAATTATTCACTTTCCTCCCTGATTCACGTCCTGGTAATTACCGTGACCAGCCTAATAAAAACTGCTACAAACCGAAGGTCAACTGGTAGTTAGAAGTGTTCATTTTCATTTCAATGTATTCATCTCTGGCTCCTAATGGCCTCATTTTCTCCCATGCTCCTTAATAAATACCACTGAATTACAGGTTAAATAGCTAAATTAAATTATTGCAATTACAGCGTGCAGAGCCCTGAATCTGGGTTTACCTTTCCCAGTTCAATTAGAGGCGAAGTTTCAACAGCCATGGAATTCTGATTGCTGTCAATATTCTCAATTGCTGAGAATCCGCACAGACGCCCAGATATTTGGTGAGAGGGTTTTTTCCCCCCGCTTGTTTCTGAGGGGCTGATTGGAGCTCTCGACTGAAACAAAATCACACAATCAAAAGTGGTTTTTGGAAAGCGACCACAAGGCATAATTGATTCCTTTTGACTGAAAGGGAAAAGACTTAGCAGGGTTCTGGCTAAATGCTGTGTGTGCGTGTGCGTGTGTGTGTACACAAAAGAACACCCCCATCTTCTGAAGGGGAAAGTACATTTCAATAAATCCAGATCCTCGCTCCTTCATGCCACTGGCCCACAATTACCTTACGGGTCCACATTAAAGAGCTTCCTCATTATTTAAATATATTCTAACGCTTGTTGCTATTGCCTCGCCACAGGATTAATTATCCAACATCCCTTATAAGACAGAGTGTCTTAATAATACGGAGGGCCTGGGAAGGAAAGGAAAAAAAAAAAAAAAAAAACCTCGCCTGTTCTGTTTCCCCAAATCCCAAGATGTGAGAGTCTATTTCTTGTGGAAGAGCTCCCCCTTACTTCTCTGTGCCTCTGCTTCTAAAGGCACCAAATCCCACCGCTGGCAGGGCTCTTGTCTTTTTTCTTTTTTTAAAACAATCTTATTAACACACAGCACGGGTGAGCAGTGAAAGCCCACGAGGCCCACCCATGAGTGTTTAGAAATCTGGGATTCAGCGGGAAGCCACGTCATGGGGGAGAGAGCCCACCCACCTCCCTGGCCCCCAAGCCCAGGCCTGGTCAGACATGAGGGGAGAGGCGACTCCGCCCCAGAGGGGCTGAACTCCGTCATCCAAATAGGAGCCTATTTGGAAATCAGTTATCCCTGCTCAGAAAGCCCACAGCTGAGCCGGTGCCAAGCACAGAAAGGCTGGTGCCCCCAGCCAGAGCCAGGGGACGTGGGCAGTGACTGAGGTCTGGGCACAGCGACCATCAGGCAAGGGTCTACTCAGCGAGCTCTCCTTAGGAACTCATAACTGGAAGCCTTCCAACCATGACAGGCCTCTTTCTGGGGGCCTGGGGCACTTTGTCTGCTTCCCAAAAAGGTGGAAGTTTCTCCGCCCCAGCCCAGGGAAGCCACTTTGCATATGACACTGGGGTGGGAGGCATCTGTGTTCACATCACATGGCCCACTCCTCTAGCCAGGGTCACGGCCACGGCCCAGGGCTCTGCTACAAATGCTTGTCCAGGGCCTAGGCCACAGCCCGCCAAGGCCACGTGCCCCTGGTATAGGGCAGGCGGCTGGCACGGACACTTCCAGACCAACCCAGAATGGAAACAGGGAGACCAGGAATGGGAGCTGCTCGAGGACAGGGCCTCCCCCAGGCCTGGCACAGAGCGACCTTGGGTCAGTATATGCTGACCCAAACCGAAAGCAAAGCCTCCCCATCCTCCACCAGCTGCCTGAGGCAGCCCTCGGAGCCCTTTTCCTCCCAGACCAAACTTTGCTGACATAGGGAAGTTGGCATGGCCAGGCCCAGGGTGGTGGGGAGGAGCCTGGGCATCCGGGCAGGTCAGAGAGTGGACACACATCACCCCAACTTCCCAGGCACCCAGTGTTTTCCTAAGGGCAGGATCCACACCGCACCGCAGAGCACCCAGTTTCCCAAGAGAGGTGGTCAGTGGCCCATGCAAATATTTCTACAAAGGAAAAAGCAATTCTAGCCAGAGATTTCTAGCCCTGGAAACCAAACCAAGACTCATTTTAAAGAATGTCTGAGAAACAAATTGACCATCAACTGCTTAAAAGCAATCAGTAGTTGAAAAGCTATCACAAAATTAACACACCAAATACTAGGGGGCTTTGAGGGTGGGCAGCAGACACGGTGACAGAGCAACCCTCCCAAGTACTAGGCACACTCACACCCAGACCCTTCTTTAAACCTTGCAACAACCTGATGAAACAGGTACCATCTTCCTCCTCCTCCTCATCACCATCATCATCCCACTGTGGGGGATGCCTCCAGTTTATAGATGAGGAACCTAAGACTCAGAGGGGTGAAGTGACTTATCCAAGGTCACACAGCCAGGGGCCTCCAGGGGCCCATCAAGGGCTGCCTCCTGGGGAAAGAGCAGACCCCCCACACCTGGCCCCGAACTCATCTTGATCTGCTGCTAGGGGCCTTCTCCACCCTCTCTGGCCTCACTCCTAGGCACCGCGACCTGGAGCCACCGTAGCTACTTGTGAGTCCCAGGAGAGCCTCCTCCCTCCCACCCCCAGGTGTTCCCTCTGCCTTGCACGGCCTCTCATTCTATGTGCTGCTGGGGCATGTTTCCACCTCCTTCGTGTCTGGCTCAGACCCCCTTCCAGAGCTCCCTGCCTTCCCTGATGGTCCTTGGATGTGCCGCACTGCTCCCTGGCTCTTTCTGTGAGGCCTCCAGGGACCGCACCCCTGTCTCTGTACCTGGTGCCTCCAGCGGGAGTATCAAGCACCACCCCAGCGGGACGGACCCACAGCACCAGTCAGACACACTGGCCTCTGTACTGGCACCCAGAGTCCCTTGTTTCTTCTTGCGGAGCCTTTATATGTGGTAGGGCCCAGGAGGAGCTTACCGAGTCAGCTGGTGCTTGCTGGTCAGAGAAGGTGCTGGGGAGCACTTTGTGGGTCAGCTGAAAACGTGCCTTGGAATGAAGAGGAAAGCCCAGGGGCTCCCTCCTGAAGCCGTCTCAGTCCACTGGGGCTGCTCTAACAACAACAGACTGGGCAGCCTGTAAACAGCAAGCACTGATTCCTCACAGTCCCAGAGGCTGGGAGTCCAAGATCAAGGTACCAGCAGATGTGACGTCTGGTGAGGGCCCCTTCCTGGTTCGCAGACGGCCGTCTTCCTGCCGAGTTGGCCCATGGCAGCAGGGACAGGAGGTGCTCTGGGGTCTCTTTTATAAGGGGGCACTAATCCTCATGACTTGATCACCTCCTAAAGCCTCTGCCTCCTAATACCATCACTCTGGGGGTTAGGATTCAACATATGAATCAGGGGGAACACAAACACTCAGACCATAACACCGCGTGACAACTCAAAGAATGGAGGTGAGGACTCACAGAGCTGAGGGGAAGCAACAGCACCCCCTTCCCCGGCCCAGGTTCCCCCCCGCAGCCAGGGCAGGGCCCACATCATTCCAGAGCCCTAGGCAGACAGAACGAACCACCTTTTGGCCACTGGAGCCCGTGTCCACCAGCCCTCATGTGTGCAGAACAGTTTGACCTCCTGGCCCCCGCCTCACCCAGGCCGGCACATGATGGGCACAGTGAGGGCACCCGGGTGGAAGGAACAAGCCTGGGGTCTAATGCAGATCCAACCCTGCTAAGTGACCCCAACAACACCCTCTCTGGACCTGGGTCCCTGGTGGGGCAGGGAGTCAGGCCAGACAATTCCCAGCCCTCCACCAAGAATCCAGGACCTCTTGGCCCCAGTGCTCTGGGGGAGGGGCTGCCACTGGAAACCTACGTCCGTAGAGAATCCCACGGGGTCCCTCCTCCCCATCCTCGGCCATCCACGACCCACACCCCACTCTGACAGAGTAATCGGCAGCTGCCTTTTCCAAGCCCCCAGCATGCCCAGGCATCAGGCTGGGCCCTTCCATGTATTCCCAGAGAGGGGGTCTGAAGTTCCGAGGGGGGAAGCAGCTTCCCCGGCCAAAGAGCACGAAGGCAGCGCCGCGCCACCGTCCACCGGCCCCCTCCTTGTCCCCTGTGGCCTCAGCAGGCAGAGCAGGCCTCCAGAGCAAGCAGCACACAGAGGGTCCGCATGGGCTCGGGTCAGCACCTGTGAACCCTGTCTATGTCTCAGCACAAACACACACCCTCAGCATGTCGGAAGGACAGGACAGAGTACTGTGTCCGTGGCCTTAATTTCTTAAAAGTGGGTTCAAAACGGGTTCTTCATGCGTCTGTTTGTTGCACACGCATTTCCTGAGCATCTACTACATGCTAGGCACTGTGGGGATCCTGGCATGATCCCCCCTCTTCAAAGAGCTCATTCATTCATTCATTCATTCGCCCATTCTTTGCTCTTTCATTTCACTAACAGGTCGATTACATGTGCCTTCTGTGCAGGGCTCTATGATGCAGTTATGAAGAGACCCCCCCCAACCCTCCACACCTAAAGGCATCACCACAGCCCAGCAGAGCAGGAAGCGACCCCCTCTGCCCCTCGAGGGCAACCCCAACCTCTCCCACTGCCTGTGCCCCCGCCCACAGAGCACGGGCCCTCAGGGACCCTCCTGCTCAGTCAAATCCTAGCCTTGGAATGGAAAAGGTCACCTTGGGTGTGATGACCGGGAGTGTGCAGCTGAAGGGGGACAGCCACTGTCCCAGGGGTCTGGAGTGAAGGCATCTCCCTCCCTGGCATCATCGGCATAGAGGCTGGGGCACCTGTGAACCCCACTGGCCTGCACCTGAGCACCCCTGCGCATCTCCGGCCTGCAGTGACCCCAGGCCCTTCACCTGCAGCATTGGGGCGGGGGAGGGGGAGGGGAAGAGAGGAGAGAGGAGGAGATGGGAGGGGGGAGGATGACGGGGGAGGGGGAGGGGAGGGGGCCAACTGGTGTAGGAAGGCAGGGAAGGGATTCAGAACCTGGCTCCCCCACCCCAGAATGTCATCACCCCGACAGTGCACAGGAAGGTGGGTAGTGGACTCAGCAACCCCTCAGCTGCCCTCCCAACACAGTCACTGAGCGCACCCGCCATGCCCAGGCCAGTGCTGGGCAGCTGGGAGCTGGGCATAGACAGGTGCCGACAGGAGTTCTAAAACCTTCTCCTTCCAGGGAACGTCCCTCTTTCCCTGCCCCCAAGCAGAGCAGGAGCCTGAGCCCAGGTGGTAGAAGGCAGGTTTCAGACACAACAGAGCACCACTGTCATCGTTGCATCCTTGGGTCCCTGAAGGTCATCATGAAGGACACTGTTCAAAAATGTCCAAAAGGCTAAGAAACTTATGAATGCATCCAAAACAAGGCCACAAGGGCAAAGTAAAACACAGTCGCTTGGCTTGGCACCTAAATTAAGCCCACTTAGTGTGACAACACCATCACTGCCTCGCCCACGGGCACCTGGGACGGGCCAGGTGGGCCAGGTCTCAGATCACCTGTGGGCAGGTGTTCAGAAGATGCGCCTCCAGTTAAATTACTTTTAAAGGGAGGATGAAATGATTATTCCTAATTGGAAACACAATCTTTCGAAGCAGGGGGAAGGGAGAGTTAAGATGATGCGGGTTAGAATTCTGGGCCATTTCCTCATGGCGGGGTGGCCAGAGGTTCTCCCCCACTGGGACGCCAGGGCCAGCTGGGCCCCCAGAGAACCCCCGTCCACTCTGGTGTCCTCATCCATGTTTTATAGAGTTGGGGAAAATTCAAGGATTATCCCAAAGGCCGCACCACCCACTTCTGACCATCGTTGGTGAAATGCAACCGTACTACAAGGCGTCGGCTACTCTAGTACCTCAGGAAAGAAGAAAATTAATTCCTTGCACCTCCTGTGTGCCAGCCCTGCCTGGGCGCCTTCTGAACCCCCATTTTGCAGAGGAGGAAAAAGAAGTCAAACATAGAACGTCTGTGTGGTCCTGACCCCTCCCCCAGCCTTTGGTGGAACAGGGTCAGGAGTGAATAAATAAACAAATTGCAAGTAAGTGGTAATGAGCAGAATTCACAGAAATAATCCTGTTCTCATGTTTTGCCTCCAACCATCGAAAGAAAAAGCCATGGGGCGCCTGGGTGGCTCAGTCGGTTAAGCGTCTGCCTTCGGCTCAGGTCATGGTCTCAGGGTCCTGGGAGGGAGCCCCGTATCGGGCTCCCTGCTCAGCGGAGAATCTGCTTCTCCCTCTCTCTCTGACCCTCCTCTCCGCTTGTGCGTGCGCTCGCTCTCTCTCTCTCTCTCTGTCTCAAATTAAAAAAAAAAAAAGTATCTAGAAAGTAAGAAAGAAAAAAAGAGCCAGCAGAACCACGTCTTTCCCAGAGTAGCTCGGTTCTCAACAACTGTGAAGCCAGCCCGAAGGTCTGCCTGCAAGTATCTCTCCCTTGCAGAAGCAAGTTGTTGAAGGAAGGTGAACCCCAAAGGGACAGTCTGGTCTCACAGGAGGAGAGCCCACAGTGACAGCTCTTTTCCACCTGGAGCCCGAGGCTCTGGAAAGGGGACACCCGAGCCGGCAAGGTTCATCAGGCTGGGGCCAGGCCAGTGGCCCCCCGACCAGCTATCTACATCTCTCTCTCTCTGTCTCCAGGGGCAGAGGGGCAGAATGAGGTCTGGAGGAATGGAGAAGAGGACCAGCCCCTGAATTTCATGTTTTGTCTCAACTTCCATCAGAGTCAGGATGAGAAGCTGCTTGCTTTATTTGTGTGGGCTAACGCCACGATGATCTCTCAGAGCGGTATTGATTATTCCTTATCTTGGAGATCCACAAACTACAGGCCAGGGACTGGCCACAGGTTTTTGTAAACAAAGTTTGACTGAAACGACAGTCATACCCATTCGGGACACACTGTCCATGAAGGCTCTTACCTTGCAACAGCAGAGCTAATTAGTCGCAATGGAGGTCACTGGCCCACAGAGTGCAAAGTATTTACTATCTGGACTTTCCATCTTCGATAAAGGCCCTGCCTTATCTAAAAAACCACGGGAGGAAGTCTCCCAGGCTTGAGGTTGATGCACAAATCCCTCTGTCCTGAACCATCTTTCTTTCATAAGCAAATCCGAATTCCCCATGTTTCCCTTTTGGCCAGGTTGCCAGGAGGCTCCGAGCCAAACTCTGTGCTCCACTGTGGTACAGGTTCCTGGAACGACCTCTCCCTCCCTCAGCTGTAGGACTCCCCTTCTCTCATCACTATGTTAAAGCTTCTGCTACTGGTTTACTTAAAGTAAGAGACTTGATACTCCTTTATTACAGAAGCAGCTATGGTATAAATAGTAAAGAAGAGAAACAGAGCATGAGAACAGGATGGCACTCCAGCTCTGGGGTCCCTCTGCACCATGATAAGCCTTTAGCCGATGCCGCTCTCAGAATTCACCTGGGTAAGGCCCCCCATTACTTCCCTTCTAGTCTAAGCTCCCACCGGCTGAATTCTCTGGACTGGAATTTTGCATGCTGCTGGGCAAGCTTTAGGCACTCACTCTGGTCACCTCCAGTGCCCTACCCACTTCTGGTAGGCAAGAAGCCTCCAAACACACCCCTCATTCGTGCAAACCCTCCTGGGTGCCGAGGCCTGCACTGAGTTGCTGAGGCCCAGAGACAGACACACAAAGCACAGTCTGTGCCCTGGAAGCCCTGCCGTTTCATCAAGGATACAACCTCATGAGCTCGGCCCAGAGATGTGTGCTAAGTGCTGCCTGGGGGTGCTTTTCCCAGAGTAGGATCCTGGCTGCCTGGAGACCAAGGGACTCTCTGAGCAGAGAGTCTGGCCGGGCTAGAGAGCAGAGGTGTCCAGGTCCCAGCAAGAAGCCCCTGGGGCCGAGCTCAGATACACAACAACAACCTGTCCTGAGCGCTGGGGTGCAGTGTCCCACAGCTGCTCCTGGAAACGTGCCACATATTGATGGGTGACCCCAAGCGAGTTACAGAGGCTCTGCGTCCCAGTCCCCTCACACCAACATCACGGTGGCAGGCAGTCTTAGGAGAGAACAGGTGTGCCAGGCCCGGCGCAGAGTGGGCATCTTATAACAGCAGCCTGGCCAGCACGGCCACAGCAGACAGCCCTGGGAGATGAGTCCGGAAGGCCCTGGGGGCCGTGAACCCAGCCATGGGGAGTCTGCTCTCCCGTGGGGGCCCCTGAGCCCAGATGTTTCAAAGCCAGAGCTGAAGGATCTCATCCCTTGTCCTTCTGAGCCTGGAACCTGAGCTCACCCCGGTGAGCCATCCTCAGGAAAAGCTGGGCTGTCAGCCACAGGCCCTGGGCCCTGGATTCTGGGTATGGACAGGGACCTGCCCCCATAGAGGCCAGAGTCTCTGGGGCTGCCATCTCGATAATCACCACATTATTTACTTGGAGGTTATTAGGAAGTTCCTACCACTGGCTGTTGGCAGGCTCTGATATTTACACCCAGCCTTCTTGAAGTCTCCAGAAGCACTGAACTAATAAAAGGGCCATTGCTTCACGCCGCAGACAGGGAACTAACCAAAGCAAGACTAAGGGCAAGGCTGCATTTAACAAGAGGGAAGAGGCTTTTCAGGTTCCCTTTGGCTCCAGACTTCATGATTCTGGTTATAATGGGTCGCCTGGGAGGCAACATACCCAGCTGCCTCCATCCTGTCCAGGGAGTCTGGGGGCAGAGCCCCCTTCCAGAATTCGGCTGGGCCCCTTTTTGAGCCATTCCTGACCCAAGGCATGACAGGGCAGCATGAAGGTATGCCGCCCCCCAGGCACCCACCTGCCAAACACGATCAGGGCCCCTGGGTGGGCCAGGCACAATACTCGTGTCAGAGCTACAGAGGGCACGAGACACAGTCCCTGCCTCAGCCAAGGTCCAGCCTAGAGGGGGCACCATGCACGGGCACAAACACGGCAGCTGGGCTGGGCAAGTCCAGCAGGGACAGGAACAGGGACGCCCAGTGCAGGGAGGAAGGGAAGGCATGGCTCCACACAGAGAGCAGGACGTGTCCGGGACAGAGCACGGTGACAGCAGATGAGGCTCCGGCAGCCGTGCCGGGACAGGCTCTGTACTCACAGCAGGCCTCGAGACAAGGAACGAGGACCTGGAGCCTCGCCACCCACACACGGTCCTCCACTGCCACTTCCCAGCCGTGTGGTTCGAAGGACAGCCTTGGCCCTGAGCCTTGGTTTCCTCATCTGTAAGACAGAGCTGCCACCCCACGTCAGGGAGCCATCGTAAGCATTCAGGAGGCAAGGCGGGAGAGACGGGGCCCACGGCGGGGGGGGGCAAGCTCCCACCATATCTCTCTCAGCTCACGTTCCTACTGGACCCCAAAACTCTGCTTCTTGTTGATCAAAACACACAGCCTCACTGACATCAGCGGGGAATTCTCAAGCGACCGGAGAGCAGGCCACGGCCCTGGGGTGGAAATCCACGGAGACCACAGAGGCCATGTGACAGAACAAGCCAAGTCCCAGGCCAGGACGAGGTCAGCGCAAGGGCTCCCAGCTCAGAGCGGCGTGCAGCCACGGAGCTGCTGTGGCACCGAGATGAGCAGGAAAGAGAAGCTCACAGTGATCTCAACAAGGGGCCGGAACATACTGCCCTGGGGAGTCTGGCCCGGCCTGGCGGGGGCAACCTTGGCCTCAGGCTGGCCGGCACCCACTGCTCCAAGCAGCCGAACCACAGGACGGCCTGGAGGTGCGGGAGGTGGCTGGCGGGAGGCTGGAGGTGGGACCCCGGGAGACCGCAGCCTGCAGGAGAGCTGGCAGCCCTAGGGCTGAACTGGCCAGGTCGACCATCCCCTCTGCCTCTTCCAAGTCAGTGACCCCAGGCCAGAACGCTGCCTTCTCCAACACCTGCCTGCAAAAACACACAACAGCAGTCTGCCCTGGAGGGGGCAGGCTGACGTTCGGAGGGTCAGCCATCACCTCTACAACTGCCACACTTTAGCCGAGGCCTCCCCCACACAGTGGTCCCGAGACAGGCTCACAGACACTGTCTCCAGGGGCTGAGGAAACAGCGTGGGGCGGTGTCTTCTCTCCCCGCCATTTCCTCAGAGAAAAGGCATGCCGGGATGGTCAACTTCCCGGCCGGTGTGACGGGTCAGTCGGGGCTGCCTCACCTGCTCACTTGAGGGGCCCAGGCCCCACCCAGAGGACAGAGGTGCTGTGATCGACTAGTAATGTCTGCCACGGGTAGAGGAGGAAGTACTGGAGGTGTCCGTGCTGTCTCCACCCCCGACCCTACGGCATCTCCGGACCACAGCACCCCCTTCCTTCTGAGAGAAACAAAGAACAGACGTAACAAGGGTTGTAGAAGACAGGAAAGCTGGAAGAGCTAGTCCACAAGAGCGGCTGAAACCAGGAAGGGGAGGAAGACAGCTCTTCTCCATAAATCTCTGGGCTTTTTGAGCCACAGTAAATGCAAGGGCAGCATATTCAGGTCCACCTTGCCTGCAGAGGTGTTTACTGAGAAGGCTCTCTCCAGGGAGAAGTTACCGAGAACAGATCTCTCTACTGGGCTAGCCAGCTCTCCGGCTCCAGCCCCTTTGTTCTAGACCTGGGCCCCCAAGGAGCCCAAGCAGCCCGCACCTGAAGACCAAGAAGCTGGTATCTCGAGGTCTGGGCCCATGGCAAGGTGTAGAGGGCCATCCGAGGAAAGAAAGAGATACAGGCCAGCACACTGGAAAGCTGGTGCCTGGCAGGGGACTCCAGATGGCCCAAGCAGAGACACTGAGGGCAGAGCTTCTCACTGGGGACCAGAATGCCTCCGAAATCAAAGCCAGGCACGTACTGCAGCCCCAAAGAGCAGCTCACACTGGACCAGAAGGCGTGTCTTAGACACTCCCGAACCTGGGGTCTCCACATCTAGGATGTGGGAGGACCCCAAGGTGGGAGGGAGCCCAGCCCTCACCACCACCCGCTTAGCTCAGCGGCATGCAGTGTTGCAGACCCCTGGGTCACCGCAGCGAACATGCCTTCTCCTCTACCTACTGCGACAACTGTCATCATGAGATCAGCAAGAGCTCCCCTTGCCGGGGCCTTCCGTGCGCCAGGCCCCATACTGAGCACTGGACACACCTGCAACCTGAGGAACACCATCATCTCCCTTCAGTGAGGGACCTGGCCTCCAAGACGGAGGGGAAGGGCCACAGTCCCCCAGTGAGGAGGGGGCAGAGCCAGAGCCACACCAGGCCCGGCAGCATCCCGGCAGGGCTCTCTGCCCACCAGGCTCTGCCTCTGAAAACACCCTCAGGGCAGCCTGTGTGCACCCAAAGGAGTAAGGATCCCGGGATGCTCAGGAAAGCCCGTGGTTACACTCAAGTGTCATTTGGGCACCTCACTCCCTCCTGGTCCTGTGCACCTTTCTCTGCTACCTGACCCTTTCCAAAGCACCCCAGAGCAACCGGCCACAGAGCCTTGTCCCTGACGTTCATGCACATGCACACACACACACACACACACACACACACACACACACACTTCCTCCCGGACACGTGGGTCCATCACTATTACTCCCCTGACCTCCTTAACGTAAATGAACGTGCCAACGTGGGGGTCTCAGGGCTCTGACACGCTGGCCCACCTCCCACCCTCCCAGGGGCTCTCATATTCTTCCCCACTCTCTGGAATCCCCCGCTGCTGGTCCCATCATTCTAAACCCTTGCTTATTTTCCGGGAAACTTAATGAGTGAACAAATTCTGCTTTCCAGCCCCTGCTTCTCATAAGCTACACGGGCTTTTACTTCTTATAAAAAGAGTAAACTTCAACTTAATAGAAGTAAATGAACTTGAAGACCTGCCTACCCCAATCCTCCCCCCACATCCCCCCAAAAAAGTGATGGTTCCAAACTCCGAAACCACACTTTGTATCCAATTCCAAATCCAAGAGCCTGTCCCCTTCCGATCAATGACTTCCACTGTTCTGATGTGGCCCACTCACCTTCGGTCCTCCTCAGATACATCCCTCAGCACTGCTCCTCCTACGGGAGGATTCACCTGAGTGGTGGGCAGGACGGAGCATCTTGCTGAATAAAGAGAAGCAAAAGCAAAATGGAACTCCCAAAAAGGCTAAATTTCCAAAACTCAAGTGCACACCCAAAGCAGGAGAGACCGAACTCCGGGTTGGTCTGACAGCTGTGTCTTGCAGAGCTCCAAGTCTCAGATTTCTTAAATACACAAAGCTGCAGTTTCCCAGAGGACATTCCCTCCCTCCCTGCCCCCTGGCAAGCTGCATCTGGGGCCAAAGGTCAGCCCACCTGTGGCCCAGGCCTGGTAGGTCTCGCTGACCCCAGCCTCCCGGCACTCTCCCACTTCCCCGGCACGCCTGGCTGCCTTACCCCAGAGCAAGAAGTCTCTGGGTCTGTCCCCTCCCCACCAGTGACACCTCCCTGCCTTGGTCCTCAACTTGGTTATTGGAGGTTTCTGGGAAGGATACAGTAACACCAAATCTATAGACCAGTTTCTTTGAGGGAACAAAACCTCGCCTGTCTGCACCCTCACCTGGGCAGGACACTCACCATGAAGAGGGAACCCCGGGATTCTGTGCCAGGGTCAGGCAGACATGGAGCAGGGACCCCACTTCACTCCCATCTGCTTCCAGGTCCCATGAGCAGACAGACGTGGAACCTTTTCAACTGGACATTAATCATTCGCAGCAATTAGATACCCAAGACCTTGCAGAGGGAACGGAGGAAGCCCCGAGGCGCTAGACGGCAAGGCTCCCTGACTTAGGTGCTCCTGCATAAAGGGAAACAGAGGTCCTGGGTCTGCTCTCAGGTGCTGCATGCAAGGCCGCACAGCAATCAGACTGCAGAGGCTAGCAACGCACAACGCCCAGTGGACTGTCAGCAATGAGGTATAATTGAAAGGATTAACATGAATGCGATGTTTCCCTTCCAAAAATTCAAGGAACGCCACAACGACTCTCATCTGGGCTGGTATGACTCATGTTTTTAATAGAGGAACTTAATTTTCACTTCTGAGGAATTTGGACTCAGGGAAACATTGTCTAAGAAGTGTTCATTTTACTCCACCGACAGTAAGTTGCAACACCCCTAAAGGTCCCCAGTCTGTCCCTTGTCTCCCAGAGCCCACTGTGAGCCACAGGAGGGGTCCTCCGCGGGCCTGCCCAGGGCATGAGGTCTCAGGGGAAAGTGTGGGGTCTGAGGTCAGCCAGGCAGGTCCTGACTCAGTGTGGTGGCCTGTGGCCAGGGACCTGCCTGTCTCTAGGACACTGCTCGAGCCATGCCCACTCAAAGGCAACTGGCAATGCTGCACAGGGGCCTGGGCCGGGCATGCTCTGTGAGCAGGACAGGAGGCTGTCCACCAGTATGAAGGATGCAAGGGCACAGCTGGCCGGGCGCCTTCCTCCTGATCTGGAAGGCTCCAGACAACACAGCCCCCAGTGGCTGCTGGAGAGGTACACCCCATCATCCCGACCCTATGGCATCCTCCTCCCCGCAGAGCTGGCCCCCAGGAGACTGAGCCCTAGGACAGAGTCCTCCCTCTGCTCAAGGCCTGGTCCTCACACTGGGCACTGGTCAACAAAACCAAGGCTCAGAGGTCAGAACAACCTGTCGCCAGCCCCAGCTGCCCAGTTAGTGGAGGTAATGAGACATCACAGGAGCCCCAGCAATGCCCGTCCCCTCCCAGACCCCTCCCTCCTGGCAGAGTCAGCACGCCCACCTCCACCTCCCTGCCTGGAGTCCCCACAGAGACCCTGCCTCCCACAGCCGTCCCAGCTGGGCACACTCTACTCCGGATTCTGATGAGTGTCAGGTTTTACATAAAAACTGAACCCAGGATGAGCATCTGGGGTGCAGACTTCTCGAAGCAGCAGTACCAGGCAAGACCGTTTTTCTACCTCTTTACCTTCCCAGATGTATCTACTTATTTACACGGCCCCCAGCAGGACCCCAGCGCACACGTGCTTCCAGCGGATGGCTGCTGGGTCCTGAAGGGGAAGCGGGATCGTGGGGGCCAAGAAGCTTATTCGAGGCCACAGCTCCCAGGCACTGTCTTCACCGTGCTGAAGAGCCCTGCAGGTGAGAGTTTCCCAATCGAGCATGCCAGGAGGGAGGATGCGCCAAAATACCACTGCCCCTGGGACGCTCGTCACTGCGTCCTGGCAGCTCGGTCACCTGGCCGACCACCCAGCAGGATGTCCCTCCTGAGTGCTGCACGCCGCTCACCAAGGCTTCCACCAGACCCCACAGTGCCCAGGACGCCACCCACGACCCCCACCCCCACCCTGCAGTGAAGAACAGATATCCAGATCCCCTCCCCAACTCCTCCCCACCTCTGCTCCGGCCAAGGGAGAGGCACTCATTTATAAGTTGCAGATAATGTCACCCACCATTCATCCAAATGTGTCACTAACATCCCATTAGACTGTAATTATTTTTTAATTAAAACTAAGAAAACTGGCATGCCTGTGCCGACTTTATGCATCTGTTATGGGTTAAAATAGCTTTTAAAAAATGTTTCGGAGACCGCAGTCTATTGTGGCCGCGGCCTCTGCCAAAGAAAACGCAAGCTTGCTTATTTTCTCCATGGGGTGCAACAGCGCCTGTGTGTGCCGGAACAGAATCGGCTGGCCGTGAAAAGAATTCTAAATAAAACACAAACATGGAATTTGGCAACGCCACAGAAGCAAGCTTAAGACTAATTCCAGCATGCGGACGGCTCTCACATAGTAAGTCTGGCTCCAGCATAAATGAAACCAGGCACTGTAAAATACCAAGCAAGTTGGGAGTTTCAACTTAAAGGGACAGAACGCTGGTTCCAGGTATGAAAGCTTATTAAGCCGGCTTGCGCTGGCTCCATAAATCCATAGGTTATTAGCTGTTTGCTTCCAGCCAATCCCTCCTTAAAGAGATGCATATTAAGAGAGAGCACAACAAATGAAAACCATCACTTTGCACTTGACTTTTAGTGCAGCGGTTCTGAAAATACGGCGCTCATTACCTCAATTAGAGGAGAAACGACTTTCTGAAACCTCAAATACCCACAAACCTGAAGGCGAGGAAGGAAGATGGGGCAGAGAGGCCAGGGGATGCCAGGTAAGACTGTCCCATCCCCATCGGAAGGATGAAAAGGACCCCTGAAAACCAGACTTGTCAGGAGGTGGGACTCAGCCACCAGGGGAAAAGCCACGTGGAGGCTAGAATACCTCCACCCAGGGAAACAGCAATGATAATGACTGTGATAGTAATAATTATAGTTATAATGACAATAAAAATGTTATAGTAATACCTGCCACTACTCACCACCTTTATACACCAGCCGCTGCTGAAGGTGGTCGTAATGGAACTGGGAACGGTTTTTAAGGATAACGAAACAGTTAAGGACCCTGAAGTCAGACTGCCTCAGTTTCCCAATCTATAAAATGGGAATGCCGGTGCCTTCCTTGCAGAGTTGGGCTGAGGGATAGTGAGGATGAAGCCCAAACCAAATGTTTAGCCAAGTGCTACCCATCCCACTAAGTTGCGGCCACCTCATTTTATAGACCAGGAAACTGAGGCTCCTAAAGGCTAGGTCACTCACCGAGGTCAAAGAGCTGGTCAGTGTCAGAGCCAGGATTTCAGACCAGACACCTAGCTCCAAGGCCAGTGTTCCTCACGCACGCACTCCTGGGTGGGTCACACCAGCACTAGCCACGTTTTCCAGGGCTATGAACTGTGGGCTCTCTCTGAGGCTGGGGTAGACAAGGGGGTGTATCTTCCCCTAGAAGGTAGTGAGAAGACAAATTCATCCCCAGAGAGAGATTCGCCCTCAAAGTCTCTCAGCAAGCTTTGGTACTGAAAGTCAACTGCACAGCGCAATCCAGGGAGAATTACAAAGTTCAGAGAGGAAAATAATCGAAGGGCCTCTACCATAAACACCCTGTACTGGGCAGGGGGGAGGTGACCCTTGCTGTGCTGATAATTCCCCCCACGCCACCATACACACGCATGCACACGTGCGCACACACACACACACACACACACACCAGACACGCTCACGTGAACACTCACCTGTACAAACACCTAATATACATGAACACGTGCAGGTGCATGTACCCCCACACGTGCTCACATATACACACGTACAAATACATGCACACACGTGCATATTCACATACCCACACACATATGCATGCACACTCACATGTACACACATACACACACACTATACATACACACAAATACACTCACATGTAAACACACAAACACACAGGGCCTTTCATTACAGGGTCTGTGCCAGGCCCAAGGACCCTGGCAGAGGCAATGGGAAAAACCAGGGAGAAAATTACATGAGGCAATGTTTGGCTTCAAATAAAAAAGCCATGGAATGTTTTCCCTCCAGTCTTGGTTATTTCTTGCAGGTCCACTCAGACCCGGATCATGCGGGGATGGCAAGGCATCTCAGCCTTGCCCAGAAGGAACCCCCAACCGTCCTGGCCCCCAAGGTGAACCAGCTGCAGTCCTCCCAGTGCTACCAGCCACCCGAGCAGGTGTGACGAGGACGCCTCAGGCAACCAGCACCCATGGGGGCCACAGTCGGTCTGCTCACGGCCACTCCTCCGTGGAATACACACTCAGCACAACAGGGCCCAGACCTGGGCCCTGGCACTCTGACTCCTCCACCACCCTGCTCTGCAAGCTTGGCAACATCACTCTCCAGTGGGCTCCGAGCTGCTCTTCCTGAAAAGATGCACATCTTAGAAGATGCAGACTAAAAATACTCCTGGCTTCTCAGAGCCAGTTTACAAAAATAATTATATTTTCCTTAAGAAAATAGATTAGAGGCAAGTATGTGTCCGGCTATTTTTAGTCCCTATTCAACTCTGCTAATTTTCTCTCATAATAATCACTGCAGACTTTTTTTTTTAAAGCCACCCCCCCCCCCAAACCCCGTTAATAATTGTGTTCTGACTTGGCCCAGGGCAGGACTTGGGGCGGGGGGAGGGCCACACAACCTTCCATAACACACAGAGATCTGAGTTTTGCCCCAAGATGACGACATCTGAATATCACTGGGACAAGGAACATCTGGCCATCTTATTGGAGACCAGCTCCAGGCTCAACACAGTATACTTTTGGGGGATGCCCTGCATATACCTGAACCCAAACCTGGGTGGTTCACAGAGGACATCAAACTGGGGTTCCTGCCCTGAAGGGGCCTACAATCCAGCAAGGGTTATATTGTGGGTTGAATGGTGGCCTCCCCCCCCCCCCCGAACGCCACGTCCATAACCAAATCCCTGAAATCTATGACTGTGACCATATTTGGAAAAAGGATCACAGCAGAGGTAATTAAGTTCGGGATCTGAGATAAGATCATCCTAGATTAGCCGGGTTGAGCTCTAAATGGAATGACAATTGTTCTTTGAGTTTTCCTTGTCTGCGAGAGGAGAAGACAGGCCCCAAGGATGAGGCCATGACCACAGAGAGAGAACTAGAGGATACGGTCACAGCCAAGGAACGCCAGGAACCACCAGAAGCCGGAGGAGGCCAGGAACAGATTCTCCCCCCCGGAGCCTCTGGAGGGAGCACAGCCCTGCCGACACCTTGAGTTTGGACTTGTGGCCTCACAGAAACATGAGGTGACAAATTTCTGTTGCTGGAAGTCACACCCCCCCCCCCCCCGGTCTGTGGTCATTAGCTGTGGCAGCCCTAGGAACGAATACAGGACAACAGAAACCACAGCCGCACAGAATAATGCTAACTGCAGTCCCACGATTACTCTCCCTCTGGCACAAAGGACCCGAGGCCACGCGATCACAGAGGCAGACCCAGGAAGTCACCCTACAGTCCAACTCAGGATGCCCCCTCTCCAACTCCTCCCAGCCCGGCTGGGAAGGCAAGGCCTGCATGATGCTCCCCAGGAGACAGGGACCCAGAGAGGCTCGGAGAGGGGCGGGACCCAGGACACCAACCCGCTCACCCCTGCTCCCAGGTGTTCCCTCTCTGAAGTATACAGCTCTTTCTGCTGACCCGAGCCCAAACCAACACCCTAAGGACACAGGAGAAAGGAAAGTGAAAATTGTCCACTTGCAGAATCTTCTTCCCCAAACTCTCAAGCTAGCAAAATGTTTAGCTGACTGCTAAAAATCAGCAGCCTGGGAGACAGGCCGTTGCTGGGAAGCACTTAGGAGAGACGCAAGAGGCCCTTACCCCCAGGGTGAGACCCTCAAAGGAAACGTACTGTGGGAGGTGGCCACTGGAGCCCGGCCACAAGTGTCACGTCTGAGCTCAGCGGAGCCGGGTCCCTTCCAGACCCTCACGTTCCACCACATGACTGGGGCCAGTGGTGGCCCACATCCCCGAGTCTCAGGAATCAGAGGAGAATGTGAAGAAACCGGGACTCTGGAGCACTGCAGCGGGAATGTAAAATGTGGCCACCGCTGAGGCAAACAGGTGGGCAGTTCCTCAGTAAGTCAGACACAGAATTACCATGTGGTCCAGCCATCCCACCGCTGGGTGTACACCCACAAGACCTGAAAGCAGGGTCTCGAACCAGTAGCTGCACACCCAGGTTCACAGAAGCACGGTTCACAGCGGCCACAGGGCAGGAACAAACAAGGGTCCATCCCAGGACGAATGGACAAACCCAATGTGGTATATCCTCAAGATGGGATAGTACTCGGCCTTTCCAAGGAAGGACATCCTGACCTGGGCTACAACGCGCATGAACCTTGAACTCGCTGTGCCCAGTGAAATGAGCCAGTCACAGGGGGAGAAATATCGTCTGATGCCACTTCAATGTGACACCCAGAGGACTCAAACTCACAGGGACAGTAAGGGGGAAATGGGGAGTTAGCGTTTCTCGGGGATAGTTTCAGTTTGGGGGAACGAGAAAGTTCTGGAGATTGATGGTGGTGGTGGGAGAACACACCACAACAGAAATGTACTTGATGTCACAAACTGTGCACCTAAAAGTGGTTAAAAGAGTAACTTTTGTATACTTTCCCATGACAAAAAAAAAAAAAAAAAAAAATCCAAGAGACCTATCCTCACACCACTGAGAAAGCATCCGTGGAGAGGGTGCACACAGAGCCCAGGGTGCACGGTAGGCTCTCATGCAATGGCTCCTTTTACTATCAAATCAAGACTTGGAGGCACTTGTTAATAAGGCATGAGGAAACTCGAGAAGAGGGTGCATCAGGGGGGCTGGCTAAGTACAGCTCTGAGGGCCGACTCATGCACCCCATGAGCCTGTCCCATCAGCCATTCCTCACACCCTATTAACAAAGGCAGTAATTAAAAATGTCTGGGCTTCATGAAGAGATTCCAAATGCCCAGTCTCCGAAGGTAGTGGCTCTGTTTTCGCATTAACCTCTTTCAAGAAGTCCTGAACCCTCTGACTCCTTCCGCGGAAATCATCAAGTACCGACCTTCTTATTATCCAGGGCTGGGGACAGGCCTGCAGTACCCTGGGGCTCCCACTCACACCTGCCAGGTAGAAGGCCAGCAGTAGGGCTGTCTGGGAGCCAGAGAGCAAGAACAGGAACAGGCTGTGTCTGCCAGACCCAAGGAGACCCGGGTTCAAGCCCCACGTCTGCTGTCCACCAGCTGTGCAATTTCGGACACATTCCACCATCTCTCTGGTGTGTCTCCTCACCTGTGAGCTCTAGACTAGGTTACTGCCTAAGAAAGAAGGTGCTGGGAAGACTGAATATCTAGGAAGGCCCCGCAGAGGGCCTGACACATGGTGGGGGCACAGAAATGGTAACCTGACCGTAACCTGGTGGCCCCATTGCCAAGTGTAAGAAAGACCCTGGTGCGAGAGTTAGCCACGGCCAATGCTTCCTCCCGAATTGACCACACACCATGGTCACATGCCGGCCCCTAAGGAGGGGCCTGAAGCAATGAGGAGGCAACAGCCCCCCTCAGGTGTGAGGTCAGGCTATGTGTAAAATCCCACCCAGAGGGACCCCTGCCCACCAAGGGTTTTTCCCCACTGATTTCTGGATGAAATTGGCCAGCGTTGATTATGTTTGGATAAACTATATTTCATGGTTTAGACTATTTGGGTTTGATTGTGAAATATGTACAGCACACAGCCCCTCCGCCTTGCCTGGCCCTTGGGTTTAAAAAGTCAACTACATTTTGTTCCCCCCCCCCCAAAAAAAAAGGCAACACCAAGAACACCTCAGGCTTTAAGGAGGACCAAAGTTTGTTTCTCTCCAGTGAAGAAAAATTGCTTCTAGGGGACTGCATACAAAAAATGAGGAGGCAGAGCACCGGTCTTGCTCAGTGGGTGGAGCATACGACTATTGATCTCAGGGTTGTGAGTTCAAGCCCTACGTCGGGCGTAGACATTACTTAAACATAAAATCTTAAAAACACACACACACAAAGTGAGGAGGTGATATGAGCATTTTGTGTCTCCTCTTTCTCTTGCAGACATGAACACGACCTTTCCTGGGTCTTCACCGTCTACCAGCATTTCCTGAGCACCTCCGGGGAGGGCCGCGCCTGCCTGGGCTCTGGAAACCCAGCGATGCGGATTTACATGGACCTGGTAAAGGCTGTGGTGAGGCCAGCTACCAGGTCCCTGCCTCCCAGCCAGACCCCAGAAACCCAAGCTGAGGGCGATGAGATGAGAACATCTCTCCCGGTGCCCCAGGCCTCTTCTTCTATGCCAGAGTTCCCTTTGGTGGACTCTCGAGGGTTGGTTCTCTGCGTTCCCATAAGGTACTCACAACTCGGACCCCTGAGGAGCACCCCGAGCTGGAGGAGGCTCACTGGGTCAGCAGGACCTCTCCTGGCTGACCCCCACATCCACGTCTGTCACTGGTCACATGCTGGAAGATTTCCGACCTCCGGCCTCACCTTCCCCATCAGGAAAACCCCAGAGGATCTGCAGGACTCTCGCTGCTCCTGGAAGCTCAGTCCTTTCAGTTTTCTTCTGCAGAGAAAGGCGTTCCTGTGCAGCCCCACCACTGCGGCAAGAGCCCCGCTGAGCTCGTTCCCAGGCCCCTGCATCCTGCCCCAGATCATGCAGCAGCACGGCTGGCGAACGAAGACCACAGGGACCCTCCCAGGACCATGTGTGAATGTGGTCTGGCTTCCTACCACGAGCTGCATTTCCAGTGCCCCTGTTTGAGCCACTCTGTGAGCCCAGTGGGAAGCAGGAGGGGAGAGCTACAAGCCCTGAGCCCCAAGATCCTCATGAGCAAAAGGGGGGCTGCCTCTTCTTAGGGGAGTTATGAGGATGGGGTGGCCTGAGCCAAGTGTGCATAGTGCCCAGAACAGTGCGGGCACACAGTAGGACTGCAGAAAACCCTGGCAAGTCACAGCAACAGTGACGGTGGTGATTTCCCAGGCAGCAAACTTGTAAAGAGATGGCAGCCAAGTCATTGTCATTGTCGGGCATCGGGCAGGGGGCACCCACGGCTTCTCAACAGCCCAGCTTCCTCCTCCTTGCCTCTCACACCTCCCATGGCCTCTGCTTCCCCACATGCTGGTGCTCAGCTGCGGCCACCCCAATACAGCGGCCCTTCAGTGGAACTTCCAGTGCAGGGATGATGGGCAGGGACTTCTAATGTCTACATTTCACAGGGAAGGAAACTGAGGCTTGCGGAGAGGAGGTGGCTAGCCCAGAGTCACATATTCACACCCTGGCACCTTGAGGACAGGGACCAAGCACAGTCCCACCTCTGCAGCTTCCCACAGTGCCTCTAGCCCTCCCAGCATTATGTGTCCACAGTGACATTTCGTTTCAAACACGAATCCATGCACAGAGCCCTGAGAAGGGGTGGGGCAGCCCGTGATCCAAGCACAGCCACAGAACATCTCAAACCTAGGACACATGGAGGCATGTTCCAACTGCAGATGGCAAAACCGAGGGTCCAAGGAGCTAAACGTGTGGGGCTCCTCAGGGCGAAGACTCTCTGCTGCCAAATCAGATTGTGGGCTTCATGTGGCTTCAGTTGGACAATGAGTCTCCTTCCCTAGTTTCTGGTCTGAACTCAAGTGGGGGTGATATGGTCTGGTGGGCAGAGCCTAAAGGGAACAGAGCCCGTGTCACAGTCTCTACCCCAGTGACCCATCTAGATCATGAAGGGGTTAGATGGGAGGATCTCCTGGACCCCTGACCCTAGGTCAGTAGAGATGAACCCAATCAGCTGCAGGTCACCTGGAGGAAACCCGTTTCTGGACTACTCCACGTGGAGGGCCCCCAGGCTCCAGATTCCCTTCAAAGCTGCAGAACGTGGCCGCCTGCCCCGAGATCTCTGATGTCGGTGACCAGTGCTCGTTCTTCACATCCACTAACTGCTTTAAAGCGCTGCATCCAGCGCTGCATTAAAAATTAATTACACATGCTATTTTATTGCCAGTGCATAATGTAATGAGCACCAGCTGTGCTAAACAGCCAAACTCCTTTTTAAGACAGCTATAAAAAAAAAAAGAAAGAAAGAAAGAAAGAAAGAAAGAAACTGCACTTCCAAATGCCTCTCCTGTCAGAGCAGAAAAACAGCAACATCTTGTACGGATTTGAACAGAATTCTTTGATTTAGCTCTGCCTTCAGAACGTCTGAAGGGCCGGCTTGGAGTGAAATAGAATCTGGCATGGTTGCAGTGGTCTCCTCTCCCGGACGTTGCTGGGACCTCTTTTATCCAGGGACAGTCATGCTGGTAGGTGCCCCTGCGCCGCCCCCCCCGACCCCCACCGCAAGCAACACTGCACTCCTTCTGGTCCCCAGAAATGCGGTGCCCTTGGCCCTGTAGGTGCTGGAGCAGATATGACTTCCCGGACAGTGGGCTTTCCTGGAGTCCTCCCAAGCCCTGCTGCCCTCTGCCACCTCCAGCAGCCTGGAGAGTCGGCTTCCTCCGTCCTGGGGGCCTTGCAGCACTCGGTGGCTTCTCCTGGTACTTCCCCCAATTATAAAAGGAGGCACCTGGGTTCTAAAGACAGGAGGTCCAGAGCAGCCTCTGCAGCGGTGTGATCCCAAAAAGCAGGCAGACACCAGAGCAGAATCCACCGAACAGGCATGCGAGGATCACCCTCGGGTTGTAAATGCCGGACCACCAGCCCCCTCAGCATTGTAGACATCGCAAGGCGTACAGATGACTCTTTAAATTTTTAATGACTCTCCTGAGAGCCCTTTTCCTCCAGTGAGCCAACCCCCATTGACACTGGGACCTGGTTAGCCCCAAAAGACTCACAGCAAACGCGACTTTGTGGAGGGAATCACAAGGGCACGTCTCGAACCTTTCCCGGACGGAGTGCTTCGGTCCACACACGTTCATCCACACTCACTTCTCTTCTTCCTCCACCCCCCATACTCACCCCTCCCTCCAGAGTCTCCAGGGAGGCTCTCATGCCCTACTGGGGAGCCCCTGCACCCCCTGCACCAGAACAGAGGCGGTGCACCCGTGGGGGCCTGGCGGGCGCTGCCATCTCGGTCAGCATCACCCTTTGGCTTCCCACTGGTCCTCCGGTGTTAATCAAACCCAGTTCAGAATGAAACTACAGCGTGCTTCTTGTTCTGGTATGAAATGTGCAAAGCACAGACCATATCATTAACATAAAACTTCCAGAAATAAGGCCACTTTCCAGACAGACTGTATTAATTGCATCAAGCTTCCACAGCTAGGGTGGTCTAATCCACAGTGTCCCATTGGATGGCTCCGGTTATAAAAACCAACACAAATGAACACTGGGATATAATTGAAGGAGGAGTACATGATAGATTCTACTGTTACACCCTACTATTTACTTACAGGTATTCTTTTATCTTTATTGTCCCTTTAACCCATGCCAAGAAACCCCAGACTAGTTAAATAACACAGCAAGCAATTTCAGTAGAAAAGTAAATTGAATTTAACTTTACAAGATTGCCCTGTGATTTCAGCATCTACTAATGACTGCAACTGACTCCTTCTATTAAATCCAAACACTTCCACTTCCCCGAGCTGGGATCCTGTGTGTTCTTGCATGAGACCTTGAACTTCACCGAGCACATGTATTAATCACGGTAGCAGATGACCATTTGCGGCTTTTAAATATGCAATGAGGTTTCTAGGTTCCTTTTCCACCTCGCGATGCTGGTACATGATCTGAGCCAGCCAAGAAGCTAAATGCCTGTAAGAATGGAACCTGGAGATCGAGCCTGATATAAAATCTCAGACACGTAACTGTGTGCTGTTATAAAACCCATTCTGCTCAAGCATGAATCAGAACTTCTACAGGGCTCACTTAGCATGAGACACTGGTCTCAGCACCTGGCATATATGACTTCATCTGATCCTCAAAACAAGCTTTCAAGGCATAAACTATCATCACCCCCATTTTATAGGTGGGGAAACTGAGGAACAGGGAGGAAAACGACTTGCCCAAGGTCCCAAAACCATACAGAACAGCAGCCTTGACTCGGGCAGGGGATGCACTCTGATGACTGCCTGACAGTCATGGAAACCCTGGAATGGGGAAAGGTTCAGGGGAGCCAAGGCCCAGAGGTTTCCGAACCGGCCTCCGACCACCACACCCCTGCCCTGGGGACCTGAGCTAAGTCACGTGCCCAGTCATCCACAGCAGCCAGTAACTGAAACAGATCAATAGGATCTGTTTTAGAAGTCAAATGTGGAGTCTCATTTTTAAACGTTACGTATATATCACGTGATACATATGAACGTGTGTAGACGCATTTATATTTCTTATTACAGAAGAGGAAACAGCCCCAGAGAGGGAAAACAGCTTCTTCAAGGTCACCAGCCAGGTGGAGGGAGGGCCAGGATCACAGCCCGAGCTTCTCGACTCCACGGGCGCGCTGGATTAGTTCCTACACGAAATGTCTCAGCGAAGAAACTTCAGTTTCCAAGGAACGCCCACACTCAAAGCCCTCCCAATATCTCAACAGAGTCAAAAAGCAATGAAGAGCCCAAGTGCCTCCTCCCCACCCCACCGTAACCATCCGGAGGTCTGGGGTGGAGGTCCCGGGAGGCAGGGCTGTCCGGGACGCTGCCAGCCAGAGAGGTACACAAACACACAAACCTGTGTGGCTTGCTCCCCCATAAAAATCACATCTTTCTATAAATAACTGTGAATGCCTTCACGGGCATGCAGTTAACCTGTGTGCAACATGGTTACTCCAGGGTTTTCCGTATTAATGTGAAGAGAGAGGTTCAGTGCATCCTGATCTGAAAAGAGACAAAACAAAGTAAGGACGGTGGCCCCTCTCTGTCTTTACAGAGGACTGCTTCTTCCTAACGGGTTAGTGAGAATTTAATGACTCCATTCCAACTACTGATTAAACAGGCACTAAAAACACTTCAGCAAACAGCCCAGTGCCAGGGACAGAAGCCACAAAGGGACAAAAAGCTCTGGAACAGGATATTTTCAGGTACTGAAACTGATCGGAAAGTACAGAGGGCCAACCTCAAGCAGGCTAAGTAACGGGGATCCAACACTGAGAGAGGGCAGCGCTGGGAATCACTGCCCAAGAGCAGGCCTCCGAGGAGGGTCAGGAAGGGCGGTCCCAGAGACCCCAGGAACAGAGCCCACCCTGCCGCGCTCCCCTCCCTGGACACTGACATCAGTTTGGGGGCTGCTCGCGGACTCTAAGCCCTCATGGCATCAAGTTCTAAAATCCAAGAGGGCCTCTAAGGCAGATGAGCCAATGCCAGAGATGAAGCAGGTTCTGGATGACCAGCCAGGGTCAAATCCCACCTCTGCCCCTCCGCCCCCTTCCAGGAGTCCTCTCTGCAGGTCCCCGTTCCCGCGCTCCGCATCTCCACCTGCAAGCTGCAGGAGGGCCGGACCCGCGGTGCCTGACTCCACCTTGGCTTGCACGGCGCCTGCAGATGAGGTGCCCAAGAAGGGGCTTTTCGTAAGAGAATGATCGGACGTGGGCTATGAGAACTCCACATCTCCGAGGCTCACTTACTCATCTGGAAAGTGCGGAGAAGAGAACCTACCTCCTAAGGTCACTAGGGAGATTAAATTCAAGAATGCACACAAAAGGCCCAGTGCAATCCCGCACACAGTAGGCCCTCCACACGTGGTCCCTTGAAGGAAGGGGGTGGCACTGTGGTTGAGGGCAAGCGTGGGAGGACATGTTGCTACCAGAGCCAACAGAGGGTTAAGTGAAGCCCCGGGTGCACCTCTGCCAGGGAAATCATGTTTCTGTACCACAGAACTTGACAAGAGTCTAGTCAGAAACACTCAGGCTTATCTTTGATAGCGCGACCGCCCGCGTGGCTGCAGGGGTGCAGCACTAACTACAGGAAGCCACGAGAGCAGGGCGAGCACCCGGACGAAGCCGGCATCCCTCGCTCAGCAAGCAGAGATCACAACGCAGCCCTACAGAGCTGGGATGGGAGCCCCAATCCCCCTGGGCGCTCGGGTGGCCCGGGGCAGGGAGTCGGCCGCTTTGCCTGTGGAGCCGACGCCTTCCTGGACAATTTTAGTCTTTGCTTTGTGCATTCACGGCATTAGCCCCAGTACCTATGATGCCGCCATACGCCACAGCAGGAGCTGCTGAAGGCCACAGGTCACCCGACCAGCAGGAAGGCCTAGGAGGCTCGTGCCCCTGGAGCTGGGGCTCCACCAGGGACCGTCCCTTGGGACAGCGTCAATTAAAGCAAAACCTGTCTCAGAAAGACAGTTTTCCCTTCACTACCCACATCAAGAGAAAGCCTGCAACGTGCCTGGTGACAAAGCTGGGACAAACTGAATCGGCCCCAGCTCTGCAACGGCCCCCCCCCAAACCCCTTTCCCGGCCCCTGCCCGGAAACCAGGCCTCAGGGCGCTCACCACCACCTGTGTCTGTGTCAGCATCCTGGCACCAGGCCCTGAGCAGGAGAGGCCTGTGCCCACAAATTCCAGGGACCCCAGGCCACAGCAGGAGTTTGGGTTGTGTTTGGGAAGAGAGGTGGGGGGCGCTGTGCCGAGGCTGCCCGTCTGCCCACCTGTACGATGGGCAGCCACACAGACCTGCAGAGAGGCACACAGCAGGGAGGTGTATGGCCCCACCCCACAGGCACCCCGCAAGGCTTCACCCCCTCCCACGGCCACAGCTGAAAGGTTCCTTCAGAGTGACTTTTTTGTCTCAAAGTTAATAGGCAACACATTCTGGCAAAGAGAAACTCAGCATTTTGGATGGCTCCGGCGATGTACACAGACAACCGGGGAGTCTTCCCCCCAGTGCTGTCGTCAGGGAGGGGGCAGTGACTGGGGTGGAGGGGTGGCAGTGGCGAGGGCAGAAGAAAACCTCAGATGTTAAGTGTTATCCAATTAAGCTTTAGCTAAACAGCCCAAAGAGATGAAATTTGGAAGCTGGAGAAATGCATTCCGGGAGTGAGACACTCAGAACGGGCGGAGGCGTCGGGGGAGCCTCCTGACCGATGGGGACAGGGGCACGTTGATGTGCTTCACCACTCCCTCTGTGCCCCCCCAAAATGCCTTTAGGGGTGGGACTGCACATCCCCCCTGGGGCCCCACCTTGCCCGGCCCACCTGGGAGAGGCAGCCGCCAGCTCGGCCCAGGGCACACCCCGCCATCCCTGGGAGCCCGCCCCCCCCCGACCGCGGCCGTCTGTTACCTGACAACTGACACTGGCATCCAAAGGGAGCCTCCGTCTGACCCTCACCCTGAGTCCCGTCACCCGAGACTGGGCGCGCGCTGCAGCACGGCAGGGGGAAGCAGGGCGGCAGAGCGCCCAGGGTGCGCAGAGGTGGAGTGATCACGGATGAGTGAGGGTGGGAGGAGGCAGCTATGGGGGCCGTCGCTGGCAGCTGGGCAGGCCTGCACGGCCCTGGAGAAAAAACAATAAAAAAGACTGGTCAGTCGGGCCCTGGACCGTACAAGGGACCCGGGGTGTGGGGCAGGGGCCCGGGGCAGAGAGGGGTGCAGGCCACCCTTCCAGAGTGGGAGGCCCCAAGGTGCCAGGTCCTGCAGGGAAGGTGACCGGGCACAGGCAGGGAGCAAGAGGCCAGGGAAGTGGGTGGGGGGTCTCATGGGGTCCTCCTTCCACAGCTGCCAGGATGGGCTGTCTTGGGACCAGACTCCCATCCCTGGGGGGGGGGGGGTGGCAAAAGAGGTTGTCAGGACCCTTGAACCCAGGAAGCCCCCCACCCGCCAAGTGGAGGCTTCTGGAGTGTTCCAGAGCTGGCTCCCTTTGGGGATTCATTCCCAAAAACCTGGGCCACCCCCCTCTGGAGGAGCTGAGAGGCTCCAAGCCACCACCGTCTGCTACATCAGGTGGGCTGTTGGTACAGGCCTTTGGACACCTCAATCTACCTCCGAGCACCTGGGCACTGGGTAACCTGCGGGCCTGGCGGATGGCCAGCTGGTGTCTCTCTCCAGCCCACGGTCCTCCTCAGCAACCTGAGCATCAAGCACATAGCACACAAGCCCCAAGGCCTTTCGGAAGGCTTTAAACGCCCCCCCAACCACCCCCAAGAAAACCCTGGCACTGCCCAGCACCCCTCTTCACGCCTCAGGCCGGCGGGGGGCACCTCCCCCATCTGACAGCCAGGATGCAGGGCCAGGAGCTCTCTCGCCTCGGCCCAGCCCCACGGCCCGCCTCGACTCCCCAGCAAGGCCTGCGTTTGATTTGGCCGTTTATCTTAAATGGCTAAGAGACCACCAGGGCAAAAATCTGTGTGAAGCCCTTGCCAAAACCACAAGTGAAGAAGCCCAAATTCCCTGGGTAAATAATTGAGCGGGGAAGCATCAGAGAGACAAAAAGAAAACACCAACAAGACTAGGGCAGCTGGGCCCCCGGCCGGCTCTGCCAAGGAGGCCACCCGACGCCGCTCACCACCCCACACGGGCCTGCAGGGTGGGGGTCTGCCCACCTCGGGGCCCCACAAGGGATTCCCCCACCCAGGAGAGCCACGGGGCCCCACAAACCCACTTCCGGCCAGGATCCTGTCAGGCCCCCTCCTGAGTGAGCCTCCCAACATGCCCAGGGGACAGGGCCTGGGAGACACACTACACAGACCAGCAAACCGATGACGTGACCAAAGCCCCACCAAACCCAGGCCGCCTGGCTCCAGAACCAGGCCTCTTCCACTACGGCACCTGCCTCTACAAACCAGGTGTTATCCAGGGCCTTTCAGAAGACCTGCAAATGTCCTGCCAAGAAGCCAAAGCCCCTGAAGACCTTGCAGGAGGCAAGGCTTGGGGCCCGGGGCGTGGCTGAGCCCATGACAGCCCCAGAAGGGAGGCATGGCCAGTGACCCCACACAGTTCCAGCCACAGACTCAGTGCTGGCCCCCATGTAAAGTCGACACCCAAGGCCAGTGTCTCTGTCTCCTCCTGGAAACCTGCCCTGGCCAGTCCTCTCCTAAACCCCTGCCCCAGCACTGGACACTGCACATTCAGTCCGGTCTGCATCCGCCTGCCTTTCACACCGTGGAAGGCTCCTGGACACGGCTTTGTGCTGAGCACCTACCACCAATACCTCACTCAGCTGAGAAAACCATCCGCCATCCCACAGGAGATACCGAGGCTCACAGAGACCTGGGACTTGAACCCAGTTGTGTCTCCAAAGCCTGGATATGCCATGCTTCCCCCTCGGGCTGCAGCTGGTGTGGAGGGACCAGGGCGCCCAAGGATGCTGAGAAGAAGGGCCACGTGGTATGGAGGGAAGCCGGAGGGTCCTTGGGCTCAGTCGGGCCATGGGAGACTGAAAAAGAGCAAATCCAGGCCCCCAGGTTCTGGGTGAAACGGTGACACAGCCACCACCATTTACCATGGCTGAGAAAGAGTGACCGGAGTGCTCAGGACTGCCTAAGCAGAAAGGGAGCAGAAGCCAGGTCTCCAAGGTTGAGAGGAAGGATCTACGGGCAGGTCCAGCCCCACAGCTCTCCTTCTGGAAAGGTCAGGCTTAGCCCAGAGCCTTTAAAGGCAAAGTCATCCCCCAACTCAGGTAGGGTTGGGGGGCCAAGCTGCCCCCTGGAGGGGCTTCCCTATGCCCCACTGAGAATTCCAACCTCACTGAAGACCACCTGTTCCAGGGGCTGGCTCAAAGGACGCAGGGGAGGGGACAACCAGGCTGAGACGCTTCTAATCCTAAGCTGCCCGCAGAGGACACTCCAGTTGCTCTCAGAAGGCCTCTGCCCTGGGGAATCCCTCCCCCCCAACCCCCAGCAGCCTAACCCAAGGGTGGAACTCCAGAAACTCCAGAACTTCTCTCCTGAAGCTAGAGCAAAAGCTGAAGGCAATGCTAGAAGCCACCCACTGTGTGACTACAGTAAACGTCCAGAGTTGGCAAAACCACAGAGACAGAAAGTAGACAAGTGGTTGCAGGGGCCAGGGGCGGGGAAGTGAAGGCTAATAGGGACACGGTTTCTTCCTGGGGTGGAGAGAATGTTCTGGAATTAGACAGCAGTGGTGATGGTTGCACAACATTGTGAAGACACTCAAAACCACTAACTGTACACCTTAAAGTGGTTGAAAGGGCAAAGTTCAAGGTGAGGACTGTCTGGCCTCGGCACCCATCCCAGGCCACCTCCCAGCCCTTGCCCATCCTCAAGGAAGGAGCACCTGCATTCAAGTGCAGGCAGGAAATCCAGAACATGCTCGACAGAGCCCTTGAGGCCCAGTGACAACAGACTGACACACACAGAGGAAGCCTGAGCTCAGATGCAGGCCTGGAGCTGAGGCCTAGGCCCAATCCCCTCTGCCATTTCCTGGCCACATGACCCGGGGTGAGTCACTTTCTCAGAGCCCCGCCCTTAAAGGAAGGTCAGGACAAGCCTGGCCAGAGGCTGGCTTCCAGTGAACATTCACGGAATGGCCACTACCATCCATTTATTTTCCACTCTGGAACTGTTCCGGCTCCCTCCCCACAGCCTGGCAGGGAATGTCTGTCGGGTGTTCTCGGCTCTAGAAGGCACCCGACAAAGCTCTGCAAGACACTCTTAAAAATTACTTCTTTTGAGGTCTAGGTGGGTTCCCGTCTGGAATTGGAACGGCACCCGAGGTATGTGGAAGAGGGGCACCAAGACGCCATGCCAGCTTCATGCAGGATCCAGGTGGCTTAAAAATAAAACCCTGGCTGGCTCGACTCCTTATCATGGAAGTTGGCTTTCATGAGGGAAAAGAAACAATGAACACATATCATTTAAGGCCAGCAGCCTTTTCCGGGAGTAGGTGTTATGAACCCCCCATGAACGAGAAAACTGAGGCTCACGGGGGCTAGAATGTTGCTCTATGCCTCCTGCACAAAGAGGCACAAAAAAGTCCAAAAATAAGATCCCTAAAATGTTTCTTAAGCTCCAAATCGGGGCACAAGGCAGTTTTTACCGCATGCATTCTGAGGGTGTCTGTAACCGGTCTCCCTTCTAAAGGGGCCCTGCAGATGCTCCTGCTTCATCCTCACACATGCGCACTACCCCGAGAGCACGCCCACACCCACCGGCGGCGCGTAGACACACAAACACGCGCCTGGAAAAGCCCCAGCCTGGTGGTGAGGGGAAGGTGCGCCCTTCCCAATGCTGGATCCGCGGGCGCCCCTCCCACATGGGAGGGTTAAGGATTCCTAGCTGGCGAGAGGAGCTCTGGAATACACTGGACTGGAGATGTAGATTTTTTCTCCCTACTGGTGCTTTTCAATTGATACATCTTTTAAGCCAAGAACTCCTACTGATAGTGCAAAAATGAGTCATAGATCAAGGAGGGAGACAGACAGGGAGTGAGCGCTTGTGAGTGAGGGCCACTGGCAAGGAAACCTGACAATCCCTGCGCCCCCTCCCCCCATGCCAAGACATTAATTCTCACAAGTCGGAGAAAATTACTATGCATGAATGCAAAAAGCATGATCAGGAGTAATTAACATGGCTTCATATGCAAATTTTATTAATGCAGAAGTACAAAGTCATTATGCAAATGAAACTTACGTCAACTCTCTTGACAAATATTCATCTGAGGCTCAAGTTTCTCCCTTTTTATTTATTTATTTAATTCTTCTCTCCCCCACCTTTTCCCACCCCCCACCCGTTCTTTTTTTTTTTTTTTTAAGAGGTAGGGGGGTAGTGCTGGTGACCGGTGACCACTTCGGCAGCAGCAAGCCACGAGGACTGTTTGACAAGTTCGCAAAGTTGTTTTTGAACCAGAGAAATGTATTCTTGCATTGTTGATTTTTTTTTTTTTTTTTTTGGTTGTTGGCAGGTACAAGACAGCTCATAGGAGAAGAGGAAAAAATAAAAAAAATAAAAAAATAAATTAAAAAAAAAAAGCTCTGAGCAGGAGGCAGCCAATCAAAACGCCAGAGCCTGTAATGAGGGCGATTGATGGCTGTTTGGCTTTTACTGCAGGGTAATGAACTAGAATCCAGTCTGAGGAGGGGGGGGAATATGAATATTCATGAGACTGTGCTCCTGCCTTTGATGATTAAAGAAATTTTTAATATTCAAATAAGCGCTTGCCAAGTGATTAACAAAGAACATGCACGCAGAAATATGGAAATGGGAGCCGGGAAAGATTTGAGAGGCGAACAGACTGCTGGAAAGGCAGCCCCAAATTTCATAAACAAGATCGGCAGATAACCCAATTCGCACACAGGCAAATAAAAACATTTCTTTCGGATCGCTTAAATATTTTGCCAGCTACTTTGTCTTAAGGATGATAAAAATGCTATGTATTAAGGGGGGAGGGGGGAGAGACAGAGAGAGGGGAACCGCATGAAGTCAGATGCGCTGCTTGGTGCTTAAGAATCTAACCCAAATCTAGCCCCCCTCCCCCAACCCCGACGGGAAATCAGGACTCTTTTTCCGGTTTGCTAGAGAGAGAGGATGGAGGGAAGCCAGCTCAGACTTGAAAACTCAATGCTGGAGGTTCAGGCCTGCCTGCTTTGGGGTACCCGCCGTGTGGCAGTGATATGGGCCTGGGCTGCCACATCACGGCTCATAGTTATTTGTTGCTTCTAGGTTGGCCCAAAGGCCCAAAGACGGTGGAGCGTGCTATCTCTGCGGGGCAGGAGGTGGTGAGCCTCTTCTGGACTTAGGCCCTGGTCAAAACACAGAAAGAAGGTGGCCACAGGGAATAAAGGGGGCACACACATCTTGAGAAGTTGAAGGGCTTCACACTTCTGCATGGGGCCTGGCCTGGGCATCTTCAGGGCCACCGAGGAGAGGGCACCAACCGATCCCGCAGGCTTCATTAGCTGTGCGCTAGGGCCGCACGCTCATATTTTAACAGCTCCACCATGGGTTCACATTGAAGCACATAATAACAGTATTAGCTGGTAAAATGATCCTGCAGTTAAAATACATCTAATTAGCAGCCGATGACATCCATTTTGGCAATTTCCTATTTGAAAGAAGTAGAGTGCCACCTTAAATGAGACAGGCAGTGGGTACTCACCCAACAAGACCTAGCCTTCCCGTGTCTCTCTCTCTCTCTCTCTCTCTCTCTATCTCTCTCTCTCTCCCCCCCCCCTTTTGGGGGTTGGAGGGTGGCTGAGACAGCAGGAATAGGGAAGGATTCTAAGCAGACTTCTTTGTTACTCAATTTCAGGGCTGCATGGGTCTGGTGGAGGGGGCCCTTAGAAAATAAATTCCCTCACTCCACAGGTATTATTTCATCTTCTTCGTTTTTAATCACTGAGGTCTGGTAAGCAGCAAAGGCCAGAACTTATTTTTCATTTCATTATAAAATACATCATCATCAACAACGACAAAGCAGAAAGGGAATCCAAGCATATATGTGAACACCGTAAGTCATCGTGGAAACCTGCAAGGTCAGGACAGGTCCCCAGGACAGGCCAAGAGAGCTGGTGGGTGTGCAGCATGGCTCAGCTCAGTGTGCCAGAGCATTTGGGGCATGTAGAAATTCTCTGCAGGGAGCTGGGACTGCCAAGTCCCACCTCCCACTTCTGGATTCTCCTTCTAAGTCAGGCAAGTATGAGCGCCCATCACGGTCTCAGGTCCTTGCTGCAACGGGTTTGAGTTTGGGGGTGCATGTGTTGGTGTCCTTTAAAAGAGGAGCAACAAAAAGGGCAAATGAGGTCTCACCAGGGTTTGCACAGCTGTGTTTAAAGACATCCTTCAGGGCCATCACACAGGGGTCATAAAAACAAAGATCCAGCCGGAGCCGGGCCTTTACTCAGGCTTCCTGCTGAAAACAGTAGCCCTTTCACGGGCCGGGAGGGTGCGGATTCCTTCTGATCCAGGTAAGAAGGCCTGACTGGCTTCCCTTATCACTGCCCGGACATGGTTGGACCTAGAGAGGGCCACTGCAGGGTGCCAGGCAGCAGGGAGAGGGGTGGGCTTGCCGGGGGCCTCCAAGAACATCTGTGGGCTTGAGGCCGGTCCAACTGCCACTTCCCCAGTGACCATCCAGAGACACCCCCCCCACACACACACACACACCGTCACAACCCTTTGGGGCCACCAGGGCACCAAGAAGGCTTGGCCACATAGAGGAGGCAAGAAGCACATCCCTTCCAGCACCCTGAGACAGGCCACCTTCTGCCTGGCGCCTCCCCCTTCGCACACTCCTGAGATCTGTCACAGTGAATCACCACTCCAACTATTTTTGCTCCCCAGCATGCTACACATTTAATGTATCCCCAAAAGGGGAGAAGCAAGGCAAAGGAACAATCGTGCCTGTGCACCCCCCGCCCCCAATGCTACCCAAACCAGTTTCTCTCCTTCCACCAAGGCTTAGAAAGGGAGCATCCTCCCCGGCCACTGCATCTTGTAGTTACAAGCAGGCACACAGGCCCATTCCATCGCCAGGTCCAAAAGCACCTGTTTCAATGGCTGCCAACCACAATCTCCTCAAGATTCGAGCAGCTGACGTACTGTGGGGCAGCACCTGGAGCCAAGGAGTAGCGAGGTTACATCACAAACTCCAAAACCTTCTACGGCCCTTCCAAAAGGCCCAGTGAGGAAGCTCAGGAAATGTCAGGTGCTACTGGGGAGGAAGGATGTGTCTGAATCATATTCTGCAAACTCTTCAGGGTAAGCTGACCGGGCGCTCGGGGCTGACCAGTCCACCCCCTAAGCGGGCATCTGCAGGGGAAAACGTGCAGTTTCAACTCTTTTGCTCATCATTCAGGGAGATCCCTGGAGCCCTCTCAGCTGCTGGAATGCAAATAAACCACAATCACTTGTCCTCTGGCTGGGATGTTGAGGCCTATGCACCACGGCTTTGGGACACACACAGGAACACAGAGATGAGTCCTCTGGGGGTGACCTCAGCAGTCAGGGTCCACCATATTGAGGCCCACGCTCCTGGAATGGGCAGGCCTGGGGACAACAGAAGGTGAAACCGTGTGTTTCACCAGTTAGAAAAATGTGCACGAGCGCATCTATTACACAGAGATTATACATATATGCGTACACACATACACGCAAATATCAGCAATGTGGACACGTTCAAATGTCTGCATGCATACCCCAGAAACTACAGAGGACAAGGACAAACAGGAGTTGACAGATTCTCTGAATTCTCACCAGTAAAAACACCTAGCCAATACCTAGCAGAGAAATTTCCCCTTTTCCCCTGATTCCAGAAGCTGGGTAGCCGCTGCAACCTTCTGCAGTTTCTGTCCTAGAACACAATTTATCCAAGATCCTTCAATCATTTTCTAGCATGTTGCATCAGGAGCCACTAACAATATAGTACACATAACTCCAGGAAGAACTGCAGGCAGAAAGTGCAGTCTATAAACTGAAGTAAAAAGCTGAAGTTCATGGGCACTTGGGTCAGGACTCTGTGCCCCTTTGCCAGAAGGCACTTCGTGGCCATACTCCCATGACCACCTTGGCCAGGCATCCCTTAGACACGTCCCCATGGACATTCCCCATGGAGTGCATTAGTTTAGAGCTGGTGGGGGACGGGGATGGACCACAATGAGGACAGAAGCTACACGTCACATGAGGGAAATACAACACAAGGTGACTCTTCAGATTCGATGCCTACAGTAAGTTTTAAACTAAAGACACTTTTCCCCCCAGTCAGCATCCACTGTGCCTGACATCTGAGGAATGACCTGGAAACACTGAATCCTGACACTTGTTAAAAATCTCGTCCTCTACAAAACATGTTTAAAAACTGGTGAGTTCAGAAGGTTGTTGTGGCTTGCAAGCCCCACAAACTCCAACACTGGCTTTGGCTCAGCCCCCACACGCAGGGAGCACAACGTAGTAAATACAAGGGGGAGGTCTGAACTCTGAGGATCCCAGAGAATTGAGAATGAAAAAAACGCACAGCCAATAAAAAGAACATCAAGAAAACAGAGTGCCCAGGAAGGAGGTTATTGCCAGGACTCAAGCCAGAGGCAGCCGGCAAAAGGGACAGCAGTCCCAGGTGTAGATGGGGTTGTAGCTATGAGGGATGTGAGCATCATCAACCTCTACCAAGATGGGACCATAAAATCCCTACCTGCCCAGTAAGGCAACGTGCAACCACAAAAGCCAGCAGGGTGGGTTTCTTGGTTTTTAGATGGAAAGAAATTTAACTTGGTCAGTAGGTGGAAGGAAGGAAGGAAGGAAGGAAGGAAGGAAGGAAGGAAGGAAGGAAGGAAGGAAGGGAGGGAGGGAGGAAGGAAAAGAAAAAGAAAGAAAAGCAAGAAAGCAAGAAAGAAAAGTAAGCAAGAAAGAAAGAAAGAAAAAGAAAGATCAAATTGAGAAAAGGGGTCGCTGCTATAGTTCAAATGCATTTTGGGGTTTTAGTTGCATTGCTAGAGTTACATGCAATGGATTGCTACTATTGTAATAAAAATATCCAGCTCTCCCCTGGCTTTTGTTGTTGACTGAGTCTTTTTTCTCTTTTTCATTCTTTTTACCTTCTACTAATGGACATATAGAACACTGAGGCGCGTTGCCTCGCATCATGTAAGAACAAAATCTTTCTGTGGCCTCTTTATGTTTCCAAGCCAAGTCTGAAATGTCTCTGACTAAAACACTGAGCAGGCCTGTAATTACTTTCAACAAAGTAGCTCCTTTAAGGGAGTTTACTGCATGTAGATGGCATGTAATATACATATTGTGAGCCTCCCTTTCAGCATGGGTAGCCTCTGACGGCTACGATCACAAATTTTCTTCTAAGGAAGCAGTTCTGACAGTCACCTTCTTCCTCGGTTTTTGATGTGAAATCCATTTTCATCTCCTAACACACCGACGGTGAGGTACAGTGTGTGCACAACAAAATTTGTAAAAATTAACACTTGGCGGGATTAATTGAATAAAGACTGTTAGCACATTAACACGAGGAACGCTGCTCCTTCGGATTCAATCTAGCCACGCTCCCGGTGCCGCTGCCACTGAAACAGGGCTTTACATCAGCGGAGGTTTATACCGCTATTTAATGTAATTAAAGAAACCGGTAGCACAGTCCTCCATGGAAATATCATTTCTATTGCAGGGTATTCCCATTAGAAATTGGGGAAAATCAGAGCACGCGGACTTTGATTTTGTTGTAATTTTTTTTCCCTTGGCTGTCTTTGAAACAGAGCCGATGTGCTGGGCGGGCCTCAGACAGAACCCACTGCAGAAACCCCACAAAGATTGCCCGATAAGACAAGCCCAGGCTCTTCGCAGGAGCGCTCGGCGTTTGTCATTTTTTTTGTTTTTTGTTTTTGTTTTTGAAACTGTTAAAAAAAAATACCTATTTTTTTTAAGTTGCTGTCTATATTCGGCTGTAATTCTCTGCCCAGCAAACAGCAACACATCATGACAGCGACTTTTCAGATACCACCCCCCAAACAACGCTGTGGATAAAGATACGGAGAAAGGGAGGTGTCTCCCTAGCTGCTCTTCTATATAAACAATGATAGCGTGGTTAAGATCCCAACAAGCCCCAAACCCGGATCGGGACTAGAATCTAACTATAACCTCAGAGGAAGAGCACAGAGCAGGCTCTGCTCAGAAGGCCTCGAAATGAAACAACACAGACCCAACTGCAAAAAAAAAAGAGAAGCAAAATCTTTACACCACATCATCCAAAATGGCAGAGAAAATTAAGTCTTGGGGCTGAAGGGAAAGGAGCCTGACTCAGCGAGCTCTCCCGGCCCGAGGCAGCCTCTCCTCATCTGAAGGCTGCCTCCTGCCCTTAGAGCCAAGTGCAAACAAAAGTGAGACCCATCTCTAAACCTGCTCAATGCGTGTCCCTGTGCCACGGGGACGACTGTATGGGGTTTGTTTTCTGTTGTTGTTGTTGTTCCCCTTCCCTGAGTGCATTTTAATGCTCTTCTTCTACATCCTAATTTCTTTGGGGGGAAGAAAAAAAAAACATCAGTGTCACTAAAAAAACGTCACTCTGTTTTGCAAAATCCAGCAGCTTCCTTGGCAGCAAGAGAGGCTGGCTGGCATTATCCCCTCATTTGACAAAACTACTATTTCTGGGCATGTGCTCAAAAACAGGTAGGAAGCAAATGCTGAGAAATAAGGAAGTAAAAACAGGCAACAGATTTTTCACTACCAAGAACGCCAAGCGTAAACACGATTTATTTAGCTGTGTTTAACGTGTCTGTCCTCCGCGCAACTAGGAGCCCACTGGGGTTGAGGAAGGTGGGCAGGAGGGGGCAGGAAGAGAGAGCAGGGGCACAATGGGGACCCAGAGAAGAAGATGGCTCTGCACAAGGACTTCCTGAACGGTTCCGTTCGGTTTTAGGAGAACAAGAATCTTCTGCCCCAAAATACACGCATGTGTCAAAAGAAGGCAACGCTAATCTGCCGGTTAATTAACGAGCCGCCACTAACAAAGATAGAAGACCCAGCTCACACAAACAGTATTTACATGGGCGACACGCGATCTCCTTGCCCACTTCCCTGGACTTTCTGCAAACCGTGCGGGCTGGGGGCTGGGACAGGCACCAAGGCCCCTCAGGCTGGGGGGTTCCAAGCTTCCAAGTCCAGACACCGGGGAGACGGGAAAGTATCACTGCCCTCCCTGCCCATCCTCACATGGCCACGTGGAACTGACTGAGATCTGTATTCAATTAAGGAGCACCAGACAGCTTCTGGCTCCTTGCCTACACCAACGCAGGCTACGGGGATCTGCTGTGCCCCCCACCCCACCCGGGCTCTAATGCCAGGGAACAAGGGCTCTATCAAGTCCCCCGTGGAGAAGGCAGAGTGCCACACTCCCCCACCCCCAAACTCAAGCCTGAGGTTTTGGCCCTGCCAGGGTGAACCAAACAAATACATAAAGCAAGCATCTGTATTTTCTAACTAGCAAAACTAAACCGGAGGTTTCGAGCCCTGCCAGGGGTTATTCCTTTTAAAAATCTAATTCAGGTTCACTCAGCATTGGCTGGAAAAAAGGAACCAAGCCTCATCAAAAGAAAAACAACACAAAAGTAAGACAGAGTCCCAAAAGGACAGTTGGGGCCTCCCATTTCCCCAGCGAAGGTGCCATTTCGGAGCCACCAGCTGCGCACTCTGGGGGTGTAAGTGCCCGTTTTTGTTAGCTTTAAGAGGTGGCGGCCAAAAAAAAGGGAGAATTTCCTCACCAGCCTGCACAGAGTTCCTTCCTCATCTGCATCTAACAAGACTGTGCACTTAAAGGCAGCCTGCTGTATACATTCCTCCACACCCCCAAGTCTACACCTCCTCTGCCCAACTCCTGTCCAGGGCAGCCAGCCACCAAATGTCAGTAAAGATACCTTTTCTGGTATACTCAGGTCAAGAGTAACAGCAAACCCACTCCGTATTAAGATTCTGAGTCACGTTGACAGTCCCCACACTAACAAAGAGCCGGGGTGGGGTGGAGTGTCAGTCCCCCAAAATGAATGGGAACGGGAGAGATGTGTTTCCTACCGGTATTAGGTTACTAGACTGAAAATTCAAGTCCTCCTCTCTGGACGCCCCCATTCCCCACTAAATCCCCTGATTCTTCCCCCTTGCATTGAAAATGACCCGCTACACAAGCAGTTATTTGATTCCTCTCCCTTTTGCAAATTAGTCACCCTGCCCCCGTAGACTGAACAATAACAGTCTATGCTTTGATGATGTCTTTGAAATAAGCAATTACTTCACTCCTGCAGAATGGTTTGTTTTCATATCTGGACGGTGGCAGGAGTGTAAACAATTGGATATCCCCATTTTATAGATGAAGAAACTGAGACATGCCCAGGGCTGTTTAGGAACAAACACATCTGAGACTGTGTGAACACCTTGATTGTGGCACTTCAACAAAGGGGGCGGCCCCAAAGCCTCCAGCGGCAACAAAATATTGATGGGAAGGCTAACCAGGGCTCTCAGGTGCTGGTCTGGGAGGCCAAACTTCTAGAAAAATTCTACAAGAAAATCTAGATTTCTCCAAGTAATAAAACTGAGGGTGTTTAACCGCATCTCCAAAGGAGGCCTCCCCAGGATCCCTCTGGATAACAATTCCATTGGTGTTTCAACATGATCCAGCTGACAAAATCCCCCATTCCCAAGCAAATCTCCCACACGTGGCTCCTGAACAAAGCAAGGCAGGTCACCTGTACCTTGCGGGCGAGTGGCTCAGGACACGACAACGCACAGCAAAGCAGCCCACACTGCCACTAGGACACAAAATGGTGTGTGTGTCCTCCCAAGGCACAAGAGCACCCAAGGGGGCCTCCTCTTCGAGGAGGTTTCTGGACAAGCAACTTCCACCGCTCTCTGCCCCAAGCCTTAATAAAACGAGAGGGAGAAATCCCCCATAATTTTTATCACTGTTGAGTCGTCAAAATAAAGAAAGCAGAGGTAAGTTGGCTTCCTCCTTTTCCATGTCATAGAGGTTAAGTCAGCCCACCACACAGTTACCTGTCTTTTAAGCCAAACATGAACAATTCCCCCCATAAGTACCCTGATTCCAAAAATCCTAAAATTTATGACATCCCTTTTCAGGAACTGCAGAGACCACGGATGGGGCCCCTCAAACACACACACATAATTAGTGTTTCATCCACCGTTCTTTCTGTAAAGGAATCCGGTAACATAAATATTAATCAAACACGAGAATCTGCCTTTCCAGTCTTGGACCATTATGAGTGCCGGATTGTGATCTTTACCCGTATTTACAGATATTCAAAGGCAGATTCTATCTTGTTAGAACTGTTATAAATGGACGTCTGAGAAATCAACGAGCAAGTTCAGGCAAATATGAAAACCTTCCTGTCCAGGGCTGCCAGCAGCTGAGTTCCCAAGTGTTGAATTTGTTACCTTTTCCATAGGCCTTTCAAAAAAAATAATAAATTGACAAATGCCTTCAGATTCCTCCAGAAGAAAAGCTAGCTGCTCAAAGTTCGGGTTAGCTAAATCTGAAATTTTCTTAAGATCCAACTCTTACTCTAAGTGCCATGAAGGCATTGTTTACAAAATACTTTAGGCTTTGATAGCACAGAAAGTGCAATATTCTGTTACGATTTGGGTCAACCCAAATCATAAATAAAAAATGTATATTATTTTTTTTTAAATTACCTTGACTCTTGCTACAGCAAATATATTGTGTGGTTCATACCTATTTCTGAATAATGGAAAATAGAGACGTGGTTCCAATTCTAGCCTAGAAAAGCTGTCACAGTGAAGGTAAACTTTTAATCTTCTATAGGCAAACAGCATACATTTTTATTTCTGGAGTAACAGCTTTGGGAAAATGTTTGAACATTTTCTTAAGAGCTTTGTGGTAAATACATTGGGCGTCCAAACCACTGCTTTTCTGAGTCTTTAAGGGTCTGTTGGAGTGCTTTAAACAACTGGAGGCCAATTTTGAAGAAGCAAAAATAAAGAGAGACTCCTAGCAAGGTGACCATTTGCATACAAATTCTCTTTGGGGGGGTTATTGTAAGAGAAGTCGGGCTGGAAGAAGGACTGACATTAATTCCCTGTAATTCCACGAGGCTTTGTGTCCCACTCTGGTAGAGGGTTCCATTCCCACACAATTGGGAAAACACTTTTGTTCTTGAGTGTTTTAAAATCCCAGCCCCCAGGAATTCCCTCTAGAAAAGCAGGCTCCCTCTCCTCCCCCACCCGCCACCCCGGGAGAAAAAAAAAACAAAACAAAACAAAACCCTACAAAGAAAACCACTTTGGGACGGGACTGTTTGCCCAGGATGGACACAAAATGCACAAAGAACTCTTTGAGGCTCCCTCCAAACGGGCCTCACCTGGATCCGGGGAAGTGCCGGGCTCAGTCGGGCCAAGGTGGGCTGATGCCGGGCTCGGTCGGGCGCGACCCTTTCAGAGCGTTCGCGGCGGGGCGAAGAGGGGATCCCAGGGCGCCCCCAGGACCCAAGACAAACGCCCAGGAAGGAACGCCAAACAGGCGAGGAGCCCCGCCCCTCGCGCGCTGATTTTGAGGATGGGGCCACTGGCAGGAGTTTTTCAGGGGTCCTGAAATGCAATTCCCCACGCCCGGGAAGGTCACTCGTGCGGTCGCGCGCCTGGGGGTCGGGCAGGAGAGGGCGGGTGGAGGAGGGGCGGACCTGAGCGCACAAAGGGACCCCAGGCCGGCGGGCTCCCCGCCCTTGACCTTGGGTCTCCGCCTCCATCCATCTCCGCCCGCTGCCAGGGAAGGGGGCTGGCCCGGGGCCAAGGGCGAGCTCGCCGGGCTGCGGTGGGGCTGGGGGCCGACAGGGGGCCGCCGGGGGCGGGGAAAAGGGGCTCGGGGGCGGGGGGGGGGGGAAAGATTCGAGGGCTGCAGAATGCTCAGAGGAAACCTGCATTCCAACTCCCCCGGCTCCTTTGGGAGCCGGGTCCCGGGGAGGCTCCGTTTCACTGCACGCCTCCCGCCCTCCAAAGCAAAAGTTGCAGGAATGCACAGAGAAAGCCCCCTCCCCTGGGCTAACCCTACGACTCGCCTGCTCCCCGCCCCCCTCGGACCCGGGCCGAGAGGGGGAGGGGAGCTGTCACGGGAGGAAGAAAGAAGCGCGCCTCTTCGGCGAGGCCAGACGCGGGCAGGGTCAGCTGCGCCCCCGCCCGCCCCTCACCGCCCCGCCCGGGCAGCTGGCCCATTAAGTCCCCGAATTATGCATGGGCCTGGAGCCCCCTCGGCCCTCCCGCCCCAGGAAGACACAATCAACGTGCGCGGCAGGCCTGGGCCGGGAGAGCAGGAGAGACGAGGCGGATGGTCGCCTAGCCGCGCGCCCCGGGGCGCAGGCTGGAGAGGCCGCGGGCAAGTCGGCGAGGCCGGCTGCCTGGAAGGGACCAGGCGCGCCCAAAGGCCAGGAAACGGCGCCTGGGAACCTCCGGCGGGACCGTAGCCGGCGGGGTGGTGGGTGGGCACCGACCGCAGAGGAGGCCCCCGGTGCAATCACGGAGTTGCCTGAGTGTCCGCCTGTTTCCGTGCGGGGTCCGGGAGGTGCGGGCCGCCTCGCGCCCCCACCTGAGCTCTGCACCACACGCCCTGGAAAAGGCCACTGTGCGCCTGGGCTTGGTAGTGAGGGGAGACTTATGGACCCCAACCTTGAAGCCCCCGGGGGCGGAGCCTGAAGTCCCCGGCGGGCGTGGCAGGAGGAGTTCTGCCCCTGCCCCCTCCCACGTGGGAGGGGATGATGTGCTGGGGGTGGCACCGTCGCGGGGGAGGGGAGGAGGCCGGGAAGGGGGAGGGTCGCTGGAGATCCCGGAAGGGGGCAAGATGAGTCTTGCAAGTTGCAACCGTCGGGGCACACGGGAAATTGCATTAGTGGGGAGGCAGGTGGCGCCTGGTTTCATGGGAGCGGGAGAAGTACAGTCGCAGAGTTGGGAGGATTTTGATGTCCGTCTCCCCACCCCTCCCCCATAGTCTTAGAACGCGCCTGAGACCCGAGACCCTGGGCCCTTGGCAGGCCCCCGGGTCTCGCATCCCCACAAAACGCCATTTTCGGTGTCCGGGACCCCGTGCTCCCGCCAGCAAGGCCCCGACCCCAGAGTGCGGAACTTGGTTTGCCGTCTTGGGCCCCGTTTGTTTCGGGAAATGAGTTCCCTCTCTCTTTTCCTTCCCCTCCAAAGCAAAGGCCGGGTCAGGAAAATTACATACTACTTTTTCCCAGCGAATAAAGGCGCCTCCTTTGCAGGGAAAGTTTTACAAGCCAGTGATGTCAATGATGCAAGGAGAAGACCACACTGTTTAGGTTTCTTAACTGGCTGGCTTTGAACTCTTGGTGGGAGGGGGAGAGAATCCACTCTGGCTCCTTTGGAGAACTTAGTTTTGTGGGGTCTACCAACCTCAAACCTTTTAGCCAGTTGCTGGGGTGGGAAGGGGTCATCAAAGGTTTGTCCCGTTTCTCCTTAAGGGAAACAAAGAACCCTAGATGGTTGCTAGACACAGAGCCCGAGACAGGCATTCCGTGGCCCCCAGCCTCAAGGGAGGACCCCCAGAACTCATATGGGGGACTACACTCCCCAGATGCCATGCTCTGCCCTGAAAAGTCTCTAAAACAAAGTCAGTGCTTTCTCCACTACTTTCAAGGATTCCTTTGGTACCTGAAGTCAGGAAAGCAGAACTGTGCATCCTGGACACTGCCACATTGGACAGATGTCCTCACTGGAGCTTCATCACAGTGCAGGCACTGGGGTAGGCTCTGTTCGTGGGGGTTCATCTTGGGTGGGCACTGACCCACGCACCTGTGCACCTTTGAGTCTGGATTTATCTGCTTGCATCTAAGGCAGTGTCCACACTTGCAGCCTTAAGGCAAGGGAAGCTGTGCGGGTACTCAGCCCCCTGGAGTCAAGAGCCCTGATCAAATACTGCCCTGGCCTGGAGAACCAGCTGGCTGTCCTGGGCTGGGGGGGTTCACCCTGCCCTTGGCAGTGCATCTGAATAGCTAGCTGCCTTCTCCTCTCCACACCAGGAATGGGGGGGGGGGCGTTCTGAGTTCTCACCTCCAACAAAAGGCCATTTTGTTAATATTCTTCCACCCCAAAGAGCCTGGGGTCCCAGTTTTCATGCTGGTGGTGGCAGTAGGCACCCATCTCTCATCAAGTGATCACACCTCTCCCCACCAGATCTCCCCCTCACACACTCAGCCCCCCTCCCTCAGCACAGACTCCTCCTTCCTGAGCCACCCCCTCCTCCCACCCCCACCTCCAGATCAAAACCAGCAGACCAGCAGGAGGACTCTAAGGAAACCCACTGAAAAACAAAATAAAAATGAAACTAGAAGCCTTGCCTTCTAGAAAGACCTCCCGGTCCCTGGGTCCAGCTCGGGGGGGGGGCCTCTAAGTCCTGATCACACCCTGCCAGCTGGAGCTCCTCCCTGGACTTAATTTGGGCAAGGCTAACACCCCTACCCCCTTAGGTCACTGGTCACGGCCTAGCAGTGCCTGGGTCAGAGTGGGTTCCGATTTCAGGGGGCCTGAGGTTCATACAATTCGGGAGGTCCTCTTATCAAAAAAATAAATGCCAAACCACATCTACAACATGAGGGACAGTGCCTGGAAGAGGCACAGGAGGGGCCCTGAGCCTAAACTCCGCACCACATCCTTCCAGGGGAATGTTCACGGCTTGAAGCAGAAAGAGACCCTGTTTATCCTTTAGTATGATAGTTTTCATTTCAGCCACCAATTTCTTCAAAGAAAATTTATTTCCTAAACCCAAGAAGTGACAAATGAGGGAAGCTGGTGGGGCTGCTGGGTGGGAGGAGGATTTAGGTAGGAAGCTGGAGCTTACCCCCCACCCCCCTGCCAGGTTCTTGCAGCTGTTGGAAACCACTGGTAGCCCCTTCTCCTATTTCAGCGCAGGAAGCTCGGGCCCAAAGTGGGGGAGGGTCTGCTCAAGGTCACACAGCCTGTCAGCCACAGGGCCTAGACACCACCCCAGGTCTTTGGCCAGAGTCCACCATGCCTGCCCCTCCCCACCCTGCATTCAGTAGGCCCAGCTGCCCCCACCACCTGACCCAACTGGGTAGGAGTCAGCTCCTAACAAGACAACTCCGCACAGACAGCAGTCAACACGGGATCCACAGATGTGGGTAGGACAGGTGGAGGTCCACCGTCCTGCTTCCTTCAGCTCACACTAGACCCCAGGTTCCCATCCTGGTGCTTCACCCTCAGAGAAGAAATCACTCGTGGCCCGGCCAGGAGCAGAAGGCGCCTGGGCCAGCCACAGTTAAATGATCGAATGATCCCCTGGGCCTGGGCTCCCTGTGAAGGTCACAGGCTGGAAATCAGGAGCCTGGTGTCTAGGCACAACTGTGCAGCCAGCTCACAGGGTAAGTATGTGAGGCTCTTAACCTCTCTACGACTCGGTTTCCTCATCTCTGAAATGAAAGGAATAACTGATTTACCACCTTCTCAGGGAGTGTAGGATGAAATGAGGATGCAATACGACCACGCGCAACACTGCCTCGCCACAGGAAAGAGCATGACTGCCGGAGTTCGCAGCCCGGGCCCCTGCTTACCCGCTGTGTGACCCTGGGCAAGTGACTTAACGTCTCTGGGCTTCAGTCTCCTCTTTGGGAATGTGAGCTTGATACCAGCACCTACCACCTCACGGAGGTATTAGGATTAAATCAGTGAAGAGGTGCAAAGCCCTTCAAACAGGGACTGCTACAGAGTTAGTCCTAGTAAGTATGTGTTCAGTTAAAAACCCAAATATGAAAACTCAATCTTTTTTGTTTCTTCAGTGAAAAGATAAACCCGAGGGTGCAGGGGTGACTGGCAGCCTGCCCTATTTATATAGTTTACTGACACAGAGCCCCCTCCTAACAGATTCTAGAGCTAGTGGTGATGCATTAGTCAGGCATGAAAATGAACACACACACAAAAAAGGCAGGCTGTCAAGTGCCTAATAAAAAATTTAAGCCGACTGCTAACTATTTACTGTCAAACTTAAAACCTAATAATAATGATAACAGAGGCTCGGGGGTTGGTTAGGTCCCCCACCTGGGAGCCCCATGCCCTTCCCTCACCCTCTTCCCTAACTTCCCATCCTTTCTGAATGGCTTCTGGAAGCATGGAACCACCTCTATGAATCACAGCTAACGAGGGCCCCAAACCTAAAGGAAACCTAGCAAGGAAAAAAAAAAATTACCCTGTAGCTGATTAGTATTTTTTGTCTTCTTTTTAATTCATAAAACTTTCAATTAAAATTCGGTGCTACAGTCGCACTGGCTGGCTGCTGACACTCCGCAACGGTTTGTGCAGTTCCCGCTGTACCCCAGTCTCTGCTCTCCCTGGGAGGCCGGAAGGGCAGGGACTGCTCACCCCTGCTTACGGCTCAGGACTCTGCCCGGGGAAACGGATCGCCTCAAGTCACAGAACCGGGCGGCCTGGTGTGGCAAAAGGGGCACCTGACTCAAGGTAACTGGGGTCTGGACTCAGCCCCGCCAGTAGCCAGTTACATATGCTCAGGTAAGAATGGGAGGAGGTCCTTAGCGAGGAGACCCTTCCAGCTCAGGCCAGGAGGCCAGAATCTCTGCATGGATCCTTCCCGTGGCTCTCTATTATTAATAACAGCTAACGATCCACAGGAACCTAATACAGGAGTGCGCTGCCTAAATCAAACTTTGTAACCAGCCTGAAAGATAAGGAAGATTATCTCCATCCTACAGGAAACGGGGACTTGGAGAGGTAAACAACTGGCTGAAGGTTATACAACAGGTCATTGGCAAACCCAAAATCCCAGCCCAGATCCATCCATCTGAATTCACATCTTATTGCTTTCTTACCCACCACCCACCTCTCCAGAACCTTCATGAGAAAGCACAGGCCACCATATGAGGAAGGCTACCCACAGACTATGGGTCAAGGCCTCTGAGGGCCTGAGGGCTCCAGGCTGTATCTGCAGAGTCACACCTAGGAAGGCTTCAAAGATCACCTTGGACAGGGTCTGGAGGTGTGCCTGCCCCACCGGCTGGGCCAGCCAGGCAGAGTCAGACGACCCCTCCCTAAAGGCCTCCATTCCCCGTGCCATGCGAGGAAGCCAGGCAGACCCGAGTCTGACTCCACTTTGCTGTGTGATCTTGGGCAAGTCCCTTAACCTCTCTGAGCCTTAGCTCAAAGTGGGGTTAGAAAATATCTATTCCAAAGTGGGATTAGAGGTATCTGTTTCAAGGCTGGTATCTATTTCAAGATGAGATAAACCAAGAAAAGCACCTAAGCACAAATGTGCTTACCAGGTAGGCCCCCTCTTCCCCACCACCTGCCAGCCCTGCCCCGGCTTTGGGGCCAGCCTTACAACGCCCAGCCCCAGGACCACGTCTCTCAGACAGAATACTCCACTATTCCTTGGTGCAGACAGAACTAATAATTAGCTGTCACGATTTAATAATACAAAAAGATAATCCATGCTACAACACACATGGATTTAACTAATCTTAATTTGGAGGCAAAATAACAACACTAAATATATCAAACACAAGTTTTTAAAGACAACCTTCAAGTGGGGTTTATCTCCAGTTTCCAGCACAAGCAAGTTATTTAGTTTCTTCCACTGACCAAGCTAATATTCTCTTTTTCACATTTATTTTATTTATTTTTTAAAGTCTGAAATGCACATTCGCCGAGCAGCATGTAAATCCTCCAGCTGATCAGAAGCCCTTTTCTCCAGCACCATTTGCCTAGCGGTGGGTCACTGGGACCCCAAACCAAGCCCCCGTCTGTGCTCTGCCTGCTATGCTAACCCCCTGCCTCCAGGCACACCCCGGACCCTTCCTCGGTTCCAGATGAAGACGTACAGAGCGGGTGGGGCCATCGCAGCAGGGAACTGCCTGCCACTTCCAGCCCAGGGGGATCTGCCACCTCCTGTCACCCGCTGCCTGTCTCCTGCATTTCTCCAGAAATCTGACATTTGGGGTTTGAGGGGGGAGGACAAAAAGGCAAAAAGGCAAACCTTTGACTGACAGCTGATGGCTCATTCCTCCAGTTATAGCTTCATCTGGTTGTGGAAGGGGTGATAACACGCGAAAACGAATTACCTGTGATCAAGAACCTTCCCTCCAGTGGCTATAAAATGGGGATTCGAAGGAGGAATCAGTGGGAATGCTGAGAGAGATACCCGAGGGAAATTTTCAAGATTCTGACTGAGAAGCCAACACCTCGTGCTGCCAAGCAGGGTCCACACCCTCTTAAAAGCTATTCAAGAAGCTTCCACTTCTCAGGCATCTGGCTGCAGCCGGACCGAGCTAGGTGGGTACTCTCTGGCTCTCGTCGCGGTTCATTCTTGCCATAGGACCGACAAGTGGGGGCAGACGAGGAAACTGAGGCCCAGAAAAGTGAAGTGGCTGGCCTGGGCGGGCCCTGGGACTGCACCCCTCCCCACTGACACCAAAGCCCATGCTCCTCTGATCGCCCTAGGCTCCTCCCCAGAGGGACCCACCATCAGAGCGGCCACCAAAGACAGTAGCAACGTGACCAAACGTGGCTGGGGGGAGGGGGACACACGGCAGTGGTTCTGACGTTGTTTCTGATGGTGGAGTTCCCCGAAGCCAGTGGAAGTTTCTCCCCCAGATCCTGGAAGACCTACATTGGCTACACTACCAGCAGGAAGTGGAGCTGGGGAAACAGCACCGGTAAGGGAGGAAGGCGCTCATCCCTGCAGCAGGCACGCCGTGCACCAGGCAGGCACGCAGCACTTAAATACCACAGTTACTGTTAGATGCGCTCCCCATACGAGGCTACTGCCGCTCAGGAGGTCAGGTCACATGGCCCAAGGCTGGCAGGAGGCAGGGCAGGGCTCAGACGTGCGCTGGGTCCATTCCCACGTGGCAGCACGCGGCCTCCCTGGCACGGACCTCGAACCCCAAACACCCCCAGCCCCCTTCTCCCCAGCCCTCCTTAAGACACCCATCCCGCATAATGCTCCGAGACTCCTGCTCTTTGCAAACCCTGGAACCCATCTCCCCCAGCTCTGCCAGAAGTGGGAGAATGCAGTGGGAAGGGGGCTTAGGAAAGGTAAAGAACTCCTATATAGGCAGACCCGAGCCCCCACCTCGGCTCAACTCCACCCCTCTGTCCCCAGATGGGCCTCAGACACAGGCTCCATGGCCCTGCTCTGCCCACAGCACACAGCCAAGGCGCAGGGCCCCGGGCCACAACCGCACACATCAAGGGCAGGGCAGCTACTGCTCACACCTGGGCCATGTCCCCCAAGGGGGACAGAGCAGCAGCCCAGATGGGCGTCCTCCCACCATGCTCCCCCCACCCTGAGGGGTTCTGTCACCTCGCAGCCAGGGGGATGCTCAGAGCAGGGGAAGAGCAGTAGGTGCTTGTTTATTAAATGAACAAACGAATGAATGAACGAATGCCCTCCAAGATACAAAGCTCCAGGAAGTTCCTCCTTCTACTCTCCTACTTCTCTATCATTAAAAAAAAAAATAAGAATAACAAAAGAAAGAAAAAAATGATGAACTACTCCTTTTATGCCCATCTCCAGACCCCAGTGTCCCAAGGAAAGGGCCGATCCAGGGTCCAGCCCTGGTCCAATGACTGACAGAATTCCAATTCCGATGTCACCCTGCGGGCGCCCTTGGAAGGTGGAAGGGACCCCACCTATTCCACAGGCCAGCCCTGCCCATCCATCTCTGCAGCCCAGCCTCTAGAAGCACTGGGCAGCGAGGAGGGCTGGGACCCGTCTGGACAAGGCTCAGATTGTTGGTTCCCCAAAAGGCATGAGCCACATGGTCACCGCAGGCACCTCCCTTGGGACAGGCAAACCAGAGGCCAAGCCCCAAGAGTTAACAGCCACCTGCTCCCCAGTAACCGGCCCTGGGGACAACAGTGGGGCTCGGACAGGCTGGAGCATCCCTCCCCACCTCGGGTGGGGAGCAGGAACAGGAGAGGCCTGGGCGAGGCCAGCGGTGCCAGGGGCCTGGGCAGCAGCTGTGCGGATTTCCGGAAGCCCGGGTGGAGAAGCGCCTGTGATTCCTGGCCCCCCTCTTAAAATATAAAGACTCAATTATCTTTGAGCAGCTTGCTTTACACATGAATTGACACATTTATTTTACAATAAATAACTGAAAGTTATCTGTGTTTCCTTTACTGTTAATCTACACAGAGAAATAATAAACAGGGCTTGTCTACAAAACTGCAAGTACTGCAGTCCTCAGAATTCAATTAAGCTAAAATAATTAATGCTCCCACCATATTAAATTACTTTATACATTTGAGCCACTGAAGTTTTATTCTTTAATCTTTCCTTTTTTATTAAATAAAAAAAAAGAAGGAAAGAAAGAAAAGTTGGTGCCAAGGCAGGGAGGGGAGAAGCGGAAGGAGGGCCAGCAAGAAGGCACAACGTGCCGCTAGAACGGGATGGTCGTCTTCAGCTGACACAGCATGGAGACTGTTTTGTGCCTTTGATTAAAATAACATTTTAAATGCTTTGAACAAACATATCTCTTTAGACTTCTAAGGGATTATTTTACATATTTCTTCGAGAATGAAGAAATGCATTTGTCCTATTGCTGAACAGAAAAGGCCAAGAATATCTTCCGTCACACATAACATAAAAATACTGTAGGCTGCTGCAGTATTACAACCCGAGAAAAAGGGGCGCGGGGGGGTGTGGGGGGGTGAGGACAAAGCCGCCTTGAAGATTAACTTTGCCTTTTATGAAATCACATCTAGTCGCTTTCTTAAACAAACCTACCCACAATGATCGGCAGCCTCTCGCTGGGAAATACCTTCATCGTGAAACGAGGATTCGGATGGTTTTTGGTGAAAGCAGAATGCCTTTCCATGGAAATATAAGTAGGGACCAGAGTCTCGTGGGCAAGGTCTGTGGTCACTGACGCCGGGTGTTTATTCTACTGGAGGAAAACTGTTCCTCCAGTGTCAAAGAAAAGAAAGGCATGGGGACCCCAACACCACCAACAAAAGGGACCCGGCACCTTTCTGGACGGGAGGCTCCAGCCCTAACGAAGGCAGCATCACTCACATCTGCAGGGAACTCTGAGAAGCCGGGGTTTACATGACCATGGCCCTGAACATGCTGGGCATTTTTCTCAAAGCCCTTGGCAACTTGAGAGCGTGTGAGATGTCACTCTAGCTCAGCAGCCAGAAGGCAAGGCCCACAGGCCAGTAGGACTTGATGGGGTCTCCCCAGCACCTAGCATGTGCCAGCAGGAGTCTGCATCCCAGCACAGTCTCTTCCCAAGAGAGACCTCATTAATTCCATTTGACAGATGGGCAAATTGAGGCAAATTGAAGTCTCACAGTTGCCGAGTGGCTTTGCTGCGTTACCCTGACTGCCTTCTGGGTGATGGGGCTCTCTGGATGGATCTTACCCGTGGGAGCAGGTGCCTTGGGCTACACCAGGCTCACCCCCTCCAAGGAGGAGCACCCAGAGCCTCAGTCCCTCCAGCACCTCCACTAGCTTCCACGCCCAAAACACAGCCGGCACCTACTTGCAGATTGCAGAACCAGAGGGGACCCCTGAGAGGAAATTCCCACCCGCAAAGCACTTACGGAGCCCCTGCTCATTCAGTCCTCACACCAGGCCTGCCAGTATTCCCACTCGCTGTTGACACATAAGGAAACTGAGGCCTGGACTCATGAAGCAGCTTGCCCAGAGCCAACCAGCAGGATGTGACCCCTCGTCTGCACGCCCACGGGTGCCATCTTGCTACAGGACTGGCTGCCGCTTACTGCGGGAACACAGGCCACCCCGGCCCTCTGTCTTGGCCGAGCCTCCCAGGCTCAGAAGTAGGACCAGAAGCAAACACTGTGGCTTGCACAGAGCTCGGGCTCCCTGGAGGAGCCTCTGGCATTCCGTGACCACGGCCCGGCGGGACATGGTGCCACCTCCCTGTGGCCAGAGGACACAACCCAACACCTGTTCTTCAGGTGGTAAAAGTCACCTGTCCAGGCGGTCAGCTGAAAGGGGCGCAGTGCTCCAGCAAGTTCCCGCAAGCCCTTCTCTAGACCTGCCAGAAGGATCGGGCAACAGCAGGAGGGGCCTCTGAGACCAGGGCACCTCTTTTTACAGATGGGAAATGGAGGCCAGAGAGAGGAGGAGGAAGAAATGAGTGCTCCCATTCCTAAGTGCCTACCGGGCCCTGCCTACAGGCCACGTCTCATTAGACCTCACCACAACCCTATGGAGATCGGTCTCACTAGCTCCATTTCACAGATGGAAAAACGGACTTGTCCATGTTGTGAAGAACAGATTCCAACCCAAGACAGTCTGGCTGCACAGCCAGAGACTAAGCCAAGAACACCAGCAAACCGAGGGCCACCCTAGCCTTCCAAATTTCTGTTCTGTACGCCCGGCCGCCTATGGATTAGGCCCCACAACAGAGTCTCATTGCCAAAAGCAAAGCAACCATCGGCCAGCTGTGCCTCTCTGAGCCCCAGGCCTGTCTCCTCCTGAGGGTCACCCAGACAGTGGCCCCTCGGAAAGGGCGAGCCCTGGCTGGTGGTCCTAGCCCGGTAGCCCCTGGGCCCTCCCAGCACCGACACCCAGCACAAAGAGGGGACAGGCGGGTGGCTTCAGGAGGTGGCTTCAGGGCGACCTGGCCAGTGGCAACATTCCATACCTGCAATGTTCTCCTGCTTGGGGCAGATGCCTTTCGTGGGCGAGAGCAGGTGGTCATCTTCATCGGGGGTGACCTGGATCCCGATCTCCACCGGCTCGGACACTTTCCTGAGCTCGGAGCGCGAGGAGGGCGGCGGGCTGCCCTTGTCCAGGCCTTTGTCATAGCAAGCACCCAGGCTGCCGCCACACTGTTTCTTCTTGTGCTCTATAAAAACCAGGATGTCCCCCAGGGGGAAGTTCATCTGACACTGTCCACAGGTGAGCAGGTCAGGGTCGGGGCCACCCACCATCAGCCCCAGGCTGCTGGGCTCCTCTATCTCCAGACCCTCGTCTTCTTCGAGGATGGCGGCCTCCACATGGTCAGCCTCTGCTGGAGAGAGAGAGGAGAAGGGGGCAGAGAAGACAGAGATGGGCTTAGGCAATCGCGGGCACCCAGCGGCCATTCCAACCCTTCCCCACCAAGAGGAGGCCCCTCCGCTGCAGGACACTAGAGGTCACCAAGTCCCCACATGACTCCCGGAGGCCACAGATGGGCAAACTGAGGCTCCGGGAGCAACGTCGCAGCCCATGGAGGTGGTTGCTGAACTGATGCTAAACTTACTGCTCTGTCCTTTATTTGCTGGTGATTCCCACCCCCCAACATAGCATGTAAACGCATCCACGTGTACATAACGCCCGTCCTGCTTTCACAAGAGGCTCAGTGTCACGGGCCCCCGTACTTCAAGCTCGACACGTGTCTCTCCCACTTCACATCATCTGAGAACCACCTGGGGAGCCCCGAACCCCCTGTGCCCAGGCGGCACCCCAGACCAATTACAGCCAGATCCAAACCTCAGATTGTCTTTTTGTTTTTAAGACTCCCCAGGTGATTCCAGTGGGCAGCCAAGGCTGAGAACCGTGCGCCAGAGCCGGTTCACCCTGCTTGGGCTCGATCGGCCGCCCCCTCCCTTCCACGGTTCATTCATGCCCTCCCCATTCATGGGAGCCCTGCTTGCATTCCTCTACCTCAGACCTGGCTGCACACCAGACAAGAAAGTAGAGCCCCAGACGGGCGTCAGGCAGCCAGGCCTTAGGAGAGAAAGAAAGAAGCCCACATGCCCGGAAAGCAACAAGTGAGTGTCGGTTCAAAAAGAAATACTGAAGGAAAAAAAAAAAAAACCCAACAACAACAATGCAGGGGAAGGGACGCTGTTAGTCCGCTCCCTGAAAGAGGGAGCCACTCTCCCGTCAGACACCCTGCTCCTGGTCAGACCGCCATCACTTTGTAGATCTCCCGGCACTCATCAGCTTCCCAATGTCCTTTCTGTTTGTTGGTTTTATTTTTCACTCCCAGAAAAAGAAAAGGAAAAAAAAAAGAAACTCTTCAGACTCCAAAAGCATTTCTTGGCAGACAACAAACCACACTTTCAGTGGGCTGTACATTTTCATATTTCTTTAGCAGCCGATATACTTCCTTTTTTATTTTTTTATTTTGGAGGGGACAGGGGACCCAAATATTTTGAAGCCAGTAAATGCCCCCAACAGCAGCAACCCCCAGGGGGAGAAGGGGAAGACTCGGCCGCCGAAAATGTCATAAATAAGGGGAGTGGACAATTAGGTTGCACATCTCCTCGGGCTCTGAGCAAACTTGGGTTGGAATTTTTCAAGAGCAAACAATGTGGTCGTAGGGCCGGCACGAGGGTTGGGGTGCTGGGAAAAGTCAAGGGTCTGACAACCGAGGAGGCAGGTAAATTTTAAGTTGTACGGTATTTAGTGAGATATAATGAAAACCACAGAGGAACGGAGAGAAGGGATGGATGGGAGGGAAAACACATTCCGGGGCAGTGAAGTTCCCAACGGGCCAGAGCCAAAGAACAGATAATTTAAGGAAAAAAACTCTGTGGCATCTTCTATCTTACATATGAATCCCTGTCCTGTATTTTCTGAACACAGCTTCTTCAGGGCCCGTGGGAATCCGTGCGTGATGCTGAATCTAGGCTGGATATTGTAGAACAGGTGACACGTGTGAGCCACATGTGAGCAGGTCAAGGGCGGCTGGGGAGGAGGTTAGCATTTGAGGTCCTGCTTGTGGCTAGAGACAAGCAGGCTGACTCCTCCGTGAATTACACTTGGACATTCATGAGATCCGTGTCAGGACAAAAACACCCCGAAGATGAGGAAATCCTTAAACCTGTTGTCTCCATACCTCTAACACACACACACACACACCAAAAAAAAAAAAAAAAAAACCTATAAGGTAAGAGAAATGGTTTTCACCAAGCCAGCCCCAGGAACCATTAATTACACTTTAAAAAAGAAATTGGGACTTTATTTTCAAAGGAGGTGGAAGACAATGCTACATAATTAATTTACCAATTTATTTTATGAAAAGATGCTTTGGTATGGTTGAAATGTAATCACAACCCTCATGCTGAACAGTGGTTGTAGGGGGGACCGGATTCCTGTGAACTGTTTGTCAGAATGGAAAAGGTAATTATTCGGTGCTTCTTTTCCTTTTAATGATCTAACATTGAGCAATACTGTTTATATTGAAAAGCTTGCACCTTTAATTACCAATTACATATACATAATTTCAGAGCCAAAGGAGAGGGCTGTGAAAACAGTTCTTTAGAAATATAAGGATGTATTGTGCGCCATTTCTAGAGAAGGAACTCTTAATAAATGGGAGGAGGATGTCAAAATATTGTTTTGTTAAAAAAAAAAAAAAGGAGAGAGGCACAAAGGAAATGAGCTGAAAAGCAAAAAAAAGACAAAATGAAACAGAGAATTCAGAAGGAGCAGGGGCAAGCTCGGTGGTGAGAAGGGCGGCGGTACCTGGTCCTGTCTCAACTGCCACTCGCCCACAGGCCGGGCGCTCCGCTGTGTCACCAAGACGGCCACACTTCCAAGCGTGACCGTCCTCGCTGAAGCACGGGGAGGTGTTTCCTGCCGCTTAATAATTTAATCTTTCTTGTCCTTGTTTTGTTTTGCTTCTCATTAACTTTTTCAGCCCTGCCTGTCCACTCTCCGGGGAGGAGTTCTAGGAAGCACGCAGACCTCCTCTCTGTTGGGAGGCTGTAAGCTACGTAATTTCAATTCATCCTTCTCATTCAAGAGAAACACAGACTAGTTTAAAAATTAGCAAAGGTCACGTAAGCCTGTTCGCAGGCATTCCTGCCTCTCTGCCTTCCATCTTTCGCTGAGGACTTGGTACCAGCACTTTTTTTTTTCTTCTCTCCGTTTTTTTGGTTGTTTTTTGTTTTTCTTGGTGACATCTGGTATTCTTTCCTTTATTTGGCTCTCTCGGCCTTTTCACTTTCCTCCCGCAGCAGGCCCTGTGAGCCCCCGTCACTGAGTTGGAAAGTATCCGAAACCGTTCACTGTGCTGCAGTGGGGATTCCTGCCTCGGCCCCCTGGCAGCCGAGCCCCCCTAGGGGGCCAGGCCCTGCCCCAGGCCCACAGACAGCTCTGAACCCCACCTCCTGGACCCAGGACCCAGGACCTAGCTCGCTGCCTCCAAGGGAGTCCAGGGGCAAAAGAAACAAACAAACAAATCTTTCCTCCCACTGTCAGCGTTGAAAGTAAAACTCAAGATGACAGCGGGTGTTCACCCTACTCCAAGAATGGGGTTTCCTCTCTCCCCTCCCCCGGCGGGGGGGGGGGGCGGGGGGCTCTGGGCTTCATCTAGTGAGTGAGATACTTCACTCAAGAAGGTGGGAACGTCACCCCCAAAGTTCAGGCAGCAGAGGCAGCATGAACCCCTCAACTGTCAAGTTTTGGGTCACAGCGGGTGGACCGAGACAGCTTGCTGAGCCTGGAGGCTCATACTCAGGGCCTTCGGAGACACCCCCAAAGACGGGCTGTGGTTTCATTTCCGCTGGCAGGCGGATACTGAGCTGGGTGTGTGGGGTGCGTGTGTGCGTGTGTGCGCGGCCCTTCTTAGAACTGTATCGATAATGGAAGAAATGAAAGGAGAAAGAGCCACCTGGCCCAGCTCAGAGAAAGGCAAAGTGGGCTGCGCCTGGCCCCCTCAGTACCCTCCCTTCCCTGTCCTTATGGGCACGCGGGGCCCCACGGCCCCACACGGCTCGGAGAACCAGGCCTCTGCGAGGAAGAACCGGAGCAGCCCAAACTGCCACCCAGACATAAGAAAGCACCAGGAAAGAGAAAAGACACATAATAAAAACAGCTTTTTGAGTTCCCAGACCCAACAAACCAGCCCCTCAGGCTGTCTTGTCCGGCAAACTCAAGCCTTAAATAAAGAAGGCAAAGATGAGGTCTTTCCCCTGAGATGATTTCTGCTTTCGTGAAAGGCTCCCCGAGTGTCAGGCGGCCCTGGAAAATATTGCTGCTCTCGCTATTATGAGCCGAATAAAGTACAGGGATTGCTAAAATGTTTGACTCGTTAAGAGGAAAAATGAATGGGTGCAGCAGGCAACTTGCTCAAATGTACAGTATCACGTTGGGGTGGGTTCTGAAATATGAAATCCTAAACCTCATGAACAAATATATATTCTCTCTCTCTCTCTCTCTCTCTCTCTCTCACACACACACACACACACGCAGAGTTAATTTTCTTTTACAACAAAACCGCATTTTATTTACAAGGCTACGCCTCCTCCCAGCTGATAAACGCATTTAGAAGCAATGAAATCAGGGTTCACAAATAATAATGGATATTTGTTGTTAAGTAGATGGGGAAGCACTTGATCCTAAGACAAACTCCCCCAAGCCTGAGCTTGGCTGGGAAGGAATTTGGGGTGGAAGACAGAAATGGAAAGACATCATTAATACCATCCCAGCCAAGCAGCCAACAGGCCCCCCGGCAGCTGCAAAGGCTTAGCATGGCCTTACCTGGCCAGTGATTTCCCCCACACGCAGGGCTCCAAGGGCCCCACCCGCCCTGGTCCATCTGTAACAACTGGCCCTGCACCTGCCCTTTGGCGAATTCCAGCCAAGGGGCCAACCGCCTCCTGTCCCCATAGCACAGTGCGTGTGCATTGCTGCACCCACGGCACACAGGCCCATGTCCCCCTTACCCTGCACTGATTCAAATCCAAATCTCTAACGGCTAAGCCACAGTCCAGGAGAAACATAGGAAGAATTATTGTTTCAGTGCGTGGGTAGGAGAAGGATATGGGGGGAGGGGTGCCAGGCTCTTAAAATCGTGTGCCACCAACGTCACAGCCGCCATCCTGATGCGTACGCATGTTTACAAGAAATGCTCAGCATCCCTCCGCCAGAGCTCTGCATCCGACTGGAGACTTTACACCTGCTTCCTACGAAGACGGAGCCTTTGCCAGCAAGCCCATGCTCACCAATAATCTGCAAAGGGATCTTTTCATTCTCCTCCCCACGAACATTCCGGGAGGGGCTGAGACTCCAGGCGACACTGAACCACCACCAACACGCACACTCGACGGAGCACACCACTTTTCTGAGCTGCCATCAATTTTTAATTTATTGGATCCAAGAGAAAATAACAACCATGGGGAGGGGAAGGGGGAAACGGGTGGATGGGAGAGAGGAGGAATCAATTCTTGGTGGAGAAAATAATCTATGACTAGATGACGCTTAAAGGCACGACAAGAGGTTTTATGAAGTTCTCCGAACATTGGGAATAATGAAGTGCCCAGCAGAGGCGGAGGAGATAAGAGCAGCCCGTCAGCCCAGCGAGGCATGCATTAGGAGGAATGTCCTCACAGGGCCAGGAGGGGATAGAACACATCTGAGGGTGGGAGACACTGTCCGGGCCCCAGCCCCGTTTGGCCACAGAATTCCTGCAGCCAGCAAGGCCTAGGACCACCACTGGCCCTGGGAGGACACAGCCTGGCGTGTGGAAGCAAGCCATGTCATACAGATGAACTCCCTCCCCTGACCACCTGCCCTCTCAGGAGGACGGCGGAGCAGTGCAGCCGGGCCAGGTGTCTCAGAGCTGCTGGCCCAGGCCCCGCACCTCCCTGACACCCTCCAAAGGCCTCCTCCCTACCACCCTCAGAACGGCTGGAAGGAAGGGTGCACACGAGAGCCACCACCCCACGAGGCCCTGTCTGCTCCATGCCAACCACAGCACAAGCCTCAAGTGAAATTGTCAAGATTTCTGGCGCCCGGGTGGAAGGCAGGGAGAAGCCCGTGGGCACATGACCTTGTCAGCAACCGATGGAAATGACCTGGGGTCTGGCTGAGGGGGTCTGCAGGGGAAGGCCTGAGCCTGGCCGGCATTCCAGGAAGGCGGGGATTCCTGATCCCTGGGAGGTGGTGTGGGGTGCAGGAGGAACCTCAGTCACATAGCCTAGTGGCAGACTCTGGAAGGGAAAGTCTGACAGTGGGAGAAAGACCCCATATATACATGTTGCCCTACACACCCCAGCCTGGTTTCAGGATACTTTGGCATATTAAGAGTAGCTCCTTGAAAAATACTTACTCGAGCCATGGACTGTCCAACCCTCCCTTCCCCACACTGCATCCACTTCTCTAGAATTCCAAAAACTGAGCTCAAGGGGCCTGTTCTCACCCATTCAAAAGCAGAAAAAAAGGCCAAATGAATAAGGAAAACGGCGTTCAGGTGCATTCACAGATCCTGTCCATTACTAAGAGGTTACTAATAAAAAGCCAAGTCCACAAAACCAAAGAATAGAGTGACCTATGTTTTGATAAATAAAATAGTTGCTTTAAAGGAAAAAAAAAAGAAAAGATTTACCACCATAGAAACCCTTCCAAGCACGTTCAGCAGAGTCCACAAAGCTGCAAATGCCTTAAATCTTCAGAGCCACAACAGGGCTCGTAATGACGGGATATAAAAGCACTCTTTGAGGCCAAATGAAGAGATTTGTTTTATTTAATGCTGTGCTTTTTTCAAAGGTGCTAAGTGGAAGAGAAAAAGGATCCTCCATACAGGACACCGGACTGCAAACCTTTCACTGGAGGACATCCTCTGAGGTTGGCAACAAAATAGCAAGGACACAAGCCATTTCAGTATCTCCCGCCCAAGGTAGAAATTTAAACATGACCTCATTAAAAAAAAAAAAAAAAAAAAAAAAAAAATCCTAGCAGCACGTCCATTTCTGAAGCACACGTTAATCACGATAACATTGGAATTCAACTTTCTTGAGTCATTTTTGCATGTTGTCTTAGTAGAGAACTCATCAGAACATCCGCAAACGTATTTCTATTTCAGTGGAAGGGGGTCATAAAAAAGTTGTGTACAACAGAGGCTTTTTTATTTTTTACTTTGAAGTTACTTAATTTTGTGTGGTCTGGCATTTCATTATAGTTAAAATAGCTCAGGCTGGCTAATTCAACACCCAAGCAGATTATCAGCTCTCTTGGAAATAAAGAATGAATTTCTTGAATTTCAGCAACTGCACAAAAGACTTGCATATGTCAAAATGCCGGACGAAAAGTCCCGGTGAATGTAGCACCATTAATCAAACCTCGATCTGGTGTCACTCTTGCCAGTAAAAACGATGTTGTTCCTCTCCCCCCGCCCCCCCCCCCCCCCCACTGGCTCCAGCAGAAGATGCTAGAAGTGTGAAGAAGTGTGTCCCTCCACTTTCGTGGGTATCCAAATAGCCTACTATTGGCATTTTGTATACACGCCTTGGGGACACTACTGCTCAAGAGAGGCAGTCAACAAACGGCTTTTCTAGGGGAGGGGGAGGGAAATGGGGACCAGAACGTGAGCAGGTCTCACGGGCATCTGGCTCCCTGGGAAAGAAGAGACATATGTGGGAGTGGGGAGCAGGGTGAAGGTGGAGGGGGCAGAACACCGAGGACCCCAGACCCAGTTGTGGGAGTAAATAAAGAAGTGACAAAGCCATACTCAGAGCAGTTCTATGACAGACATTCATTCCCGGTTCTCTTCTGAGCCCTCTCCCCGTTAAAAAAATCTGTCAGTGTGCCTACAGCTAACACCACCTTCAGAGAAGGAGGCTCCGGCGGCATCAGTCTCTTGACCGTGTGGTGCTAGGTGCGGTCCCCAGAGAGCATTTATTTCTCCTTGTCCTCCCAGCTGTGACCCCCCCCCCAAACCTGGAGTCCCAAGTCCTTGGAGAGCTTCAGCTAAAGGTAGGCCCTAACCAGACAGCCAGAGGGGTCTCCCTCAAGCCGCAGGGGAGGCAGGAGGCAGCCTCCAAAGGTCAAGAACCCCATCTCTACCCTCCCCACATGTACTGTTTTTGTGAAGCATCGTCATATCTGTGGTCTGTGTTTAGTTACAGCTTGTGAGACTCTCCCAAGTTCCAAGGCAAAGGATTGGGGATTTCTAAAGTGAATTTTTTTAACGGTTTTCTACAGGCCAAAGGCCACTGCCCAGCCCAAGGCTGCGAGGTGACTGTGCCACTTCATCTCTTGAGTTGTCAAATGAGCTCGCTGCCGCGATATGCTTAGAACTGGCTCAATTCAAACATTAAATGAAGTAGAGAAATCATCAGATAAATTGCTGGCCCTCTGTACTGGAGAGTGAAGGCTCTTTCTCAGCTGATGACAGCACTAGGCTTTTGTCTGACCTAATTTATTTCTCTTTCAGGTTAGAATAAAGCACTCTTTCCTGTCTCAGGGCAACCTCTCCTGCCCATATATTGAACTCAAGCATAAGACTCGAGGTTAACTGTGCTGTCTGCAGATTTCTTGAACTTGGAGAAGACATTATAGATCCAGAAATCCCATGATCAAAAGCATACATATTCCCCAGCACTAAATTACACGTTTAGGAGAGAAAGAGTCTCATTAAAAGCCATCCATTAAGGGCACTGTTTGGGGTGAAAGGTATTAGCAACGCTGGGTCTAGCAAGCCTATACTCCTTCCAAACAAAGTTTTACACGTTATTTGAGTTGGCATTTGATATCTTTGGGGAATGGTGCTATTTCCCTTAGTACAGTGGGAACATTACCTAATAAATGGAATTGAGAATCCAAGTGTTATAAAACCTGAGCTAAAAGGATTTCCATTCATCAAGATGTTTTAGGAATATGACTCCCAAAAGCAGGGATTCTTGACTGTTCCCTGGGTCTGTGACATGCAACACAGAAACGGACAAAATGATGTATGCTCTTCCCAGACCTCCCTCGTTCCATTGCGAATGCCTTAACAGCCTAATGGGATTTTCAGAAAGTCAAGACCACAGACTCATAGGGGAAAACACACCCATTCAAAACTAACCATTTTAATTGTTGAAAAAGCAGGAAAAGAAGAGAAAAAAAGAAAAATGCCCCCATCTGCCTAGTGAGGGCTTGTAAATCAATGCCAATAGCTTGAAAATAGATTTCTCAAACTTATATTCTCATTTTGTCCTGCTCGAATCTCTGCAGGAAAATCAATATTACAACTTCACACTTAAGACATTTTGCAGCAAGGCAAGCTGCCTCGGCTGCTGATGGAAGCCCGTTCCTGGCCCATTGTAGCGAAGGCGCCAAGCCATGACACGGGCACCGAGCTCCCCCTAGCTGCCAAGTGGCACCAGGCGCGGCTCGGCGTTTCAGGCTTGCCATCAACCAAAAGCCAATTCAACTGAAAGTTTATTTTGGAAAGTATTTTATCACAACAAGCAACAGAGAATGCAAAGCGATCAAGGAAGGAGATGAAAAGGAAAAAGGGAAGGCCTGGTGCAAGACGTGTTCTAAGCTAAAAGACAGCGCCAAGAGCTTGAGACTGATAAGGCGCTAGAAACTGGTGCTCTCTACAGTCGGAAGCTGATATCTGTAAACGAACTGTTCCGCATGCTTCCATCTCACCTGAGACATACCGCTAATTACTGTCAGATGCACCCAAAGCTGGCCTTTCTCTTCAGTCGGTGAGACCCCTGGAGTCCTGCACCGTGGTCAGCAAAGCGCCACACCCAGCCATCTGACCTCAGCCTCCCCCCATGTTCCTAAGGCCGGCTTCACCAAAGTAACTGCATTCACTCTAGCACTTGAGAAATGACTCGGTTTTCTTGTACAAAACATTCTGGAGGCCACACAAAAAATCGCCAAGGCCAAGGCATAGGGAAATAGCAAGCTCCCACCCTCAAAGAAAGGAATATACATATGTACATAATATTCAGGGAGGGAAAGAATACCCTTTAAAAATATTAAGGGTTGTTAAAATACGCTCACGGCTGTTTTTCTCTCAGGTGTGAATTACAAATGAATAAAATCAGCCTGGCATAACACCTTTGATGAACACATTTTTATTCTCCCGTGGAATCAGAGCAGCTGACTTATATCACACTTCTAATGATATGGGGTTCCCTTCTGTGCAGAAGGGAGACAAACTTCACTCTCCCCCCAACTACCCCCCCAAAAAGAGGGGCCCATGTCTTATGAAATTTATCGGAGGCCCAATCTTGAAATATTGTGGACAACTGGAGATACACTATACCCCAGAGAGTTAAGGTCATTGTGAACCCAGCCGCCTCCAAAACACACAGCTATATAGCAAAACCCAATTTAAAAGGCAACCGTGAAATTAACACAGTTAGCCTAACTTCCGTGTCAAACCTTGGGTCTCTAGTTGTTTTGCAAAATTGTGAATTCGTACAGAAAATTACTGATCTTCCAAGGAAACCTGTTGGTAGGTTGTTGAAAAAAATCACCTTTGCTAGGGTTGTATAATTTACCAGGGACATCTTAGTTTCTTCGGAAAGCCTCAGAGCTCCTTCGTGGACCAGACTTCATTTCAATTTCCCCTACTCTCCCTGTCTGGCACTGCGGGCTCAGCGCCCTTCCCTCTGCCTGGTCAGCCACTGCCCCTCTTCCTCCCTCCTCACTATTGTCACTGTTGTCTTGTGTTTGTTTTTATTAATAGCTGTGTCTGTCGTCCTCCCATTCTAAAAGCCATATCCATCTGGGTCAAACATTTTGAAACAAACCAGAAGCCCAGGTTTTCATCCCCAGCTGTCTCCCACCCTGTTTTATACTTCTCTTCTCTCTGGCCCTGTCTGTACATTTAACAAGGCTCACTATAGAGCTCTTCTCTAATGTCCCCCACCCCAAGATTGTTTGCTGTTTGTGTGCTCTTCCTGTCTCCCAGACCAGCAGTCATCCTAAGTTACATTGTCTCTAAAGAACCAGGGGCTGCCACCCCACCGAAGCTGCACCACACTTTGGGTAGTTTCTTTCGCATTTAAAATCTAGAATGTGAACCCCGGGGTCAGGGCTGTGATAGCACTCGTTTTTTGCTGGCCAGGGCTCCAGAGCACCCTAAAGCCACGACTCCTGCATCCCTGTGGAGAGGCACTTCCACGGGCCATGCAGCCTCAACTGCAGCCAGTTCTTGCCATCCCCCTGCCCGCACTCCTACCTCCCAGGCGACACAGGACAGACAGAGAAGCCAGCTGCTTTTTTATAATAAATAGCCTTGTCTGAAAACTGGTTGGACCACTCTCCCTGCTTGACCCCCTGCACATGCCCTGGGCTCCATGTGCCCCTGAAAGGCAGGCGAGATTTCCTCTGCCCCTGCCTCCTCCTCTGCCTCCAACCTCCTCACCTCTTCTCCTTTGCCTCTCTCTTCTCCCTCCCTCCCTGCTCCAGGGGCAGCGGCTTTTCCCCAGCACCGTTCCGAGCAAGGCTGAGCGACAGAGGGGACAAATGAAGGATGGAAGGATGTTGCACCAGGCACGCCTTGTCCCCCACAACCAGCTGCCACCAGTCCTTCTGGCCAGGGCTTTCTCTTGATGTCCCAGGAATGCCAGAGGGGGAGAGAGCAAAAGCAAAGCAACCCTACCTGCTTCTTCCCCGCCCCCCCCCCCCCCCACACAACTGCAAACACCCCGGGCTCCTTTCCCCGCTTCCAGCTTGGCAATGCAGCCCTGACAACTCCCCCTTCCCCACCCCCCCCAACTTCCCCCTCCTCAAAAACAACCCTGGCAATTATACAGAGACTATGAGGGGCAAACTGCCTCCCAGAGAAACTAACCTCTGCAAATATAGACATTGTAACAACCAGTACACCATCTAAAGGGGGTGGGGGTGTGGAGGGCTAAGGGACGGCTTCGGCTTGGTAAAGGATGAAATGTCAACGGGCCAAAAGGACCTTGATCAAACCAGGCTCAAATCTGGTTGTAAAACATTTTGTTTAAAAGGCAACCAGTGAGTCTTCTTTGATGTTACAATGGCGAAAAATAAAAGAGAAGTTCTCTTCCCTCCCTCCAAAAACGCATCCCTCTCCCTAGGCGAAGCCCACTTTAAAATCTATTCCCTTCCCCAAAAAACAATAATAAATCCACAAATTCTTACTAATGTATCTGCTGCAACAAAGGAGAGGTGGCAGCGGCAATGCTCCGAGCAGATGGCTCCTATGCTGGGTGTTCAGGGGAGGGGAGAGCCCCTTTATATATTTATTTATTTATTTAAATTTTTTAAAATATAACATAAATATTCGGCTCTCGGCCGCCCCACAGCCAGTCCTAGGCTGCGGCTGGGCGCGCAGCCCTCTCCAGCTCCGCGCGGGCTGCCCGGCCCCAGCCCGACGAGGCGCTTGGAGGACTGCAGGAACACAACCTGCCCACGGTCTCGATGGCACCCAGAGGATGTTTTATTACTATTGCAATTAAAAAGAAAAAAAAAAAAGCAACGGCGACCTAGGCACCGCGAGAGAAAGGACCACGGGGAGATGTTCGCGCGCCGAGAAGCAGCGGCCCCGCGGGCTGCGCCGGGCAGGGAGCGCGCTGCGAGCCGACCTTCCCGTGCAACTGTGCGGGTACTCGGGGCGAGCTCCCCTGCAAACACCGTACCTGGCCGGCTCGCGCTTGCTTTTTCCCTTTTCTAAATAAACCCAACTCGGGCGCTGGAAGCTGCTGAGTCTCTGCCCCGCTGCCTGACTTTGCCTGCCCGGCCACTTGCTTGAAATCCACACGATTTCAGCCGGTGGATTTCCACTGCGACCTGCCTTGTTTATTTAGAGAAGGAAGATGAAAGATACGGAGATAGAAAGATGGGTAGGAGATTGATAGGTCTCTCTCCTTTTTTTTTTTCTTTCTTCTTTCTTCTTTTTATTTTTTCCCTCTATTTTACAAGCACATCCCTGTCTTCCTAATCCTAGCTGACAATCCTTCTTTTTCCCCGTGGCGGGGCTTTTTCATCAGCCCCCAACCCCCCACCTTTTTTTTTTTTTTTTTTTTTTTTTTTTTTAGAGTGGGGGATAGAAGACAAGATCATCCCAGGAGACAGACGGAGGTGGGGAAATGGGGGTGGGGGCATGAGCCCAGCAAACAGCCGCGCAGCTGGATTCTTTTGCAAATAGCAGGAGGAGAGGAGAGAAAGGCGGCGGCAGAATCCTAGGACCGGCGTGGTCGGCGCCCTGCCCGGGCGGGTGCAGCGACCGGGGACCCGGAGCCGGCGGCCGCCACTCGCCCCGCGTCTCTCCTAGGCCGGAGCGCACCCCGCTCTCCTCCGCCCGCGCCGTCAGCGCGGACCCACGCGCTCGCCAACTTTTCCCCACTTCCCGGCTCCCCCCTCCCCCTCCACTCCCCCAGCCCCCTCCCCCTCCTCTCCAAACCCCGCCACCAGCGCCGCCGCCGCCACACACGCCGCTCGGAGGGGCGAGCGTCCAGCCGGGCTCCGCGTGCACACACACCTCCTCCAGCCTGCGCGCCCCCTCCCCGGCCCGGAACCCGCTCCGCAGGCCCTCGAACCCGAAGCGCGTCTGAGTGCGCACCGCTCCGACTCCCAGGGCTGCAAAGAAACTTTCCTATGCCCCCCCAGCCCCCCCCTCCGTCCCATACTCTGGGCCGCCGCCGCTGCCTCTGCGAGTCCGCGGGCGGCCCCGGCGCTCGGCCCGGCTCTGTGTACCCAGCCCCGGGCACCCGGAGCCCCATCCTCCGGCCCCTGGTGCGCACGCCGCAGACACTTACGGGTGATGAGCTCCCTCTGGGACAAGTGCTGCGGGTTGCCCTGTTTGCGGCGGGACATTGCCCCGGCATCTATTCTGGCATCGCCCGGAGAGCTGCACTGATGGGGGGAGCCGGGGGAGGGGGTCCGAGCCGCCGCCGCTGCCGCTGCCTCCGCCGCCGCGCCTCCTCGCCTCCTCTTCTGCCTGGGTTGGTGTTTTGTTTTTTTTTACCCCCTTCCTCTCTTGCCCTCTCTTCCTCCTCTTCTTCTTCTGTATTTTGCTCTTTCTTCTATGCTGTTTTTTGCTTTGTTTGCAAAAAGAAAAAGAGAAGGAAAAAAAGGAAAGAAAAATCTCTCGATCTAAAATAGGAGAAAGAGGCAAAAAAAAAAATCTGCTGTTGCTTGCCGCGGACTGGCTGGTTTCTTTAAAAATATATTCTTTTGAAGGAAAAAATTCGCTTACACTTCTTCAAACTGCTTGGCCTCCTGGACTTCCAAATGTCTTCTTGAACTTAACCGGATTTTGCACCGGCTCCTGACACTTTCTTTCAGGCTCTGGTAGGTGGAAAGCGCACTTCTACCAGGAGGGGGGGTGGGGGAGAAAAAAATGCAAACAAATAAAAAAAAAAGAAGAAGAAAAAGAAAAAAAAAGCAAAGAAAACTTGGGGACTTGTCTCGTACCCCCTCACCCCGCCCCCTCAAAAAACCCAAAGCAATGTAAAACTGCCCCGGTTCGGTTGTTTCTGGGCTTTCTGCGGGCTGCCTGTTTTTTTCTCGGAGACTGACCCTTCCGAGGCTCTGGGGGGACTCCAGGAGCGGCTCCTTCCCAGTTCACCTGGCAGGCTGGCGCCGGCCGGAGAAGCTGCCGGCTCCCCGCGAGCGCTCCCCAGCGCTCCCCTGGCGCCGCGGGCCCGGGGGGAGCGGGGCTGAGGGGCGGCTCGCCCAGTGCGCCTGGGTCGGTGCGGGCGCGGACTGGGAGCTATAGATTGCAACGTGAAGATGGCGGAGTCCGGGTTCTCTGGGAGCTCTCGGTCTCTCTATGGCTGGGGCTGCCTCTGTACAATGGGATAAAATTCAAGTTCAAGTGCGGACGTGACGTTTAATCTGCACTAGAGACAAAAAGACCCAGAGAGTCGGAGCACTGGGGGCGACTAGCGGTGGCTTTTTAACATTGTACCCTGTAAGAGAACAAGAAAGCACACAGAGACACACTCGCGCGCGCGCGCGCGCGCGCGCACACACACACACACTCGCCCGTGCGCACACCCGCAGTCCAGGCCGGCCACACGTGCAAACAGCGTTTTTGTGCGCTCCTCTTCTCCCTGTGCACTGGCAGCGCAAAAGGGGGGGGGGAGGAGGAGATTTTTAAATAAAAGAAAATCCTCTTCATCCCTCCTCCCCTCCTGGGAGCAGGACCCCCTGAGAAGGGAGGAGGAGAGCTGAGTGCGTGGAAGTAAGTTGAATCAACCCAAGTCCCCACCCACCCATCCAAAAGCTCTTCTGGATTGAAAGGGGGAGGGGCTGTGTAAAAGGATTGGGGTCGACACGGGGACTGGGGGCGATGGCCGGTTTGTTTCTCCTCGCTGGAGGAGTAGCTTGTTTGGTTTTACTTTTGTTTTATTGGGGGGTCGGGGTTAAACTTCCAAAAAGTGCCTCCACAGAAATCTTGATATTACAAACTCTGGGAGAGCCAAGTGGACAAAATAAAAGATACTGAGAGAAGGAAAGAATTAAGAGCACAATCGGGGGAAGGGGAACTTGAGACCTTGTGTGAGTCCCATTCCGGAAGAAATAGTCATCCAAGTCTGTGCGCTCCCCCCATTAACTCCTTGGGATCAAACACGGATCCCGTCCCCGGAGGCCGGGGTCTGTGGGAGGCGTGGGGTAAGGAGACAGGAGTGCTCCGCGTGGGAGAGGGACTTGCACGGGCTGACCCAGAAGTGGGCGTGGTCAGATGTCTGAAGATACTCGTGCGGGGGACTCCCTCAGGTCCCCCAGTCCCCTCTCGCCCCCATGACAATTACTGAAACCTGGAAGTAACGTGCCCCCCCCACACCCCCCCACCTCCAGTGTGCCTCCGCCCAGGGCAGGACTTGAAATCGCCCGTCAGACTGGGAAGGACATAGCTGCCTTGTCAGCCGTTTGATCTCCAGCCGGCGAGGACAAGAGGAGTTGTGGGGGCCTGTCCGTGGCCTGGGGACAAGGCCAGGCCGCAGCCGCGTGGACATCTCCCCCACCCCGCGCCCCGTCCCTCCCCAGGCCGCGGCCAACTTCGTCTGTTTGATGACCTGCCCCATGACTGGGCGCGCTGGACCCCTCTCCCATCTCAGGGTTCCTCTGGTCTGGGCCAGGAGGCGGCCAGGGCGGGTCGGGGCCTGGCTCAGGGCTGGGCTTCGCCGGCGAGCCCAGCTGCACCCACCCCACCCCGCCCCCAGGCCAGGCTCTGGCGGCTTCACTCAAGCGAGTGGCTGGGCGGTGACGCCTCCGGGCGCGCCGCCTCCCTCGGGTCCTTTTCCTTGGGGGACACATGGAGTTTTTGCTCGCCCCCAAGGTCTTGGGTGGGGCGAAGGTACCAACAACTTAGAGCGCAGTGAGAAGAGAAAGAACTCCCTGCCCAAACCAACCCCCCCTTCCAAAATTTAATAACAATAAAATGTGCCCTAGCATGCAATTTTGCGGACAGGGCTGCAGGGTCGGCGTCCGAGGAGGTGGGGACTGGGCAGGGAGGGGTTGGGTAGGAGTCGGCATTCCCCCCACCTCGACTACACACAGCTGCCCACCACCCCCACCCACACCCCACCTCCAAGTGGTCCAAAGTCCAGAAGCACCTCTCCCTCTCCCCATCTAGCCCCACGGTGAAAATCTTTCCAGGAAAGTGGCCTAAGTAAGAAAAAATGCTCACGCGCACCTTTAATAAACTTCTTAAGAAAACCACAAACTGGTCATCCCAACCTGCCCACTCCTAAATTTGGGAGGGCTGTCAGCTCTCTGCCTGAGAACTGGCACTGTGAAGTCCAGAAAGGGCCAGCGTTTTGCCCAAGGTCACACAGCGCCGGGGGCAGGTCTGACTCAAATCGCCGCGGCATGCCTGTTGCCCGGCTCCGCCGGCAGTCCGGCACCCAAAATCCCAACCTGCGACCCCGGGCCTTGGACGTTGATTACAAGGCCTGGGGACCTGGTCTGTGGCCTGGGGGAATGCGACAGCCCCCCTCAAGAAAGGGGGCCCCTCCGCGTACAGCGCAGGACACTCAGGAACTCCGCTGTAGCTCGGGCGGCGGGGTCTGCGGAGGGGGCACCCCTGCCCCACCCCTGGCAGGAAGTAGCGGGCAGGGGGCGGCGCGGGTCGCGACGGACCCGGGGAGCACTTCCTCATTGGCCCCGCGCTGCCCCGACGGCGGGAAGAGGGACGCGCGGGCGGGCCGGCGCAGGGCCGGACACGCCGCCACCCGCCGGCGCGCTCCACCTCGCGGCGGCCGGGGAGAGGCCGCCCTGCCCCTGCCCAGCCCTGCGCTGGCCCCCTCGCCCTCTCCTCCCCCTCCTCCTCCCCCTCCTCCCCTTCCTCCCTTTCCTCCTTCGCCGCCGCCTCCTCCTCCTCCTCCTCCTCGCCCGAGAGGCGGCCGGGTGCAGGCAGCGAGCAATCCCAGCTGCTGCTCCAGTCTCCTTTTTTTCCCTTTGCCCGTCTGGCACGGGCATCATTAGCGCTGAAAGCTGTTAATGTCTGGTCTCACAGCTCCCCCTTTAGTCTTGCTGCGCTCTCTGTCTCGCATTCCACGCCGGATCAATAGCCGCCTCTCCCCCGACCTTAACCTCTCCCTCGACCCCGCCTGGCTTTGGCAGCTGGCCCCCAGTAATATGTCCCCTCTCTTGATGCCCAGACAACAGACAGGCGACGCGGGAACGGGTGGCGGAGGTTGGGCCTTACTCTTTACTCAGGACCCTAGACTGGCAGGGTGTCCAGTACCCTTCTGAGAAGGTCACTGCACACACACACACACACACACACACAGGCGCGCGCGCGCGCGCGCTCCCACCCCACCCCTTGATCTACCAAACCTTTGTATAGAATAAAAGTCACTCCCATCCCCAAAAACAGGGGAAGTGTGTGTGTGTGTGTGTGTGTGTGTGTGTGTGTGTGCAGGTGCTTAACATAGGAAAATATAAAAAGTACAGTACAAATGTGCTCCTGAAGTAATATTACAATACCTCAGACTCATTTCTCCACCACCTGCTGTAGGCCTACTATGTGCCTGGCTCAGAACTGGGGTCTTGTGCAGACTGGAATCAGAAGGAAAGAAATGCCATATTTTCTGCACTATCTAAAAGAAAGAAAAGAAAAAAAGAAACAGCAGATGTCAAAAAGCTTTTTGAACTCACAAATATTTCCCTGCTCTTCTTTTTCTAGCTTCACAGTGCATTCCAGCAGATAATCCCTCATATTCTCAGTGTCTTTAAATTTCTTTATAGAGGAGTAGCTCAGAAATCATAAATCATTTCATCAAATCAGAGTGCATTTTTATTAACCTCGTGTGGGGTTCTGATTCCCTGCGTGTGCTGCGTGTCGCACTCCATGCAGTGGGGACAGATTAAACAGACACGTGACCCCCTAAGCCAGGCTTCTTGTTTGAAATTCTTTGAATGATTCTCAATATTTAGCTCTTAGCTGAGGTGGGGCTCTATTTGAGATCCTACAATGTTATCTTTGCCTTCTGAACGGTTATATTTTATATGTCTTTGCAAAAATCTGGAAAGAACCAAGATAAGTAGTGTCAATAGAAATGGGAACTCCCAATGTTTCTGCAGAAAAAAAATCCACATTTCATTTGTTTTTTTTTTAAACAGGGATCCACCCCTCTAAAATGTAGTCAAATAACTTTGTAGCAATATAAAAACTGAGGAACACATCTTACCAAATTACTTTGGGCTTCATTTCTGGTGCTTAAAAAGAAAAAAAAAATCTGCAAAGGCAAATTTTTTATACTCATAGGTGTAGGGCGAACTCAGAAGCAAACTGCCTGTTAATTTCTGTACCTCAGGATCTATAAACACTATTGACTGTGAAGATGAGGTTAAATAAAATGCACCAATCTGATCAGTGGACTGACTTGTTTTCACTTTTGAGGAAACTGTAATGGAGGTACTAAGCAAATCATGTTAATATGCATATTAATAAGGCTCTCAAGATGGCCCTTATCTTCTTCCTTACACTTCTAGAATCTCTAGGAGCTCTCCAATCCAGAAGCATAAAAAGACGGAAAGAGGCCTTTTGCGCTTCCTGATATATCTTCTACAATTATTTTAAGCCATTTCTGAAAATTATGGCAAATTTCTAAATGCCATAAGGACTCAATTAAGGCTGTGCTGGATTTGGAGGGGTTTTTTGCATTGTCACTTTATAGCAGAGGCAGGACCACAAAACTTGCCTTCTAGCAATTGTTTGGTTGATTCTCTCCATGTAATGACTTTAGCAACACTGCTTTTGTTAAAACATGATTATCATTGCACCTTATTTGTTTCTGCAAGTAACACTTGGGCTTGATACCATGGTAGATTTCTGACTATTGCTTTAAGGACATGAGGCACAGGTAAGTTCTAGGAAAACTAAGAGGCATCATTGCCTGCTGTCTTTATAGCTGCAGCCTGCAGGGGGTTAAACCAAAGTCACTGTTCCTGAATCATGTATTATTTTCCTTAAAAATACTTACCCAACTCTCCGTATATGAAAAAGACTCACACCCACATTGAATGTTCCTAGCTCTGTCCCTGTCATCAGAAATGATATTGAATGGCTCAGTACTAGGGGATCTGGAACTATTTCTACTGCTTTCTCACCTCATTTGGAATTTTCTTGCCTTGCTAATTTTAATTCTGAGTCATCAATTCAAATTTGGTAGGGACTGGCATCACCCAGTTGGTCGACTTGGGAAAAAATATTGTTCACAAAGACGATCAAACTCCATCAAATCCCACCCCCTACCCCCACGTACGCAGAGATAAGAGTGGCTGAGTGTGTGTGTGTGTGTGTGTGTGTGTGTGTGTGTGTTGCACAGAAAGGGTCTCTCTGCTGCTTTTCCTCTAGTCACTGAGTCTACAAATTGTGTAACTGAAAATGCAAAACATACATGTGTGTGCGCACACACATATGCTAGTTTGAATCCAGCGGTCTAGTTACCGTCCATCTACCCTATTTGGGGCATAGACAAGGAAGAGAAAGAGAGTTGAAATGCTTCAGTTGGGGAAAGAACCGGGATCCGGAAGGGAATTTTCAGTTCTGAGTCTGGCTGTCAGCCACTGCCATGAGGACCGGCACTACAGTGAGGTGTCTGGTGATAGGAAACGGGGAGGGGGGAGGGATGGAGGCAATAGTGGGCACCTTCCTAACAAGGGTTTTATGAGGCTGTGAGGATTAATTAGTTTGTATCCTTAAGCAGTTTGAGAAAGAGGAAGTTTCGATGAACGCTAAACTGGAGTCGTAGGTGAGTGTGACTCAGTTGCAAGCTCTGCCCCCACCCCCAAATCCCAGGTTCTGAAAACTCCTGTCTGAGCTGTGATGCTCTCTACAAAGGAAGTGGTGGAAAGGGAAGTGAGGGGGAAGTCCTCGCTTAGGGAAAAACAGAGAAGGGGAGAGAGGCATGAGTCAGGCTAGCATCCCTCTGAAGGCACAGCTAATGATAATGCTGCAAGGGGGCGCTTACCAAAAAATAAAAATAAGAACCAGCCAACACCTTGCTTCAGATATGCCTTCCAGAGCTGGAAAAGAAAAGGGGATCTGGGAGGTCTCATCTGTTGTTTTGTAGTTTCAGAAACAGCCAGGAATGCTTTCGAGTGAATTCAACAAAGGTACTTTGTATCCTAGAAAACACTTAAGTGGCTTCCCCTCTGTTTAATAGAGAAGGGTTCAGGGTGCAAGATGACAAACAAGCCTCTACAATACAAAGTTTGAACTGCAGGCACATAATTGGGGATGGAATAATATATCCAACATACGTGGAAGTTATAAAAGTTGCTTCATTGTGGGCATATTAAAACATTGCATGTGCTTGAAGACGCACTTTCGGCTCAATTTACAAGGCAGACAATTTGCTACAACAAAAGATAATTAATGCCACCCAGGGAAAACCGAGATGCTGGGTTGCTGTGCATTCTGGTATTAGTTTAATCTGAGTCCTTTAAAAAAGATGATTTCACTGTGATTTTAAGCCGCTGGGATCACTGAAACAACAATGGCTTCTAAACTACAGCTGTGGCAGTACCATTTCCCATTTGAACTTGCGACAAAGCTCCTTCCTCCCCTCCCACATGTGTCCTGAAGTGGAACCCGAGACAGGAGCACGGACACCTATCTCTTACCTGTCCCCACTGGGCTGCCATATAAGGAGCACAGATTTACCGTCCATGGTTTTTTGGTTCTGTTTTTTTTTTTTTTTAATCTGAATTTGGACCTCCATATTCATACGGGTAGACTCCTCGGCTGTTGGGATTCAGCACAGGCATCTGCAGTTTCATTATTTGTATCTGCTTAACAGGAACAATTAGAGAACTGAAGAGTGAGGACGCCTGCTTGGGGACCATTTCGGTATTGTACCCAGACCACACATTCCGGCTGGGAAGGAACACAGTAATGCAGAGAGCATTAGTGGATTTAACACTCTTGTGTTGTGTTTGGGGAATCGAATTGTCGATGTTTCTGGCAAGAACTCACACTCCAATTGAAATCTATCAAACACCTTAATTAGCTGTGGGTACCTACAAGCACCCAACCCAGAGGCAAGTTGGAAAGCAGGAGGAGAGGGTTGGCGCTACTTGGAGGAGGCAGCCCAGGGCCCCTCCCTCCATCCCTCCATCCCTCCATCCCCCCCCCCCCCCCCCGGCCCACCAGCCTCGGTTTGCAGACCAGGGTGCACGGGCTGGGATGACTTGGGACAAGCCCAGGCTCTCCCTGAGGCATCCCCAGGGGACCCGGCAGAGGCGGCCTGGACCGTGTGCGGGGTGTTGGCGAACGGGATGGGAAGAGGCCACAGTGACACAGAGCTGTTGCCCACGGTAACTGGAGTCTTTTCCTCAGCCAACCGTTCCACCTGGACCTCAGCACAAATTATTGTTTTCAATTACCACCTGTGTATTCCTTCCCATTCAACTTATTGATGTAAAATTACAGCTACACCGGTATAAATAAGTTATGCTGCAGTTGTAAAATGGAAGAAATTCTGTTGTAGCAATTATGTTCAGCAAGATGACAAAATAAATTTCCAGAGCGGTGCCTGCAGTAACCTGGGGAATTTAAACCTCATAATTTCCATTCATTTCAGATAATTTGGAGTAATTTCTATATGTAATAACTTTGTAATGAAAAACACAGCGGTGCTGAAGTGATTTCGCTCTACTTTTTTCTCTGATGGTATACATGGCACAAAATAAATGATAAAAATAATATTTCCTTTTTATATGTGTGTGTGTTGAGTAATTCCTTCAGCAAAAAAATCATAAACTAATACCCAGACTAAATCTCTGTCCACAAAATGAAAAATAAATTGAGTTAAAGAAAGTGAAAAAGTATGAAAGGCTTTGGATGTTTTATTGTGAGTTTATTGAATTGTCTTACCCCCATGCTCCTTCTGATCTCTAAGGGTTACAGTTCCCAAGTAAGGGGCAGAGGCACGTGGGGCCGCGGGAGACCCCCACAGCTAGGATGGCCGTGCCAGTCGGAGGCCATCTCTCCCCCAGAAGCGCTAAGAGACACGGTCCCCTCCTGAGATGAGCCGGGTTGTGCCTGGCTGCCGCTCCCCACCAAGCTCTTTGACTGCAACTTCCCTGGTAACAAGAAAGGACCTGCTAGGCTGAGCAGTGGTCACAAAGATCCTCCTTTAATGAATGACATGGCACGGGTTCCCTAGCTGCATCAGTGCCCAGCCCGGCCTTTGGTGGTGACATCCACCATGGACGTACGTGGCCCTTGAACAGCCACATAGTCCGGCAGGAGCTCCCGCCAAGTTGTTAGGAGGTGACGAGGCTCACGGTGGCTTCATTAGCCCCAGCACCAAGCCAGCCGCAGCCAGCCCGCCAGCCTCACAGCGCCCATCAAGGGTTTCCTCTGAGTGAAAAATGGACACTGGGGCTGGATGAGGCGTCCCCCATCTAAACCCTGCCTGCCAGGAGTGGCAGCCAGGCCAGTCATCAGGCCCCTCCCCACCAACCAAGAGGGCTGCCTGCTGTGTCGGGTCCCCCCCTCCCGCCCCTGCCCTGCATGCAACCAGGGGCGCAGACCTGGTATCTCAGACCGTGTAAAAGGCGCCCAGTGGCTGCATGGTCTGGGGAGAGAGGAGAGAGTGTTCACTTCCCCACAAGGTGATCTCCCTTGTCACGCGGGGCTTCTGAACACCTGTGGGCTGGCGGTCTAAGCAGCGGTAAGCGGGCCTGGCCCAGGCTGTGATTTCGTCCTTTCAACAGCACACACAGACAGGGCACCTGCTCTGTGCCAGGCACAATGTGGAATACTGGGCCCCAAAGATGGCAGCACTGTATGATGGCTAGTACCCAGGGTTCCTCATTCAGACAAACCTGAATTTGTCTGAATTCAAACCAGACAAATCAGGTTTGTCACCGCTCCCGCTCTGAAAAATATAAAAGGTAAAGCAAAAGTCAATAACATGGTGATAAGACTATTCTAGATCCTAATACAGCCCACCGAAAGTACTCTAGCCTGCGTGCCCCAAGTGACATGGGAGCAAAGGAATAAGGGGCAAAGGTCCTGGTCACAGATGACAGGATTCTCCAAGACCCTCAAGGCCTACTAGGTCAAAGAGAGATGGTCTAATGACACCGTTAGGTGGTTTATCTTATTTTATCCTGGCAAGACAAGGACGTTCATCCCCAGGAAACCCAGGGCCAGCTGCCAAGAGGCAGGGACAGAACGAACCCCAGGCTGTCTCTACGTACAACCACACCAGTCTCCGCCCAGACTCAGTTTACAGCCCCCCTGCAGCGGGCACCAGATGTGGAACTAGAACAGCAAAGGCCGGGTCAATGCAGGATGAAGACACAGAGGACGAAAGAGAAAATTAAAAGAGAAACAAGGTCTACAGTGGGGTCTGTAAGAGAAGCTTTTTTTCTTTTCATTCGGGAAGGCAAAATCCAGAAAAACATGACCACGGCTCTGAAACCAAATAACGGAGGGGGAGAAAAATGGGAGGAAGGACAGATCAAGAAGATCTGGAGATGTTGCGTCCCAAAGAGAACTGACCAGAAGAAAGGGGCTGGTGTAGTGAGTGGGGGTGGAGTAGACAGCGGATCTCCTGGTGAGATTCTGGAACAGACAAGTAACTCACAGAGGTGCAGAGTGTCACGGGGGATGAAGGCCTTCCCCGTCCCTGCTTGCATCTGCCCTTCCAACAACCTTGTGAGCCATGCAGGACAGGGCACAAGCAACTCGATGCACACCTCCACTGAGGTGCTGGTTTGGGTCCCCACAGGGCCCACTGGGAGCTGGAAGACCAAGCAGCCTCTCTTCTTGGCGTCCCGGGTCCTCCTGTACCACATCCGAGACTGTCATGAAGAGTGCATCAGATCATCCGTCCGCAGGGCCTGGCACATAGTGGGCATTTAATAAATTATATATACTATTAATCTGGAGGCCTTGTACTGGGCTCTGGAGGAGAACCACATCCATCCGAAGTATGGCACACACCTCAGCACTTCATCTCAGGCACGAAAAGAGTAATTTGCCCCAGGTTTCGCTCATCAATAGATTCAACGAATATTGGTGAAGCTCCCACTATGTGCCAGAGACCCAGCTAACCTCCGGAACTGCCCAGAGGAAAACATGACACTCTTTATCGGCCAGTAGGTTGCCACAGATCAACTGGGCCCTGACCTCCACACAGACAGCCAGGGCGTGCCTCTTCTCCCCTGCTTGTCGTGAGCACATAGTAGGTCATCAATGGGTGAGCCAGCTAGACCTCACTACAAGACTAATACCTCTGCAAATTGGCATGGGGGCTGAAAAAGCCGAGCCCACAGAACAGAGGCTGGGAGGAAGCCTCTCAGTACGTTAATGGGTGTCGCTTGAGAAACGGGGATCACAGAGCCACCAGTCATTCCCTCCTCATAGTCTCGAAATTCCCCAGAATCAGCACTGGTGCCTTTTATGGTCAGCCCCCCAAAAGTTAAAAAAAAAAACTTGCAGCAGCAGTGCTTTGGGGGTGGGAAACCTCCTATGGAAAAAAAGATTGGAAGGAGATACAGGAATGGCGGCGCTACTGTGTTAGGATCATGGGATTAGAAGGGCTTTTAGAAGAACTTCATTTCCTAAACCTTCTAAAATGTCATTAAAGACTCGCCATATGTTTTTTTATAAAGGTTTGTGAAAGAATCAAAGAAGCTGGCACTGGGCTGTGAAGAGCTCCATCGGGGCATCTGAGATGCATGCAATCACAGGAGGACCCTGTGCTCGCACGGGGTTGTCCTGGGTGCAGGGAGACTGTCAGACAAGGCTGGATGAGAACCTTTACGAGAAGCTGCTTTGTTTTTCCCTCATTTCCAGCATCTGAAACTGCTCTTTGAGCTAAGATTTTCTAATGTCCACAGGGGCTGATTTTAAATGCCACCCCCCCACCCCACCCGCCAGCGATGCGGAGCTCATGTTCCTGGTCCAGGTGGAGCTCAGGCTTCCACCCCGCAGCATCAGCCCTGGACTCGGAAAGCAGCCTGGCTGGGCTCTGTGCTGGGTGCACGCTAAGTGTGGGGTACTTTTAGACACTCACAATGAAGAATGTCCTCTTGAAGCTTCCCCCTCCTTCCCACCTTCTGTCATCCGGGGAGATAATTCATTTATGCAGCTTTCACAGAAGACTGACATTTTCGACTTTTTTAGCAGAATAAATTTATAAGGTAAATTAGGGGGTGGGAGCCCTAGTGTCCTAGGCAGATTCAAACTGGTAATTACAGAGGGCCTAATTATGTATTCACCACAGAGCCTTCTGGAACAGGGAAGTCTATAGGATGGCTCTTATTCTTCCTGCAGAGGACATTAGCCCCTGGAACTTTCACAACTGATGTCTGAGATGCTTTTGCTTCCAGCCCTGAGCAGTCGTGGGGAAGTACGCTTGTCATCAGCACTGCAGCCCTGATTATTTGTAGAGAATATCCTAACCCTAGTCAGGGCACCCAGATTTTCCCCAACAATCATGAGGTCAAATAGTTTTCAGAGCAGAGGTCCTGATTTGGATAAAATAAAACTCGAGAAGGGGGCAGGTTTAAAAAAAAAAATTCTTGCTCTGCCGCATCTTCCCCAAATTCCTTATAGGGTTCTGTATCTACATCTACCAGCCTAAGGTACCCAAACCCCTGTTGTCAGAGCCACCTCCCCTCCTTGGCTGGGAGCTCCTGCAGGGAGGGAAGTATATCTCATACTTCTCAGCCTGGGGTCTGGCCTCCATATAGTCACTGAATGAATGAAAGGCCTGCAAAAGTGCACAATGGCCCTTAGAAGAGAAAGACCCTGGGCCTCAGCAAAGTGGTGAACTGGGTAAAAAGCATTTCTTTCTCATGTATCACAGTGTGCCATGATGTGCGGATGGATATAGAAAGCACGTTTGACATGCAAAGCCTCCTCTCTGTGCCCCGTTCTGCTTCATCTTCCCATTAGCTCTCTGCTCTCAAGCATCTGATTTTCCACTTGGTGAACATAGACTGTGCTCTGTTTTGGGTTGAATTGTGTCCCCCCAAAAATATCTTGAGTCCTAACCCTTGTACCAGTGAATATGACCTTATTTGGAAATAGGGCTTTTGCAGATGTAATTAGTTAAGTTAAGGTGACATCATACTGGATCAGGGTGAACTTAATCCAATGACTGCTATCCTTATAAAAAAAAAAAAAAAAAAGGAGTGGACACACAGACAGACACACACAGGGGGAAAGGTCATATATCCACAGAGACAAGGAATGCCAAAGATGCCCAGCAGCCACCAGAAGCTGGAAGAGGCAAGGAAGCATACGCCCCTAGAGTCTTCAGAGGGAGCACAGCACTGTCAACACCTCGATATCAGACTTCTGGCCTCCAGGACTGGGATATAGTAAATGTCTGTTGTTTTAAGTGCCCCAGTTTGTGATACCTTGGTCACGGCAGCCACAGGAAACTTACAATGCTCCTCTATGAGCACGGCACAAGGGAGCAGAGCTGAAGAGGACCCTACCCTCAGGGGACTCAGAGGCCACAGGCCTTCCCTACAACTCATGTTATATTTGCAAAGAACGTTGGTGAGAATTGTTGACCCTCCTTGTCACCCTCAAAAAAGAGTAGTTAATAACTGGACTATAACTATCTTGAGGCCAAGAGGAAGGCAGACTCATCCTTCCATCCTGAAACCCACTGGTACATCCCAGGCCAACCTCTCGTCCTAGCTCCGTGCTTGGGGCATACTTCAAACTCCAATTATAATGGCCGAAGCTGGGGGAGAGCCACACTTCAGTGGAGGGAATATCCTGGAGCTCAAGTGTCCTTCCAGCAGCCTCAGATCACAGCCCCCAACGAAGCACACTCAAAACAAGCCAGCACCCCTCCGAAACTCTTCTGCCCCTGGAGGTGTTAGCTTGGTGGGTGTTTGGGTTTCATTTTCACTTTGAGGTTTAACAAGCAAAGAATAAAAAAAAAAAAAAACAAGAGAAAACAGGAACCAACTATTTAGTGGTAGCAACTGACCATAACAGTGCTAAGGAAAATGGAATTGGATAAAAGACCCGTCTCGGCTTTTTACTGAAACCATTCTGGATGTAATGAAGGGAGGAACCAGGCTCTCCCCGAACCCCACCACACATCCCTGAAATTATTCAGGCAAATAAAACCAGCCTTGCTCTGGCGTGTGGAAGATCAGAAAGAAGCCTCTTTACCTTCCTCATCCACCTACCCGCTTAAGAAAGCTCAGGCCTGCGGCAGGACTGACTCCGGACGGCTCCGCCGCTTTTGGTCCCGGGTGTGCAGCCATAGGGGAGGCGAGCGCAGAATTCACACTTCTGAGAAGTGCTGGGTTCACGCCCAGACACAGGCATCTGCACCTTTGACCAAATGCACCCGCGGATGGCAAGGTGATATCACTCGGCCCATGGAGGGGGCTGTCTCCCTGTGAGACCGTGAAGCTCCGGAGGGAGCGGAGTCATGGCTCTGGGGTTCCGGACGACAACTGACATCGCCCGGGCCCCTCCCGGGTGCCAGGCACTGGCTGGACGTTTAAATGCACTCCTCCAGCACGCCCACCCCGCCGGTTAGATCCTGCATCCCAGTTTACTACGGAGGGGACACGGAGTTCCGGCGCGCAGTAGAGGCGCGGACCCCACGGCAGCTGTTCCAGGGGCGTAGCCGACTCCTTTCCAGGTCCTCACGTACGCAGGAGAAGCCAGGCTGCGCTACAAAGTAACCTCTAGCTGTAAGACGCCCACAAGTCTTCCCCCCGACGACCGAGGCTTCCACGCAGCCCTCGGGCTGCTCCAGTCACACCTCGGGGCCTCCATGGCCACAGCGAAGGAAGGGGGACCTCGCAGCGTGTCACCCGCTGTTCGCGGCCCCCGCCCACTTCCACTCACAGCCCATTGGCCACAGTCAGTCACGTGACCCCGCCTACCCGCAAGGGAGTCTGGGAGATGTGGATGGGCATCTGGGATACCGGCGGGCTGGCCCTCTCGCGGCCACGGTACCCAGGAACCGCATGCACTTATGTGGCGTGTCCTGACTGAGGGTGAAGGGGGTTGAACTAGGAATTTAGTCATCAGTCAGTTTTCGGGGCAGGAGTATGGCCCCGTGGCAGTGATAACATGCCCGATTTGTGACAAAATTGTACTTCGGCTACTTGTTCTGAGCCAGCTGGGTTTCTTTCCCTCAATCCTCTGGTATTTACTGACGCCACTGTGTCTTCATCCATCTCTTACTGCGCTTGGCCGCATCACACTGAAGAACTCAGGGGCCGTCAGGGTAATACAGAGAGGTCTTAATTTAGGAGAATTAAGTCCTCGCTGTGCAACCTGCTGTCAGGAGCAAAGACACCTGCAGGATTTGGAAGTGACCAGTCAGCTCCTCGGACGAAGAGGCTCCCAGACAGAGCCCCTCGGGCCCAGAAATGTGTCCGTTTGACATGCCACTCAAAAGAGACTTTTGAACTCTAGAAGGTGTGAGGTAGGTGTGTGGGATAATGTAAAACACCCAGGCTGCACTTCGAAACCCTCAAAATAGTGTTTGATGGATGGATTTAGAACAGAGAACTTGTAAGCTGGGAGGAACCGAGAGATGATGCTGTCCACCTACTTCAGGAGAGAGTCTGAGGCCAGGAGAGGAGGCACATGCCCAAAGGGGTGCCTGAGTCCTCCTACGTGGGCCATGATGCCTCTGGTCCCCAGGTCTGTGGCTGCGGCCCCAGCCATTCCCCAAATCTCTCCTAAACCTGTCAATCAGCAAATGAGAAACAAGGTGTTGGGAAACCATAAGACTCTGTCTCCATTAGGCCTGGCAAAGGTTAGGACAACACCAAGTGACAGGGAAATGATGGGTGTGGTGGGAATCTTCAATCATCAAGGAAGGCAAGGGGCAGTTTGGTGCCTCTCTGAAGACTCACTGAGATAATGCCGGGGAAAGTACCAAGCTTAGCGTCTGGGTATGGAAGGTGTCTGATACACATAAATGGAATCCAGAAAAATGACCTATACCAATACCAGTACCAATACCAATACCTGTTCTAAGGAGACAAGGTTGGGGAACTGACTAGGCAGATCATGGAAAAGCCTTCCATGACCCTCCCAAGGGTAGAGACCCCTTTACCTCCTGTTCAAGTCTCAACCCAGCACCACTTCCTCCAGGGAGGTTCCCCTGATTGCTCAGATGATTCAGGCCTCTCTGCAGGGTCTCACTAGACCCTGGACTTCCCCATCATAGTACATCTCACATTGGGCTTTCAATCTCGGTAGACCTGTCTCTGGTTCTGAACTGTATGGGGGCAGGGATGGTGTTTCCTTCACCTCTGAGTCCCCAGAGTGCTATAGCAATGACACACTCTTGGTAGGAGAAAATGGCTCTTGTATTTGTGGCTTTAATTAAAATATGCTGTACTCTCTTCACATCTCTCCCAGGTGCCACTCTGTTTCTCCAAGAAGAGCAAATTCCTGAGAGGAGTTGTCTGTACTTACTTGGTTGAATTACTATCTTCCCATTCCGCCTTGAAGGCACTCTGTTGGCTTTGGCTCTCCAGCTCTGCCCAGCTGCTCTTGTCAAGGTCACCAGTGACTTCCATTGCTAAATCCAATGGTCAGCACTCAGTCCTCACTGTACCAGACCCACTGGCTATAGTAAGGCTGACCTCTCCCTCCTCTCCAGTGGGCTTCAGGGAAGCCATATGCCCCTGGTTGTTTCTTCCTATCTTACTGGTCAGCAGTCTCTTTCCTGGTCCCTCCTCATCTCTCAACCTCTGGACATAGGACAACCCCAGAATCATCCCTTACACCTCTTCTCAATTTACACTCACCCCCCTTGGTGACATCCACCTGTCCAATGGCTTTAAATACTATCCACATGACAATCACTCCCTAATTTATGTCCCTACCCGCTGAACTCTTCTTGCATGTATCAACCACCTGCTCTAACTCCTCACTGGGTGCCTAATAATAAACTAATAATACCTCTCCAAGACCAAGTTCTGAACTCTCTCCTTCAAACCTGCCCCTCCTGCAATATTCCCTAACTCAGTAAATGGTCATTGCTCAGGCCCAAACCCTCAGAGTCTTCCTTGTCCTTTTTGTTTGTCCCACACCCAACAACCAATCCATCAGTGCATCCCACTGGTTCTGCATCAAAAGGCTTTCCAGATATGCCAATTCCTACTACCTGCACAGCCATCTACCTGGACCACGGGCCTCCAATCTGGTCTTTCTCTCTCTCTCCTTGAGTCTATTCTCAGTAGTCAGTCTGACTTTTGAAACATAAGTCAAATCACAACACTCTTCTGCTTGAAACCCTCAATTGCTCAGAATAAAAACCAATGACCCTACAATGGCTTAGATGGTCTTAAGCTGTCTGGGCTCCATTACCTTGCTGACTTCATCACCATCATCCCCCTCTCCCCACTCTCACTCTTGCTCTCCGCTGGCCTGCTCATTGTTCTTCAGCACGCCAGGTACGTGCATGCTTCGGGGACTTTGCACCTTCTGTTTTCTCCCTCTGGTATAATTTTTTAAAACTTTATTTATTTGAAATCAAGAGCAAGAGAGAGAGCACAAGTGGCAGGAAGGAGCAGAGGGAGAGGGAGAAGTAGGCTCCCTGGGACTCGATCCCAGAACCCTGAGATTATGACCTGAGCCAAAGGCAGATGCTTAACCAACTGAGCCACGCAGGCGCCCCTCTGGTATATTTTTCCCAGTCATCTTCATGGTGTGCTTCTTCTCCTCCTTCAGGTGGCTGCTCATATATTGCTTTCTCAGACAGCCTCTCCTGGACCAGCCTATTTTGCTTTAAAACACCAACAATTTAGATTAAATGGACAAATTCCCTGAAAAACACAACTAATAAAATGTGACATAAGAAGAAACAGAAAATTTTAGCAGTCATGTCTGTTAAACATTGAATCTGTAATTTAAAACCTTCCTCCCCTCCTACCTCTTTCCTCACCTTTCCCCAACAAAACAAACGGGGAAAAAAAAGACCCACATGATTTCACCGGCAATTTCTTCCAAATGTTTAAGAAAGAAATAACACCAATTTTATACAATTATTTTCCAAAAGTAGAGAAAGAGGGAACACTTCCTAACCCCTTTTATTAGGACAAATAATAGTAACACCAAAACCTGACAAGGATGCCACCAGAAAAGAAAGTTACAGACCTTTATCCCTTATCAACACAGATGTGAAAATCTTAAACAAATTATTAGAAAATTTAATACCATAGTGTATTAAAAGAATGATGTGTCCTGATCAAGTGGGGTTTATTCTTGGAATCTATGGTTGATTTATTATTCAGCAATTGATGTACTGATGTGGAGTGATTTCTAGGATGTAGTATTAAGTGAAAATGCAAGCATACTATAGTATACTATATTTAGTGTAAGAGAAAAGGAGAAATAAGGAAATATGCACACATCTGCTCATAGGAACAAAGAGAAACAAGACAGAAACCAAGGACTAGTGAGGTTGGTTACTGTATCAGTTTGCTGGGGCTGCCATCACAAAGTATCACAGACTGGGGGATGAGAGAGCAGAAATTTATTTCTTCACAGTAAGGAGGTTGGAAGTCCAAGATCAAGGTGTTGGTGGGGTCGGTTTCTTCTGAGGCCCCTCTTCTTGGCTTGTAGATGGCCATCTTTCCTCTGTGCTTATCTGTGTCCTAATCTCCTCTTCTAAAAGGAACCAGCCCACGCGTATGACCTCACTTAACCTTAATTACTTCTTTAAAGACCCTGTCTCCAAATACAGTCACATTCTGAGGTGCCAGGGGTTAAAGCTTCACCACACAGACTTCCGAGCTACACATTCAGTCTGTAACAGCTACGTGCAGGGCTTGGGCACAATCGCAGTGGGAAGAATAGAGAAGATGGGAGACAGTGGAATTTACTTTTCTGACTATAATATTTTGTATAATCCTGACCATGTTAATGTTTCTTTCAAAAAAAGAAAAGAAAATGAACAAGGAAGGGGACTTAAATGAGAATACAAACAGAATACAGAGTGATACTTCAAACAGAGGACATAACTGTACTGAAAGGACTAAGTAACTGTTGAACCCAATATTTGCATTATATGCCCTCAGACAATAGAAAATAAGAACTTTAAACAAATACTGAATTCTAATTAGTATTCTTCCTTTTTGCAAAGGAATGGGTTATCAATTCTGAAACTACTCTTCGCACATTCCAGAATAGAACAGATAAGTAAATATATTGATAATGGGAGCCAGGCTGTTCACTGTCAAGAAAGGAATTGCAAATACAGAGAGGGGGAAATATAAAATGGACCATGAAGCATTGTTTGGATTTGGAGTTATTAATGTGAACTCATAGTTTTAATATACATAGATAGCTAGATATAGAAATAAATATAAATGTGTATGGCTGCATATATGAGTGTGTGTACATGTGTGTGCATGAAATTCCCCAGCTCTGTGTGCTAACAGAGCTGAGTAGCAATCAGCATATGTATAGACAAAATCTCAGTTTATAAATACTCCAATCTCCACTAAAAGGAATCAATGGCTGATTCCAGGGCTGGAGCAGGGAAAGTATGAGAAGAGCTTGAATATCTTCTTGTGGCAAAAAGTAAAGAAGTACCCCAAACTGATGGAAATATGTGAAAATCAGAGAGCCAGATGGAGGGGGGCTTTCACTGGACCAATTTGAAACAAAGCATCAAAATAAATAATGACAACAAGGATGATAACCTGCAGAATGAGGTAGGAATCTATGAGGTCATTCTGACTCATAAAATAAAAAATAAATACATGAGAAGTAAAACTCTTCCTTACAGTAGAAAGCCAGTGAAGAAAAGTAGAAGGAATGACATAATTAGAAAATCACCATCTGGTAATAATAATGATGATGATAAGAACACTAATAAATAATTCCACCTGGAGTTATCAATGGATGCCAAAACTAGTGGATAAAAGTTTGAGAAATAACAAGATATTTACATAGTCTCAAAGGGTCTTCCCATGATACTTTTTAATTACAAAAGATAAAAAAGTAACTACACTGGAGAAGCCTGGCAGACACCATCTTAACCAAATGATTAAAGTTCACATTGCCACCAATACAATTAAATGGCAATATATGCCTCCTGATATGATGCATGAGGACATATCCCTTCTGTGATTTTCCCACCAAAAGTTCCTAACCTGAATCTGAATATGAGGAGTCATCAACAAACCCATCCTACAAAATAACTGGCTTGCGCTCTTCAAATGTGTCAGCATCATGGAACAGAAGACTGAAGAGGCATGACAAATGGGTAGAGTGGGTGACCTTGGGTGTTCTTCTAGCATAAAGGACATCATTGGGACAATCGATGAAATCCAAATAAGGACGACAATTTATAATAGTTTTGTACCAATATTGGTTCCCTGATTTTGATGATTGGACTGTAGTTAGGTAAGAGAAATCTTTGTTTTTAGGAAGTACAGACCCTGAAATATTCAGAGGTAAAGTAGCATAATATCTACATTTTATTCTTAAATAGTTCATGAGAGAGAAAGAGCGGAAGGAGAGAGAAAGAAATAGGCAGAAAAAAAGAGAAAGGGTGAGAAGAAGTAAATGTAGCAGAATATTAGCATGTGGATAGTCTGGATGAAGTGTCTAAAAAATATTTGTACTATTCTTGCAACTTTTCTGTAAGTCTAAAATAATATCAAGTAATTAATTCGTGAATGCAGTAAATTACAAACCATTCCTATCACTTCCTATCTCCTTCCTGTGCTTTATTTTCTTCTGTAGCTGTTCTTGATAAATCAGTATAGCATATTTCACTCATTTTGTTTATTTTCTCTCTTCACCTAACAGAATATAAGCTCCATGAGGGCAGAGAGTTGGATCTCTTCTATTTCCTACTGTGTGCCCAGCCACTAGAACAGTAACTACCACAGAATTTTATAATAAATATTTGTTAAATCTGTGATTTGCCTGGTTGTGTTTCATATCTCTTTGTTGAGTGCATGAGTGGGAAAAATGAATGTTAAGCTGGGCCTAAGAAATGAGGTCCTCTCTAGCGAAAGACATTCCTCAGGTGAGGGTCTCAAAATTAATGTTTGAAAGCAAATATTAATGGGGAGATCCTGATAGAGCATCCCCCGCAGGCTGTCACTGGAAACTGTGCTGTTAATTAACCTCGTTTGGACAAGCCTCACTCCAACAGGAGTGAGGCTGCTGTTGGCATGGCACCAAGAGAAGAACCTGAGACATGATTCTACTTAGCCCCCCAGGTGAAATGGAAATCAATTCAATCTGGCAGCCTCCAGAACCCACCAAGACCCAGGACTATGAGTTAAAACCCCCTAAATATTATCTCTGAGAATACTCTGCTTTTCCTCGTAGGCATGGCTGGAGGACAGTGGAAGATCCCAGAATGCCTGGTTTATAACACAGGTTTGGGAACAACTTGGGAAGAAGCAAAAGAATCCAAGGAAGTTAATGCTGCAGAGAAAATACCTGTATAGCTGTCCCCTCCTCTCCCTCATTCTCTCTCTCTCTCCTTCCTTCCAGAACATTTATAATCAGCTGTTGTGCTTTGGCAATTCTAGTCAATGTATCTTCATCATTTCAAGCCCTCCCTTTAGAGCAATAGTTCTCCAACTTGTAGAAGCATGAGAATCTCCTAGGATACCACTGATTCAAGCGGCCTGAGGGGGAGCCCAGGAATGTGTATTTTTAACAAGATAAAAGACCAGGCTTTGAACCCAGAAATCTGGCTCAGAGCCCATGCCCTCAATCACTGTGCTATGCATTTCTGATTCTCTGACAGAGCCACAGAAGTGCACAAAAAGGAGCCACAAAGATGTCCATTGCACGGTTTTTAATATCACACAAGACTGGATATGAACTAAATGTTTAGCAATAAAAGTGTGATTAATTAAATTATGAGGTAATGGAATTCTGCTTTCAGTTAGAATGAAATAGCTTTCAGGAGACCAATGTGCCTTTTAAGAACAAGAAGAAAATCAAGATAAAGTTTAAAAAACATTTTTAAGACATTGGAACCATAGTGAGGACCATAAAGCAATTCCCAACAAATTTGAAAAGATTGAAATTGTTCAAAGTTTTTTTCGGGCCATGGTGGAATTAAGCCAGAAATCAGTAACAAAAGGAAAATAATAATTTTTTAAAACCTCCAAATGTTTAGAAGTGACGTAAAACACTTTTAATAACCCCTTGGTCTACAATAAATCAAAAAGAAATTAGAATATATTCTGAATGAAATTATTGTAAAAACACAGCACATAAAAACATGTCACAGACCTAAAGCTGTGATCAGAGAGACATATATGGCCTCACAAGCACATGTAACAAAAGAAGAAAGGCTGAAAGACAAAAATAGGAAATAATAAAGACAAAAATTGTTCTTCAAAAAATATGATTAAAATTGATAAATATTCAGAAAAATCAGACAAGAAACAAGGAAAGGATTACCAATTTAGAGATGAAATCACTACAGGTTCTACGGACTCATTATGAATATTTTCCAAATCATTTGAACCTTGAGATGAAATGTCCAAAGTTGTAGAAAAATGCAACTGTTCAAAACTGATACAAGAAGAAATTTTAAATGTGACTAGTATGTAAATATTTTTAAATTATTTTGTAATTTAAAATCTTCCCAAAAAGAAATGTCCTTGCACATACAGATTCCCTGGTGAATTCTTTCAGATATTTAAGTGAGAAATAGTGTCTTCTTTTCTATATTAAGGGGAAAAGATAGAGATGATAATAACTGTAGGTTTTAAAATATATACTCTTTACCAGAGTATGGAAGTTTATTTCTATTCTGTGTTTGCTAGGTTTTTTTTTTTTTAACTGGGAGAGCGTGTTGAATTTTATCAAATGATAATATCCTTTTCCTGCATTTTCTGAGAATATAGTGGATCAAATGGGTTGATTTTCAAATATTAAACCATCCTTGCATTTCTGAAGTAAATAATATATGGTCATGATATATTATCTTTTTAAATAAATCATTTGATTCAACTTGCTCAAATTTTATTTAGGATTTCAGCATCTATCTTCATGAGAAGGATTGGCCTGTAATTTTCCATTCTTATTATGTCTTTTGACAACAAGATTATGCTGGTCACATAAAATCAGTTGGAAAGTATTCCCTCTTTTTTTATTCTCTGGAAAATGAATACCTCTTAGATTTTTGGCTTATAATGGCAGAGTGAATTGGTTGGGCAACTACTTGCAAAGGTAACAGTTGTAAGGTCCAGGAAAAATTTATCAAAAGAAAAACGATTTGAAGGTATGAAGGTGTTGTTGTTGTTGTTTTAAGATTTTATTTATTTATTTTAGAGAGAGATAGAGAGAGCACAAGCTGGGGGAAGGGTAGAGGGAGAGGAAGAGAAAGAATCCCAACCAGGCTCCCCACCCAGATGTGGAGCCCAACGTGGGGCTCAATCTCAAGACCTCGAGATCACGACCGAGCTAAAATCATGAGTTGGACGCTCACCGATGCCCCCATTTGAAGGTATTGTAAAGCAATCAAAAGAAGGCAGAAACCAGAGACTTTTGTCACAAAAGATGACCATTGCAATGGGAAAGAATTGCAAATATATGGGGTTTTTTCCCTCTGAGGTGACTAAGAGTGATCTCCAATCCTTACAAATTCTGTGGGAGAAAACCTTATGTTTACAGGCATAGGGAAGATAGCTCAGAGCTTGCAGAGTAGCTGGAAATGTACTGATGGGAGTTGGTGGGGAGGGGGGTCCTGAAAGCAAGAGAGCAACAGAAGAACAAGACTTAAAAATATCAGTGTAAACTCTGCCCAAATCCCTGGCTGATTGCTAATTTTATATGCGTAGAGGAGAACTCAGGGAGCCCAGGAAAAAGCAGACAGAAATCACAGAAGTGTCTGCCTTTAAAAGATAGAACTACACTGGGGAAGGTTTGTAAGTTGGCTGCATTTTTTTTTCCTAAGGGCATTCCCCAGCTTTGAAAGCTCAGGCAGCAGAAAGTTGAATCCTTACTGGCTTTAGAGGTCACGGCTCAGGATTGGCAGACTGCTAAAAATTTAAGAGAGAAACCAAAAGAACAAGGAAGTCAGAGGAAGAGTGAATGCCAAAATGTAGGTATAAACTCTGTTCAAATCCTTGGCCAACCACCAAGGAGCCAAGCTAAAAATACAGCTAGAATTTGAGAAATTGAGGATGAAAGGTATGGTGTTCAGAGACTGAGTCCTGCCAAATTAACTGCCTTCTAGGACAAAACAAACAAACAAACAAGCAAACAAGCTGGGGGAAGGGTAGAGGGAGAGGAAGAGAGAGAATCCCAACCAGGCTCAAACAAAAACAAAACAAAACAAAAAACTAACAATCCTTTAAAAACAGAATCCAGAATCACAACAATATGTTGTCTATAAAGTCTAGTTTTCAACAAAAAAGTACTAGACATGCAAATAAACAGGAAAATGTGATACATATGCAGGGTAAAAAGACAGCCAATAGAAATTCCAAATGGGCACAGACATTGGGTTAGCAAACAAAGACTTAAAAGTAGCTATTATAGTTACTTACGATATATAAAAAGAAATGTAGTATTTTATTATTTATTATTTTTAACTAGGCTCCACGGCCACCATGGAGCCCAATGTGGCATTGAAACTTATGACCCTGAGATCAAGACCTGAGCTTAGATCAAGAGTCAGGTGCTTAACTGATTGAGCCATCCAGTGGCCTCAGAAATGTGGTATTTTGAAAGATTAGGCAAAAATGTGAACTTAATGAGTGAACAAATAGGAAACTTTAACAAAGAAGATGAAACTATTAAAAAGTCAAATATTCTGTGAATGAAAAGTACATAACTGAAATGAAAAATCAAAATTCACTACAAGTGCTTAACAGCATATTGGAGATGGCAGAAGGAAAAATATCAGTGAACTTGAAAATAAATGAATAGATACTATCCAATCCCAAGCAGAGAGAAAAGATCAAAGAAAAATGAATGTCAGAGAACTATGAAAGAATATCAAGAAGTCCAACATATGTAAAATTGGAGATATATAGAACAAAGAAAAGGAGAACAAAGAGAGAAATGGTCTGAAAAAATATTTGAAGAAACAATGGTCTAAAAGTTCCCATATTTGGTAAAAAGAAAAAAATATATAGAGTTACTGACCAAGAAGCTAAACAAACCCAAGCAGGATTTATACGAAGAAAATGACACCTAAGCCCGCCATGATTAAAAGGCTGAAATCCAAGATATAGAGAAATTCTTGAAAGCAGTCGAGAAAAATGGCACATTACATAGAGAGGAAAAAGAATACAATTAAATACTGACTTCTCATCAGAAACAGTGAAGACTAAAATGTATTCAAATTACATATTTGAAGTACTCAAGGAAAAATAAAACTGTCAACCAAGAAACTGTCCTTCAAAAATAAGAGCAAAATGGAGACAAAAAATTATATGATTAGTTCCACTTTACAAGAAAGAATAAATGAAACTGGAGGGAAATGACACCAGACGGTAATTTAGATCTATAGGAAAGAATAAAGTGCACCAGAAATGGCAAATGCATGGATAAATTTTGGAATGTATATTTTTTGTCTTAATGTCCTTAAAAGGCTTATGGTTACTTAAAACAAATCTAACAACACTGTATTGTTGGGTTTATAACGAAACAGATGTGATATATGTAATGAGAGCTATAGACAAAATCATTGTTTCAAGAGTCCTACATTTATCTGAAGTATTTCAATATAAACTCTAAGTAGATAAATTAAAGATGCCTATTGTAATCTCTAGGAAAACCATTAAAAAATAATGCTAATATAGAGCTATAAAGCCATTGAACAAATTTAAATAAAACATCAGAAAATTTTACTAAGACAGGAGAAGACAGAAAAAGAGAAAAGAACAAAGAAGAGAGACATATAGAAAACAAATATGAAAATAATAGACTTAAACCCTACCAAATGGGTAATTACATTAAATATAAATAGATCACACACTAAACCAAAAGGCAAGTCTCTCAGACTAGATGAAAATGCAAAACCCAGCTAACTACTATCCGCAATGGACGTACATTAAATGAAAAAACACAGACAGTTCAAATTAGGCAATCTGGAAGAAATGGATGCATTCCTAGAAATATATAAACTACCAAAACTGAAACAGAAAGAAAGAGAAAACCTGAAAAGACCCATAACCAGCAAAGAAATTGAATCAGTAATCAAAAATCTCCCAACAAACAAGAGTCCAGGGCCAGATGGCCTCCCAGTGAAATTCTACCAAACATCTAAAAATTATGGTGCATTGCAAAGGCAGTTCTAAGAGGGAAGTATATAGCAATACAGGTCTTTCTCAAGAAACAAGAAAAGTCTCAAATAGACAACCTAAACTTACATGTAAAGGAGCTGGAAAAAGAACAGCAAATAAAGCCTAAATCTGGCAGGAGAAGAGAAATAATAAAGATTAGAGCAGAAATCAATGATGTAGAAATTTTTTTAAAAAATCGTAGAACAGATCAATGAAACTAGGAGCTGGTTCTTTGAAATAATTAATAAGATTGATAAACTCCTAGCCAGACTTATAAAAAAGAAAAGAGAAAGGACCCAAATAAATAAAATTATGGATGAAAGAGAAGAGATCACAACCAACACTGAAGAAATACAAATAATTATAATAGAATATTATGAGCAATTATATGCCAACAAATTAGGCAATCTGGAAGAAATGGATGCATTCCTAGAAACACATAAACTACCAAAACTGAAACAGAAAGAAATAGAAAACCTGAAAAGATGCATAACCAGCAAAGGAATTGAATCAGTAATCAAAAATCTCCCGACAAACAAGAATCCAGGGCCAGATGGCCTCCCAGCGAAATTCTACCAAACATTTAAAGAAGAATTAATATCTGTTCTTATGAAACTGTTTCAAAAAATGGATATGGAAGGAAAACTCATTCTATGAGGCCAGCATTGCCTTGATCCCAAAACCAGACAAAGACCCCACCAAAAAGGAGAATTACAGACCAATATCCCTGATGAACATGGATGAAAAAATTTGCACCAAGATACTATCTAACAGGATCCAACAGTACATAAAAAGGATTATTCACCACAACCAAGTGGGATTTACCCCTGGGCTGCAAGGGTGTTCAACATCCACAGATCAATCAATGTGATACATCACATTAATAAAAGAAAGGACAAGAACCTATGATCAACATCACTTGGCATCAGGGAAATACAAATCAAAACCACAATGAGATGCCACCTCACACCGGTCAGAATGGCTAAAATTAACAACTCAGGAAACAACAGATGTTGGTGAGGATGTGGAAAAAGGGGAACCCTCTTACACTGTTGATGGGAATGCAAACTGGTGTGGCCACTCTGGAAAACAGTATGGAGGTTCCTCAGAAAGTTAAAAATAGAGCTACCCTATGACCATTGCTAGGTATTTTTCCAAAGGATACAAACATAGTGATTCGAAGGAGCACATGCACCCCAATGTTTATAGCAGCAATGTCCATAATTGCCAAATATGGAAAGAGCCCAGATGTCCATCAACAGATGAATGGATAAAGAAGAGGTAATATATATATTAATATATATATATTATATAAAGAAGAGGTAATATATATAAAGATAAATATATAGAGATAAAGAAGAGGTAATGTGTATATGTGTGTGTATACACACAAACACACACACACACACACACACACACAATGGGATATTTACTCAGCCATCAAAAAGAATGAAATCTTGCCATTTGCAACGCTGTGGATGAAACTAGAGGGTATTATGCGATGTGAATTAAGTCAAATAAAGACAAGTACCATATGATTTCACTCATGTGTGGAATTTGAGAAACAAAACAGATGAACATAGGTGAAGGGAAGGAAAAATAAAATAAGAAGAAAACAGAAATGGAGGCAAACCATAAGAGACTCTTAACTATAGGGAGCAAACTGAGGGTTGTTGGAGGAGAGATGGGTAGTGGGATGGGTACTGGGTGATGGGCATTAAAGAGGGCACTTGAAGTAATGAGCACTGGGTTTTGTATGCAACTGATGAATCACTGAATTCTACCTCTGAAACTAATAATACAGTATATGTTAATTAAATGAATTTAAACAAAAAATTTTTTAAAATTATGGTGCACCTACACCATAAAATGTCATGTAACCATTTTTTAATGAGGTAACTTTCCCTATATGCACAAATTTGAAAATGTCCTTAACACACCTTAAAGGAAAATACCAAAAAAATTATATAGCATGACATTAAATTTTAAAATGATGTATTTATTATACATGTAAGTGTGTGTATGTATAAGCACACATTCATTTTAGAAGGATGGAGAGCTGAAAAAATAGATAATAAACTGATAGTTTTGAATGAAGCACAAACATAATAAATTTGAAATTCAAAAGAGTCCCAACCGATAGGAACATTTCCAAAGAAAATATCTAAGTCAGTAGCATATCATGGCATATCAAATATAAGTTCATGAGCATAGTCTACCTCATGTACAGGCAATTATCTACAGATAATTTTAAAACAATAATAAAACCAACTAAAATTTGATCTGCTTTTTATTAACACCATGCATTGGCCATTCTAAATAATGCCAGTAATAAAATACTTTCCTGGGGGAAAAAAAAATTTTGTTGGTCTAAGTTCTAAATAATTGCTGTTATTACATTTGAGTTTTAATAATATGTAGACAAGTTCCAAATTAGCACATTTTTATTACTTACCCTTTCTTGAATATTGCATCCTACAAAGAAATTAATTCAAAAAACTTCCAGTTAAATGATTTGCCCCCAACACACATGCACTCAGTTACATGTGTTCATTTGGAAAGTGAGTTCATAATGGTTGGGGGAATTGTTCAAGTTTGTAAACTGAAAGGGGTAGCATTTTTGTTTGATAAATGAAAATTTTAATTCACAAATAAAATATTTTACTGAATTTAAATATATCTAACATTGATATTTCTTTTTTAATTGTTTTAGAACTAAAAAATAATCAAGAAAATAATGAGTATTACTGACTATTGCATAATTGTTACTGAAAATAATTTTATTATATTGAAGAGGGGAAAGTGTTTTTAAAAAAATCATCTGCTGGGGCATCTGATTGGCTAAGTCATTAAGCGTCTGCCTTTGGCTCAGGTCATAATCCCAGGGTCCTGGGATCGAGCCCCGCATCAGGCTCCCTGCTCCGTGGGAAGTCTGCTTCTCCCTCTCCCACTCCCCCTGCTTGTGTTCCCTCTCTCACTGTCTCTGTCAGATAAATAAATAAAATCTTTTTTAAAAAAATCATCTGCTGCAGGAGTTAAACACACGTATATGCTACTGATTACTTCACAAGGATACTGTAAGCATTCAGTAAGAAAAAGTATACAAAGTTCGTGGCATAGTGCCTAGTATATAGTAGATACTCAATGCATGGTAGCTTTCATTATAAACATTCATAAGTGATTGATCCCCTGTCCACCTTCCTCAACCTCTTATTCCTCTATTTCTAGACTTTGAGAAGTTGAGATTCAAATTGAGATCAAAGTTCCAAATATGCACCAAGTCCTGTGATTAGTGTTTTGATTATCTGATTATTTCTCACATTATCTAATGTATTTCTCACAAAAATCCTGTGAACACTATTTTTATCCCTATCTAATATATGACAAAAATACCAACAGTTCAATTTTCTCAAACTTACTCAGCTCATAGATGGAAGTTTTATGATCAAGCCTAAGTTTTTCTGATATTAACCCTGCACTCATTCTATGTATCCATCCTCCAAGTCGTGTTCACCATCATCATCATCATCATCACAACCACTGATGGTTATATACTCCATATAAAGCCATTTCTACCCACATTTTAGCACTTTCTTAGTTCTTCATTCCTTCTCTCGCTTCACACTTTTCATTTGGGATCATTTCCTATCTGCTTAAAGTATATTTTTTAGAATTCCTATAGTGAGGGTCTACTGGTGGCAGATTTTCTGGGGTTTGTTTATATAAAAATACCTGTATTTAATTCCCATTGTTAAAAGATACTTTCACTGGGTATAGAATTGGCCATTTTTTCCCAGTATTTTCAAGATATCATTCCACTGTGCCTTGGCTCTAATTGTTTCTGTTGAGAAGTCACATGTCACCTTGTCCTTCCTTTATGTTAAATCTATTTTTACACTCCTGCTTACAAAATCTTTTCTTTGTTTTTGCTACAGTTTCATTGTGTTATGTTTTTCTTTTAACTTAACTTGCTTAGAATTTATTGGGCTTCTGAGGATTGTTCTTCCCTCAGTTCTGGAAAGTTCTCAGCCATTATTATTGGCTTTGCCCCAATCCTTGCCCTCCTTGGTCTCCCATTATTCCTCCACTCTCTTATCTCCTCTCCTTTGCTTTTGGAGATGTTATTAGGCTACATTTCATTCTTCACTCTATCTTTTAAGTCTCAGCCTCCTGTTCATATTTTCATCTTTGCCTCTTTGTCTGGGCTATCAATAATTTTCTCATTTCCATCTTCAAATTCACTAATTCTCTCTTAACTTTTATCTAACCTTGTATTAAATCTGTCCACTGAGTTTGTAACTCCAATTATTATATATATTTTTCATTTTTAAGAATTCATTTTCTTTTTTTTAGTTCATTCTCTAATCTACTTTTTACTCACTCATTTTAAACCTCCTCTTATTTCTTAAATATATTAAATGTATTTTTTCATTTATTGTATAGTCCTAATATCTGAAGTTTTTCAAAGTCTGATTGATTCTGTTCTCTCTCTCTCTCTCTCTCTCTCTCTCTCTCTTCTGTTTCCTTGTATGTCTAGTGATTTTTAAATCAGAGTTGCTCATTTTCCATGGACCTTTATACGAAGTGTTTAAAGCCTAGGATGGAAGTGGTTTCCTTTTGAAAGAACTTGTGTTCTCTTCTGTCAAGTACCTGGACTCACTGTCAGGATGGGACCACTTTAAGATAAAGTTTTGGCTTGAAGTTCTTTGGGTTCCCAGGTTGTGTTAATTCAGGCTACAAACTGTGTTGGTGACAAATTCTGAGAGGAAGCTTCATTTTCACTTCCACCCAGTCCCCAGGTCCAAGACAGGCAGTGTTCCTTGTAGTCTTAGGAGGGGACATTGATTTCTAGTTCACTCTTAAACTTTTACTTCCTCATCTCAGAATATATAAAATCAATGCTTAATTGTACCTGGCTCAACAAATATCCTCAAGTCCAAGCTAGCTTCAGCCCTCTGCTCACCTTCCTGACTCTCTGTCTTTACTTTTTTCCTGTCTGCATATCTTATTTTCTTGCCAACTCATAAATGCATTTAGAATTCCTTCAATCCAAGATTTTTAGTTGATTCCAATAAGAGAATTATCCTTTTTGTCTACAGCGTTGACAGAAATAGAAATTCCTGGGCCTTGGCTTTTCTGTCTTCAAAGTGGGCTACTATCCCTGCTCTCCAGGTTAGATGGAGGACCAAATGAGCTAGCAATTTTGTAAATAAGCTGTAAACCAATGTTTCTGCTTTGAGAAAACAGGGTCAAAGACCTCAGAAATCAATGGGGATTCACACGAGGGCCCACAGTCCCGGGCTTCAGGTGAATCCCACCCCAAGAAAAGGCAGTCATTCCATGCCACAAAGACCCTTTGCACTGCCCACTTGACCCTCAGCATCTGAGTGTCATGACACTCCATTCCCTACAAAAACTGTAGGAATACAGGCTTCAGAGACAACGTGACATATGAGCCAGGGTTTGAAGGGGCTTCAGACAAGATTAGGAAGAGACTGGGGGAGAGAATGCCAAGCAGAGTAAACAGCACAAACCGAAGCATAGAGGCCTGCCAAGGCAGAGTAATTGCGGGGAACCACAGGTCATCCCATGAGGGGAGTGAAGATGAGGTTAGAAGGGAAGGTAGGTGCTGGATGGTTGATGCCTGAAATACCAGGCTGAGCAATTACCACTCTGTTCTTAGGCACTGGAGAGCGCTGGCAGGTTTGTGAGTTAAACTGAGGCAGCAGCTATGTCTGCTTCACTCAATTTCTGTCCGACACCTAGCACATCGTGGGCACTCAACAAACATTTGATGAATGGATGGATGGATGAATGGATAGGTGAAGTCTATTGGTCTGGCCTCTTTAAATTGAGGCCATGTACTGCATCTTTGCTAGTTTAGTCTGGATTTCTTTGTAGCTACATATTTGGATGGGACATTAAATAATTTTAATAAACATTTCTAAGCATGCATTCAGAGGTTCCCCTGAGTGATTTGCACTGTTGTTCGTTACTCACTGGCAGTTCCAGAATTCCCTTGTTGTCCTAGAAGAGGTTCTCTAGAAATTTCCAGACAATTCCCTGGACATCCAGACACTATTCTGAGACCTCCCATCCTACTGCTTTTTCAGCCTAGCACAGCTCCCCAGTTAGGTGGCAGGAGAACAGGTCCCACCTCCTAACCACAGGGATGAGCTCACAGTCAAGGCTGAGTCCGCTGGTCACTGTGATTGGTCCAAACATAGCTGTGGGATACAAGATGGCCAGTTGGGTCCTTCTCCAGCATGTTTTCTGGATGGAGCTTATGGAGAAGGGTCATCTTCCCTATCAAGTCACTAAACTGGAAGGGTAGGATTCAGGAACTGCCTGGGGTCATAAACTCCTCCCAGATATGTTCTGCAGGCACATGCAGACAGACTGCATTTAGAGAAACTGAGGTTATAAAATGGAGAGAGAGAAAGATGGGAAGGGGAGGGAACAGTGATGTCTAAGCCCCCATCTCCCATCTCCAGCTATCCTGAGGGCAGCTGTACCCCTGCCCTGAAGGACATTTTATCACATGAACTCTTTCCCCCTTAAGGCAATTTGAGTTGGAGTTCTATCATTTGCAATCAAAAGATTTCAATGAATTCAGAAAACTGTATGGTGTGTTACTTTGATGACATATATGGACTTCTTTGTTTATTCAATCAGTTATTGTCTAAATGTAGACAGTTTTCTATCAATTTCCTCTGGCAACTAGTAGCAGAGAATTCTTCCAGATACCACCTCTACCTTCTTCCAGCTACCTATAACCCAGGAACTCGGCCCAGGTGCTCTGGCCACCAACCATTCTCTCTCTGTCTCTCACTCTTGTTCTCTTGCTCTCTGTGTGTGTGTGTGTGTGTGTGTGTGTTGAAGGTGATGGGGCTGGTGTGTATGTGTGTGTGGTGGTGGGGTTCAGAGCCAGGGAAGAGCCAGAGCCTGGGGAAGCTCAGTGGCTACACACACACACACACACACACACACACACACACACACACACACTCCACTGGGGTGGCGGCAGCTCACGCAGAGGAGATGCCTGGAGCTCCAACAAGTGAGAGCCCTGTTCCCTCCAAGTGGATCCAGCATGCGTCCTCATCAAGGTGAGCTTATCATGGCTTCCCCTCGTACTCCCTGGGCACTGAGACACCCATCTTCCAGCTGAAAACACAGACTCAGAGAGGTTCAGATGCCCCGCATCACAGAGCTACCAGGAGGTGGAGCTGGAAACAGAGCCCAGGTTTCCCAATTTGTGTCCAAGGTTATTCCTTCTAGAGATTATGAGGTTCGTAGGAGAGGATGGAGGGAGAAGACCTACACACAGGCGGCACCCGTTCTGCTTGTATTGCTGAGCAACCGCAGGCAATTACCCAATCTCTCTGAGCCTCAGCTTTGACCTCTTTGGAGCATGTGAAAGTGCTGGGTCAGTACCTGGCACAGGTTAACTATTACTATTTATACATGATGAAGAACAGATTAGTGGGATGGACGAGGCAGTGAGGAAGGAGGGCTGGGAGGGACTAAGAAGGGGCAGCATGAGGGGGCTTCTCCGTTATGAGGGGGAATTCTGCATCTTGACTTTGATGGTGGCATTACTAATCTACAGGTGTGATAAAATGCCAGAGGGCTATATCAGAAACATGCCCCGAAGACCAGCGCATGCACACACTGGTGAAATCTGAGTTAAGGTCTCTAATCAAGTTCATCATATTGTGCCCACCAATGTCCTGGTTCTGATAATGTACATAATTATGTCAGATTTCACCGTTGGAGCGAGCTGAGTGATGGGTAAATGGGACCGTTCTATGATTTTTGCAACTTCTTGTGAGTTTATACCTATCTCAAAATAAAATTGTTTTCAAAGAAATCTAGGCAAAAAAAGGGGGGAGGGAACCTCAGAGGTACAAATAGTGCCTGCGACTTTGCTCTTGTAGATATCATGCAATGTAATGTTCACTCATCCTTACTTTCAAATTACAGTAGTTGATAGAACTAATAGTTGGTAAGCGCTTATGATTTAATACATTCAGAAGGAAGCACATGTATTTCTGTATCTCAAACTTGATTTTAGATATCTTGATAATTGTATTGCAATATAATCAATTTCCTTTGCAATCGTCTGGTTTTATATTATGCATTAGGAAAACATGGTTCTAGGAAGGGGTCCTTCAGCTTCCAACAGCATGGAAAAGATTAAGAACCTTCCCTGGGATGTGGACTGTAGGCTGACCACCATGGTCCAGATGAGGAAACTGAGGCCCAGATGGGAGGTCTAACGACACCTCAAGGTCTCTGATTTTCAGACTCACTTGGAAGGAAGTATCTCTTCTAAGAGAAAAAGAGAGCTCCTCTCTTCATTGCCACCGGCCACCTCTGGGTGAGTGTTTACTCTGCCAGGTGGAGTCCATCTGGGTCCACTCTGGGGCCGCACAGTGGCCTTTGAGACAGAGAACAATGCCACATTGTGGCCCTGGCTTCAGATGAAAGAGAAACTTGGCCTGATTGCCCAGGCAGCAGTGACTGTCCTCTTAATATTAATACAAGGAGGGTGTGCCCCTCGCCCACACCCTCGCCACTTTCACCGTTGTGGCAGTTGTGTAGAATGTGATCCCACTGCCGTCTAATGCATGGTCAAAGGCCAGCATGCCGGGCACTTTTATTGTCAGCTGCCTCAGTAATCTTTAACCTCCCACTGGCCAAAGGGCTGAAACCCAGAAAGACAAAACAAACATGGGTTGGGCACCAGAGTAGAATGACTCAAGAGAATCAGGACTGGAGGAAGACCGTCCACCCCCCTGGCCATGCCCTCCCAACACCCCCAAGCCATAGAGCTGGTCTGAATGCTGGGGGACAAATGGTGAGACCCACCCCTGGGATGCCATTGACATCTGTCCCTTGCTGGTGGTGGAACGCAGGACCCTGGGGAATGGCTATTAGCTTGTCACTCAGGTTCAGGGAATGAAGGCAAATGCCACACTGGCCATGATCACCCCTGACCTGTGGCTGAGATGCAAGGCTAGCTGGGCGCACTCCAGGAGTAACACTCCTGCTGGGGTCAGTCAAGAGGGTAGAGGGGCAGGGTGAGCAGTGGGATGGGTGGGCATCAGACAGGCCCAGCTGATCGGGCTCCACCATTCATCTGACCATCCTCCTGGAGCCTCAGTTTCCTCCCTGTGAAATGGGACCTCTAACATCTCCTCTCAGCTTCAGTACCAGCTGCTGCCATTGCTGAGCATTTGCTATGACCAAGGACACACTTTGCTCCAATTCTCACAACACCCAAAAAGTGGGCTTCACTGTCTCCATTTTGCAAACTGGCAAGTCTGGTGCAGAGAGCAGACTTGCCCAATGGTGATGCCAAGAGCTGAACCCAAGTCTCCATGACCACAAAGCTGTCCTCTTTCCACTTTACTGCACAAGGCAAGCCCTTCCAGCAAACACGCACTGAGCCTTCTCAAGGTGGCTGTGAGGTAGGGATCATGGCTTCACTTGGAGGATGACAGTGAGGTTCAGCCCCCGTGCAAGTGAACAGGGGGTTCTGGTTGAAGCCTGGGTCATTTGATTCCATGTCCTTTTTACTTCCTATCAAACTGAGGAGGGCTGCCCACACCCATAGGCAACTATCATCACCAACATGAGAAGGTTTAGACACAGAGCCAGGGTCTGAGTCCATTTTAAGGTGCAAAGATGGAGACCTGGGACTCCCTAATGGGCCCTGGTAACAGGGGAGTGCCTGTCCCAGTCAGCCACCTCACTCTTTGATCAGACCCACTGTCACTGTGCAGGGGAAGGACAGACAAGGAGATCCGGGCTGAATTTAACCCCATCACCACCCCCAAGGGGTAGAGGCTACAGACAGGTGGAAAATACACCAAGAGATAGGATGTTATTAGTCTGGATTGGATTTCTTAATCCCTTTCCTTTTTCAAACCTGGGCAGCTCTGGGTCTCTGCTGTGCTGGCAGAATCCCCCCCCCCTCCCCACACCATCCAGGGCTGGGGCCCCAGCCAAGCCCTCACAAGCCCTGCTAATAAAGTTACCTTCTGTGCCTGGGGCAGAAGGTCAGGAAAAGCCAGCAGCAATTTGAGGAAGGTTATGGTCTTGGGATCTGCACAAGGGTGGGGCTTGGGGAGGGAGAAAGATAGGAGTGGGCAATAAAAGATAGGCAGAAAGAGACAGTGGGGGGGGGTACTGGTACAGGAGTGTGGCCCCTAGCGGTACCATCTCTTTATGACCCATACAGGGCACATAAACAGGCATCAACAACAGCCTTACCTTCCCCCTCCAATCTAAATGATCATCCAGAGTCCACTACTGGCCTCGGAAACATACCTGTGCTGGTCACACAGTGGGTGCTGAGCCACAGGGGACAGGGAAGCCCAGGATGGAGGGGCTCTGCTTGACTCTGCCCACAGGCTGGAAGGCTCTGGGCTGCTCCCCTCCCCTCCCAGGGCCTCACAACCTGTGGATGCTGAGTGAGGGGACCTGGATGTTTCCGGTGGAACGTAGTCTCTTGTAGGCCAAGGTAGCCCCTGTGTGGGCGGTGGGCACCGTGGGGTGAGGAACTTACCCCTTTGGATGGTGCAGACTGTCAGGGGTCATCCTTTGTGGCTGGACTGCAAGGATCATGCTGGAAAGGGAGACTGATGCCTACGGTGTGACCGGCACTTCATGCATTTTGTGAATCGCCAACTCGGCGAATCTGCAGGATCTCCACACCCACCTCAGAGCCGCCCCCCCCCCCCACCGCCTCTCTAAAACATGGGGAATGCCATGGATGTGGAATGAGCCTTTTCCTGATGCCCTGGCCACCAGAGATAGGTGACTGACTCTGCCCACCGTTCCCCAGGGTGCCACCCCTTGTCCACCCCATGAGTCACTTTCTGTCCTCCTCTGTCCTGCTCTGCGGCCCAGGGACCAGCAGCGAGCACTTCCTGGGTGGCTCTGCCCTCTGACTTCCTGTTGGGGCCAGCCAACAGGAAGCCCCCCCTGGGGATGAGATGGTGGTCGTGGTTGAGGTCGGGGTATTCTTGGCTTCCTTCGCTTTGTCCTCACATGACTGCAGCTTTGTCAGGTGACACCCACCCCACCCCCAGCGCCCAGGTGGGGCTCCCAGCCTCCTGCTGCTGCTGGCCCCTTGTTGGTTCCTTTAAGCTGGTTCACACCTCTGTAGAGCGTCTCGGTGTAACTCTCCCTTCCTGCATGCAGTTCTGCTTCCTGCAGGACCTCAGCTGGATGAGAACCAAAGCCCACCCTCAGGGAGGCCGAGAGGCTGGTGGCTGCCCCGTTGTCCTTGACCATCACCCCCAGGCCACAACAGGTGGTGACCTTGTCAGTCGTCTGTCGGAGCAGTGGGTTGGCTGCTCCGTGGCAGCCCACCTTTTCGGGGAGGGAAGAGAGAACAAGAGGGGACCGTGGCAGGCGGGAGAAAGCAGAGGGAGCACCGTCTGGCGTGACAGGGCATGCGTGCATCTCCCTAAGACCAAGAGGACGCAGAGCAAGGTGATGAGGCCTGGGCTCACCCAAGGTGGCTCACAGCCACCTTGGAGGAGAGGGCATGCTTGCAGGCCACGGGGGCCTGGCTGCGTTGGACAAGGCTGAATAGAGCCAGCCTGCCCGGCCAGCAATTGTGCAGCGGGACAGCCCCTGGCAACCGCACCCTTCATGACAGCCAGTGTCTGGACGGCGCCAGCCGCCCAGGGACCAAGGGGTCAGGGGTTAAAAGAGGGCAGGGGAGATGTGACACTGTCCAGATGGGGCCAGAGAGTGGAGAAAAGGAAAGCCATTTTGTGTTTGGGCCCTACCCAGCAGGGGCTGGTGGGTAACGCTTGGAAGGCCCCCGACCCTCAGGTTTGAAAAACCTAAGCTCAAAGGATCCCGACCAGTGAAGTTGGAATAGAAGAATGACTGGGCACCTCCACCTGCCCCCCTTCCCCTCTGTGTTCAGTCCCCTCCTGTGGCCACACTGTCCTGTGCCGAAGCGGCCACCTTGGAGCCACCTCGGGCCACCTCGGTGCCACTGGTGTGTGAGCCCGCCGAGTATCGCCGTCTTGGGGCTGGGGTGGAGCCCACAGGAGGGAGGGCGCCATGCAGGGTGCGGAGTTTGAACTTGAACGTCAGAAGACTTGGGGGATGAAGTAGCCGTGTACCTGTCTCCATTTCTTAAGCATCTAATACACACTTACCGTATACCAAACACTGCCAAGCTGCCGAGCCCTTCCACACACGCTGCCGCAGTCAGCTCGCCAGCTGACCCGGCGCCTCCCCTCGCTGGGTGGCCGCATGTCTCTGAGCCTCCCTGTCCTCGTCTTAGACTGAGCATGAGGGACCCCAGTGTCTGGAGTGCTTTGGAGATGGAGTGTCTGTGAACGTCTGTCTCCTCTGACGGACCGTGGGCCCCGCTCCGTGGATAAGGCCTGACACGGGGCACGGGGCGGCTGTGGGAAGTGTTTTCTGGGATAATGAATACAGTTATTTTGCTTCTTTAATCCATAATTTGGGGGGTTATGATTTTCAAATAAGAGATTAAGCCCGCACACAGGTGATTTGCACTTTATGGTAACCCCAAATACAAGGATTTGCTGCAGCATGATATGGCAACATGAATGAAGTCTGAGCGAATGGACAAAACTGGAATTAAGGTAAACTCCCCCCTCTCCCCCCACCCCCCGCCCCATTTAAAAGCTCGTCAAGGAATCAGGGAATTTCAGTGTGGATGGGGCAGAGGGCCCTGTAAATGTGTTTGTTGCTCTTGCCACAAGGGGGCGCCACTCTAGCAGGTACACCCTTGTCCCCGAATCTGGTCCCAGCTGCCCTGCTGGTTGGGAGGTCTGAGGACTGGCCACCTGTGCAGAGAGCAGGTGGGTGGTGTGAGGGACCGAGGTGGGTGGGAGGCCCACCTGGAGGAGCTCCACGAGGACGCCCCCCATGGGCTGGTTAGGACAGACTGGGAGGCAGACGGGCAGAAAATGGTCAGCCCCAGGGAGGTCAGGAGGCTTCTCAGGAGCCCAGGGAGGCCAAGGTCAGAGGCCTGGGACAGCTGCAGGGTGTGGTCTGCAGGCTGTCACATGAGCCCCAGCAGAGGAGCACCCCCCCAGTGCTGGGCAATTGTGGGGGGCCACAGAAGGGTGACCTTCCGGAGTCAGAGCCTGCACCGGCTGGCTGACCACACAGATGGGCGGCCAGGCCAGGCCAGGCCTTTGTGGAGGGTGAGAAAACACTCCTGAGCTGAGCTGGCTTCTCACCTCCGCCCACCCATGTGGCCTCGCTTCCACTTCCTCCCTGGACTGTCCTCAGGTGTCCGGGCCTGGCAGGTCATTCTGCTGGTGTCCCTAGGGGGACATCCAGGAGCAAGGACATGCTTTGCCTGACCAGACATGCCAGGGGGCACCTCACCCAGGCACACCTTCCCTGTTCCACCTGTCAGGGCTCAAGGTGAGGTCACGTTGCAAGTTTCGGATGCGAACCCCCTGCCTGCCCAGAGTGAGGAGGCTTCTTGGCTGCCCTGGGCCGTCTGCCATGGCAATGCTGAGACCCCAGCCAGCTCCTCGGGTGTTCCTGTCCTGCTTCTGGCCCCTCTTCTTGGGAGACAGGCCAGAGTACCTGAGGGTCAGCCAGCTGAGGACACCTGGTTCTCCTCAGCCCTTGTGGATACTACAGCCACGGGGCACTGCCACCAAACCACAGGTGACCAGCTGCCTACATGACATCCTCACCCACTCACAGGTGATCAGCAGATTATAGGGCACAAGCCCAACACTAAGCCCTGAGCATATGGCCAAGCGCCTGGGGAGTGTCTACACACTCCCAGTCCGTGCCCAGACACACTCTGATGTGTCTGCCCAACCTTGACCTTTTGTGCATCTGTTCATGGACCACTGCTCATTGAGGGCACTCTTGTCCACATGCACACACACATTCAGACAAGCGTGCACTCACACACACACTCAGACATGCATGCACACACACACTGAGGCATGCATGCACACACATACACTCAGACATGCATGCACACACGTACACTGAGATATGCATGCACACACACACTGAGGCATGCATGCACACATATACACTCAGACATGCATGCACTCACACACACACTCAGACATGCATGCACACACACACACTGAGGCATGCATGCACACATACACACACACTCAGACATGCATGCACACATGCACACACCTCGTACCCCAGGGAACGCTGATGGCCTCAGGAAGGAAGAGTCTGCAGGTTTCCAGGTCCTGCTGTATGATGTGTCTGGAACCCCAGTCAACTCCTTCTCCCAACCCCTCCCCTCCCCTCACTGGCCCAGCCCCTGAGACACTGGCCCACATCCCTGAGGATGTCCCTTCCTCTCTGTCCCAAGACCCACTCCTCAGGTCAGGTCCCAATATGAGCAAGCCCCTCTTCTTTCCCAGCACCTCCCTGGTTCCTTAGCCTGGTTACTGGGAAGTCTCTTCAGGAATCAAAGTGGCTCCGTGCACCCAGACACAGACCCTGGTCTCAGGCTGGTGCTTGGGTTTAAATCCTGACCTCACTGACCTTTTCCTTCCTGTGTGTTCCTGGGCAAAACTCGTGTAACACTTCTGAGCCTCCATTTCTTTGTGCTTTTATTTCAACATCCCAAATAGATGCATAGGTGGAAACATGCCTGCATCCCCTCTTCTACTCTGGCCTAATTCCGGCTTACTTCGATGGCTGCTTCCTCCTGGAAGCTCTCCTTGATCTCCCCAGGCAGTCAGTGACTTTGCCTTCTGGCTATATGGTCCCTGTTCCATACCTCCTGTTCCTGTGTCTCGACTTACACATTGTGACCCCCTGAAGGCAGGGGCCCGGATGACCCTGGTGCCCAGGGTCAGAGGCCTCTCAGAGCCAGGCCATAGAGACTCTAGTCACTGTCCCTGGAAGGCACCGGAGGGAACAGAAAGGAAACGGGACAGCAGGCTGTGGAGGGGGGCTGCCTCTCCCAGCAATGTGGAAGACACTGGTTTTTCCATATGTTTCTCTCCCCGCGTCTCTCCCCGCACAGCATTCGCCTGAGGAGCGAACTTTGGGTTTGGCAGCGACCCCAGGACTCCGTGTTTCTCAGTTCCTTCCAAAGCTCCAGGAAGCATCTTCCTGCCCAACAAAGTTTGGATCCTGTGAAGGGGGCTCCCCTTTCCCAAGGTGGTTCTCCCTCCCAGGCACCCCTGTCTCCTGCCTCCAGTTCTCTGGGGTATTGGAAGGAAGGTCTGGGAAGGGGCCAACTGGCCTGAACCAAAGCCCCTGACCTGGCCTCGCCCTGGGAGGCTGGCCCCAGCTGAGGGTTCCCCTGCCCTGGCTTTGTCCCCTGGGTCCCAGCCCTCTTCCTTCCAGGGACGGGCACCTGACCCTTGGTCCCTGACCTCTTGCAGCTCATGCTGCTTCTGCACCCCCTCCAGTCTCTCACCTGCTGCAACTCTGACCCCAGACCCTGGCCTCAGAAACCACCCTGTTGCAGGGAAGACAGTAGGCCACAAATCCAGACATTGGGGTTTGACTTTGGCCTGTTATGTCACCATGAGACCCGGGCCTTGGGCGTTCTCATATAGCAGAACGAGGACCGTGGCCCCAACCCAGGGAGGCCTGCAGAGGATCAAGTGAGCAGGTGTATGCCTGTTCCTCCCGCCCGTGCTGCTTCTGTTCCTTGCACAGGCCGCCAGCCTGCCCACCCCTGCACCCTGACTCTGGCCAGGCCCGGCCCAGAGGCCCCTCTCCCCTCCTTCCCTGCTCTGGTGTCTCTTCCTCCAGGAAGCCCTCCTGTAGCCCAGCCTCAGAGATGGCTCTCCCCTTGAGCCCCCCTACTCAGCATCAAGCCCCAAACTTCACCAGATAGCCTGATCCTCCTCAAACTCTTCCCCGATTAATTTCTCAAGAAATTAAGAGACAGCTCAGAGGAGTTTCGCTCAAGGCCAAGCCATGTGCCACCCATATGGGGTTTGTCCAGGCGTCTGAGGCCTCTGGGGGCCAAAGGAGCCCTGACTCCTCCCCTCCGGGCTGCAAATCACTTCCCCTCGCCAATCTCAGCCTCGGTTTTCCGCCCTGTCTGATGGGGATAAAAAAGGTGCTGCCTTCCAGAATGCAGTGAGGATTTGTGAGGATTGCTCCTGAGTGCTCAGCCTGGCCCCTGGCAGGCGCTTAATAATTAGCAACTTAGAAAAGAAAGCCTGAACCCACAGGCCTCTCCCTCTTGCACCTGTCTTCCTTAAAGCAAAGCTGTCAAGTGGTCCCTCCTTGAATTCCTGTCCTGGGCCGGTCTGCCCAGCTGCCCACCGGCCCGTCCCCTCTTCCCGGGAGCTCGAGCACTCCTCCCGGGGCTCTGCGGACGTGGCCAGCAGACACGGCCCCGAGATGGGCTACGTGGGTCCACAGTGTGATTCAGATGCTCAGCAGTCCTGAAGGAGCTCAGACGCCCAGGCCAGGGCAGCAGGGAGGCCCAGGCCCAGCCCAGCTTCCTACGCAACGGAGACCAGATAACGGGCACGCCGAGTCTGCCTTGGCCTCCGGCTGAAACCGGGCGTTCCGGGAGGCTGGCATGGGGACAGGCTACTCGGGGCCACAGCTGCTTGGGGAATATGCATCTCACATGCATGAAGACATGAAAAATGTACGCATTAGCACGAAGGACAAGCCGCCCTGGTGTCTTCGTCCGCTCACACTGCCACAGTGAAATACCACTGACCCGGGGGCTTACCCAGCAGACATTGATTTCTCACAGTCCTGGAGGCCGGAGTCCAAGATGATTTCTTCTGAGTTCTCCCCTGGGCCTGTGGCTACCGTCTCGCTATGTGCCCACGTGGCCTTTCCTCGGCACGTGAGGCAAGAGAGTGAGCTTTCTGAGGCCCCTTTTCTCGGGGACGCTAATCCTATCAGATCAGAGCCCCACCCTTATGACCTCATTTAACCTTAATTACCTCCCAAGAGGCCCCATCTGCAAACATAACCACATGGGCCATCAGAGCTTCAACAGACGAACTCGGGAGGACACAAACATTCAAACCATAGTACCTGGTGACAGCCGCACAGTCATGCTGATTCTAAAATCTGTGCCCAGCTCAGATCCTAAGATGCCTGCCCCACTGTCAGGAGAGTCAGGAGGGAAAGCGAGGGAGAACTGACCCCCGAAACGTCCTCAGCCAGCATCTCATTTGTCCCCTGCATTTTCAGCCCAGGGAGGGCAAGGGCTGACCGTCTGGGCGTCCATCCCCACAGGCCGCCTCCCAGGTGCGCGCGCGTGCGCGCACACACACGCACACACACGCACACGCACAGGAATGGCCCTGTGCACACAGATGCGTGTTCGCGTCGCTGCAAGCGCTCGGGGATATCCAGGTGTGTTCTTGGGGACATACATGTTGTTTTGTGGCCGTGTGTACGCAGGAGATCACAGGGGAGCATACACACCGTGTTTCCCTACACCCTCCCCTACATTTTGCTACCGTGCCATTTTCTGACGATGTTTTCTGCCAAATTTGAATGCCTGCCCTGTCCCACAGTTTCAAGATTCAAAGCTGGCTTTTAAGAACCTAAACTTGCAGAAGCAAACAGGAACTTGAAAAGGAATGTGTGCAGATGGGGTCTGAGTCATCAGGAACTTAACTGGCAGGTTCAAGGGCCCAGCGTCTCATTATCAGAGTCCCCTAGAATGGCTCCCCAGACGTCAAGGCTGGGCACTGGGGGCAGGCGGGTGTTACAATGACCCTGCCTGAGGAGACCCAGGCTAGGAATGGGAGCCCTATTTGTCCACCTCAGCTCTGTGCCCCATCCCCACTCCAAGACCAACACAGAACATGGGCTGGGTCAGACCACAATTTGAGTCCAAGCTCCTCATGTATCAGTGGTGGGACCTATGCCAGATAACCTGACTCCTCTGAGCCTCAGTGTTCTCATCTATAAAATGGGCATGTTAGTGACGATTGCATGAGATGATGTACATAAAGAGCTTGGCACACGGACTAGATGTTAGCTATCATTACCGTTATTGCTACTGTCAGTCTGGAGGTCTGGGGGGCCCCCCCAGACTCTATTTGCCTGAAGGATGAAGTAGCCTCCTGGGAAGGAACTGCCCTGAGGAACAGGGGAGTGAGGTTCAGGACTTGGCCCTGGAGAGGTGAGTGTAAGCACAGGGCGGTGGGTCCCCCTACTCACCTTGAGCACCCACGGTGGCACCCACAAGGTGCAGAGCCTTGCCCACATCTCAGTGAGGTATCAGGGGTGATCCCTCCGGGGTCATGGAGCAGCTGACCCAGGCTCTGGCAGCCACACGAGGCAGTGTCTGAGGGTCTCTCTGGGGGACCAGAGCAAGGGAGGAGGAGAAAGACAGGGTGGAAGCTTCTAGGAGCCCCCTCGGTGGGGGGGGGGGGGGGCCTCTGTATCCTGCTACAGCAGGTAGCGTGGAACCATGGAAATACTGCCTGGCTCCTGGATCCTAACTCTGTCTGTGCCCCCCTGATTTTGTGGAACGGAAAACAGTTTTGTTTTTCCTTACTGGGGGAAAAAAAGAAAGTCAATTGGGAAATTTCAGTGTGAGCTCCCGTGAGGACAATCCAACCACCTCCCACCCCTCTATGTTCCTGAGGACGGTCACTACAATGCCCCTTTCCCACACAGACCTACAGGGAAGGATGTTGTTTGTTTGCGCAACAAATGTTTACTGAATGCTCTGCACATTCCAGGCCCTGATGATTCTGTGTTGAACAAGGCAGATGGCGCGGCCCGGCCCAAAGGGAGCTCCCTGTCCCTCAGGGGCCCAGCTGCCCCGAGCTGCAGGAACACGGCCTTAGAACCAACTGCACAGACTCAGGTTCAGATCCCAGCTCTGCCCCCATCATGCTGGGACGCTGCTTGCCCATCTGTGAAATGGGCACGGCAAGCCTGCTCCACATGATTCCTGGGAAGTTCGTGAGAAGAGATACCTTTTTCTGAAGTTTTAAAAATGTAAAACCAGACAACATACCTCTTCTACTATTTACAGGTGAAAAACCAGATCACTTTCTTGTTTAATTTCACACCCGAGTTCAGGAGTGTGGCCACCTGGGTGAGGGGAGAGCAGTGGCCCTGGGCGGGAAGAAGTTATCGACGATGTTCTGGTTCTCGTGTTAGGTGGTGGGTCCCAGGGTCTCTTACTGACATACCTAAACTATAAACACACTGGGCCAGTCACAAGTGTGAGGCGTAAACCAAGGACCACCTCAGGACCCGGTCCTGTGTTTTGAGGTCCTCACAAGAATTAAAACAGAATGAAATGCTGTCTGTAGGGAGCCTGGCTCACAGAAGGCACTAAATAAATGCCTCCTCCCCAGCTTCCTTCCTGCAATGTGACATTTTCCTTGCTTTTACAAAGCAGATTTGTGCCATCCCGGTGAATTTTAGAAGAGACGAGAAGCACGTCTCCCTCCTGAAGAATCAGTGTTTGCTCCAGAGCCCCTCAGTTGCTATAGGGGCAGGAGACAAGCGCCCACTGCGGCGGCCTGTGCCGGGCCCCCCAGCACCTCAGCTGTCCTCTTGTGTTCAGTGAACCCCTGGGACCCTGACGTACATGGAGCCAGTCACAGGGAGCTGCTGCAGCTGCAGGGAGCCATGCCAGCTCCCTATCCCCATGCTTGCTGTCCTAGTGAGAGCTCCCCAGACAGGAAGGACCAATATTTAATATTTAGGAATCTCTAATAAGGAATTAGAATTTATTTATTATTTTTATTTATTATAAGAAATTATTATTATTTGATGATAAGGAATTGGCTGACATGATTCCGGAGGCTGATAAGTCCTAAGCTCTGCAGTCAGCAAGCTGGACACTCAGGAGAGTCGACATTATGATCCCAGTCCAAACCTGAGGCCAGAGACCCAGGGGAGCCAAGTGGGTGGTTCCCGTGTGGTCTGGAAGGCTCAAGGCCCAGGGAGAACTGGTATTTCAGTTCAAGTTCAAAGACGGGAAAAAGCCAATGTCCTAGTGTAAAGCCAGTCAGGAGGAAGAATTCTCTCTTACTCCTAGGAAAGACCGCCTTTTTGTTCTAGTTGGGCCTTCGCCTGATTAGGTCGGGCCCACCCCGATCCGGGAGACTAATCTGCTTTGCTCAGGCTACTGATTTCAGTGTTAATCTCATCCAAAAACCCCCTCACAGGAACACCATAATAATATTTGACCAAGTATCTGGGCACCTCATGACCCAGTCAAGTTGATATATAAAATTAGCCATCACGTCTGCCAAGAGTCCCCATGGGAGCTCAGCATCAGAACCCCTGCTTACCTGGACCTGCAGACTGGGCCTGGCAGAACCCCACTTTGCATCATGGCCCCCAGCCCACATTAAAGACAATATCGGAAGCTGCTGGGAAGCTTCCCGGTGAGTGGGACATTGAGGATGCTGGCAGCCCCGTCACCCCCTCTCCACTGGGTGATGGTTGCCAAAACTAGCAAATAAGAATACAAGGCACCCAGGGGTACCCGGGTGGCTCAGCTGGTTGGGCATCCAACTCTTAATTCTCAGCTCAGGTCTTGATCTCAGGGTTGTAGTAAGTTCAGGCCCGTGTTGGGCTCCATGTTGGGCATGGAGCCTACTTAAAAGAAAAAAAAGTTAAAAAAAAAATGCAGGACACCCAATAAATTTAAATTTCAAGTAGATGATGAACAATTGTTTTAGTATAAGTACATCCCATGCAATATTTGCCTCTATCTTATGTACTTACCGCACTCATGGCTTCACTGTTGTTTCTCCTTTATTCTGAGTCCCTTTTCCCTTCAGGTCTAGGGGATGAGCAGAGAGACTAGGAATGAGGCCACCCTGCCTTACTCTGCATGAATCACCACCCTTAACGTGGCCCCGTGGTGCATACAGGGCCCCCGTGTGGTTTTCCAGCCCAGCCTTCCCCCCCCGCCCGGCCCCCTCTCTCCTCTGTCTCTGTCTCTGTCTCTCTCTACCTCTCTCTTTGGCCCTAAGTGCTTTGTTCCCTTCGTGTTCACTCTCGAATCAGATCGTGTTGGCTGAGCCCAGGCTCATTGCTCCCAATCCCTGGCCGGCAGCCTCAGCAGTTCTGGTCACTCCCCCCGCGTGTCTCCTGAGGATCAGATGCTCTGAGTCCAGAGCCTGAGGAGCTCGTGACAGAAATGGTAGTGCCGTGGTCTCCTGGTGGAGAAGACGCGTCTGTTGAGGGGATCCACAAACCTCAAACCCTGTCAGACAGACTTGCCTGGCCTGTGACCAGCCATTAGAGGTACGAATCCGTGACTGAGATTGGGCAGAACTGTCCACACCCCACCTTCCACTTCAGGTTACTGCGTGATCTGGAGCAATCTATGCCACCCTTGTTTCTTTGTTGTCATCTGCAAGAGTCCTGCTTGTCAAGCAGTCTAAAGTTTGTTCCTCTACCCCAAATTCTGTGATTCTTTATACTGGTAAAGCAGATAATCTGGCTAGTGTCAAGATTAGCAAGACAGAGAGGCTCAACCAATATTCAATCTGCCCCAGAATAAACATTCATCCATTTGTTCAACAAACACCAAAGGTTTGCTCATTGATGGTGCTTAGAACAAAATCACCCACACACTTGAAATGCTCACAAATGCTGACTTTCGGGGCTGCCAATTTAATGGCGAACATATTGGAAAGGGTGGTTTGGTCTTCCAAGTTTAGACGCTGGCCAAGCCTCTCTGGCTAATGCCAGAAGGAGCTGATGGACCTTGACATTAGGTGGACCCCACATCTTGCCATTTTATTTGTTTCATGCTTAGAGGAACCAATGGCAGAGAGAAAGAGAGTCACAGGCAAAGGGAGGGATGGTGATAGGGGCCACTGACCTTCCTCTGTCTCCTGCCTTGACCACATAGGACATAAAGTGAACCCTTGCTGGACAGGTCAGCAGGTCAATGATCGACTCCCCCATCTGCTGTGAGGTTCGGCACCAACTTGGTGCTGCCAAGTTTTTCCCCAAATGACAAATTATCACCAAGGTCCCCGTAAGAACAGCCTATAAGGTCTTCAGACCCTCCACCGTGGTAGTAAGTCATTCAAGCCCTAAAGAACTACTAACCTTCAAACTGAGAGAATTCTAAAAAAATCACCTATGCCCAGTATCTTAGTCCATATTGTACAGATGGGGAAACCGAGACTCAGAGGGGGAAAGTGATTTGCCCAGGATTGCACGGGTGGGCAGGGTGGCTGGCAGAGGACTCCCTACTCTGGTCGCTGAACCAAATGACGAGATCTTAAAAGCACTCTACGGCCCCATCACAGGACTCCCAGCCCCAAAAGCACCCAAACACTGGTTTGGATGGTGCAGATAACAATATGGTGCCATCACGACAGCAAGCAAAGCCACATCCATCAGCCCTGCTTTGGGCCACACGGGGGCTTTTACTTTTGCAGGCTGGTAGGAGTCCCCACACCAGGAATTAACCTAATGGCTCCAGAAGACAAGACATCAACTTCGAAGGGACTCTTCGCCCAGTTTTTAGACAGGGACCGTCAGATGATGGAAAGATTCTCCGCTGAGACCCCCCACACACATCAAGCTGGCTTTGAAAGTCTTTGGAGCCGATGCTGCACGTGGAGCCCAGCTAACCCCTCCACCAAGCCCCGACAGGCTACCAGCTTCTCCCCGGCTCTCTGAGCTTGATAAAGGGATGGCCCAAATAGAGGAGATGGATTCCAGGAGGTGGATCTTTCAACACCCAAGGAGCTGGAGCCTGGGGCAAACAATTCCTTCCTGCCTCTTTAAATGGTTTTGGTGCTTCTGGTGCTTGGCATCCCGTATGCCCTCTTCAGATCTGCGGTCATTCGTTCATCCACCCACAGAGGCAGTGAGCACCTTCTGTGTCCCAGGCCAGCAGGGCACACCCAAGCTTCCCCACCCTCTCCTGGGTTCGGGACCCCGTGCCCTCTCTTTTCAGGGCACACATTAGCCCATCTTCAACCTGCCTTGGGCGTGTCTGATTTTCCCAGCAGACCATGATGCTCACGGGCAGAGACTAACACAGAACAGGGTCAAGTTAAGATGAGGTCATGAGGGTAGACCCTAATCTAATAGGACCTTGTCTTTATTAAAGAGGAAAGTTGGACACAGGCACCCACAGGGACAGTGTCTTGTGACGATGAAGGCAGAAATTAGCGTGATGTGTCTGCAAGCCAAGAACACCAAAGACCACCAAGCAACTAGCCAGCCACTTGGGGCGAGCCCGGGAACAGATTCTCCCTCCCAGCCTCAGAAGGAACCAGCTCAACTGACACCTTGACCCTGGACTGCCAGCCTCTAGGACTGTGGGAATATAATTGTCTGTTGTTTAAGCCCCCCAGTGCGTGGTGCTTTGTTCCGACAGGCCTAGCAAAGGGATGCAGACTTTGGTAGGAATTTGGTGGGACTTGGAAGGCAGTGAGGTGTGTGCCAGCTTCCTGCCTCAGAGGGAGGGAGGATGGGCTCCGGAGTCAGATGCTGACCCCAAGAACAACGGGGGTCGCTGAGCGCTGTTGCGCAGCAGACAATTCTCCAACACTCTCTGTGTTTCCTCACCTGCACCCACCCCCCCCCCACAAGGAGGCACTAGACTGGCCCTCGTGCCCTCACGTAGAGATGGGGAAACAGCATGCTGGCGCTCCTGGTCCCGGGGCCCTCCCAGGAGGACGGAAGCACCCACGGCCCCCCCCCCACTTCACGCAGGACTTGGCAGGGAGGAGTTAACCATCTCTCCAGCCCCCCAGGCATGCGTGAAGACGGTTTGGGAGGAAGAAGGGGAGGTGTGGGGGCAGCAGGGGGCCTTTGCCTCCTCTCACAGCTTGCTGTGCTAGCCTCAAGCCCCTCCAGAAAGGGGCCCACTCCCCACTCCCACCACAGCTGTGCTCCTCCCTGCCCTCAGTAATCCCCCCCCCCCCATCGCTAATATGGATCTGGGGGCGCCCTCAAAGGAGAGGCCAGCGCCCCCACAGCACTCATGACCCTCCTGCCTGGCTTCCTGCTGGTGGGGACCCTCCAATCCCCGTGAAATGCCTGGCTTCCCCCGCACACGTGGTACTGCCCCTTGCTGCCGTGACAACTGCCGTTTCTTCTGCCCAGAGCGCCCCTCCTGCCCTCCTTTACCTGCGGAAGCTCTGCTTTCCTTCCATTCCCCCCTCAACACGCCTGGCCACCGTGAAGCCTCCCAAGAGCGCCAGGGGACCCCCAGCGCGGGTCTCACCATCTCACCCAAAACCACTCAGCACCGAGGAGAGGTCAGGTGAAGTTCCCTGAAACATGCCAAGGAGCGTTGTTCCTCTCCTGCTCAGAAACTATCCATGGCTCCCACTGCTTGTGGGAGAGCCCCAGGTCCTTGCCTGGCCTTCCGCCTTCCCGGGCCTGCTGCCCGCCACCCCCCCACCACCCCCACTTACAGCCTCTGCTTGTTCTACGTCCCTCTGGGGCAGGACACAGCTGGGTTTGAATTTCTGCTCCGTATAACCTCGGACATGCCACTGAATGTCTGTCCCCAGCTCTGAGTGGGAAAGATTCAAGACATGAGACTCTGAAGCCCCTCCCAGCTCTGTGCCTCCAAAGCCAGAGTTGCTGCAGGCTGAGAAGCCCCTCCACAGGGCCACCAGGCACCCAAGAAAAGTCTCCCCGGCCACCCGCAACCACCAGGAACATCTGTGCAGGGCTCACATGTGTGACCCTGAGGTCTGCTCTGCAGAAACCACTAACCTTTGGAGTCTCACAGAAGACTAAAATAGGAAGCCGTCTCTGCCTCCCACACGGGGTAGACAGTTTTCACAGTTCACACGGCACTTTGGCTCAGAGAACCGCGGCTGCCATTCCAGCATTTTCAGACGTGACAATCAATACTTAAAATCGGGTAGAAGCGGAAAGGTGAGTGGGGGCGCCAGCAGGGTGCCTGCTTCCCAAAGCCTCCACCTGCCTTGCAGAACATCTCCCCTGGCTTCTGAAGAGGTCCAAGGTGGGGCCTGCACACGCACACGCACACGCACACACACACGCACGCATGCGCAGCAAGCGTGTGTGCAAACGTACTCACAGAGAAACACGTGCACATATGCATACACACTCACAAACATCCACAGACCCACCATCAGCCACACACACACACACACACACACACCCTCACCTGTGCATGGGCACGGCCAGCCACGTGGCAGGTGTCCTTGTACACACACCACCCTTCTCCATGGTGCCCAGCCTGGCCCTATGTCCATCCCCCCAGAGCTCCCCTCTTGATTCTGGCTCGCCTCTGACCAAATCTACAGGGTGACACTCAAAGACACAAACCGACACACACCCACGCACCCTCTCCACTCCCTAAGATGTACACACACACGTCAGCCCAGGCCAGTGCGCCGATGCACGCACATAAGCACCTGCTCCGAGGTGGACGTTCTGTGCAGTGGACGGAGCTCAAGCCTCCAGGAGCCCCTTTAAGGTCCAAAGGGAGCAGAGGGTGGGTGGGCATGGGGGAGCCGCTGAGTCAAAGCTGGAAGTCAGGTCCCAGCAAGGCTACTGTGCAACAAGACCAGGACTGCTCTGCCTTTGGGCCCCAAGCTGGTGTCCCATCGTCCTAGAAATGAAGAAATCGAGTCCCAGCAATGGGTTGCCAGCCAATGGTGGGAAGGACTTCTGGGCTTGGCCTCCAGCCCACTCCAAAGGCTGGGCTCCGGGAAGTGTCACTGGCTCACTGGACACAAAGACCGACTGAAGCCCTCCTGTGTGCCGGGACCCCAGGGTATGGAAAACAAAGATGCTGCCATCTCTGTGCTTGAGGAGATGGAGGTTCTTGGGGGGGGGGGGGGGGCGGGCGTGCAGGGGGGCGGCCGTCCTGGCAGAGCAGAGCAGAGGGCAGGGGCCGGAGGGGCATTCGGGAAGGGGATGCGGGAGGGGACGGGGCCGGGCGAGCTTTCAGAAGCTACAAGTGGTTTGGCGGCGAGAGCATGCGGTGGGTGGAGCGGGTTGCTGGCACTTGCCGACGGTTTGCCTGAGAGTCAGGGTGGGCTCCTGGCATCCAAACCGTTTCTTCTGGAGCTGCTGGCTCCGAGAACCCAGAGGAGGAACTTCCCTCGGTTCCTAGCTGACAGTTTGCTTTCTGGGCAACCTTTACCATCTCTGAGTTACACGCTTGGCGGAGACTTCAGGGTGTCGCGCTGACATTTCAACTCCTCCAAGCTGCTTGTCACCTCCGTGTTTGATTTCTATGCAGCGAATAGGAGGGTGGTGTCTGGCCAGCCCTGGAGCCCAATGAACAGGTCTGGCCTTTTCTTGGGGAACATTTGAAAAGCTCTTGGCAGGACCCCGAATACACATGGGAGGGGGCTGCTGGGCCCACTGGAAAAACTCCAGCAGGGGGGAGAAGAGACTTCCAGAAACCAAGGGAACTTTCTGAGCCTGCAGTCTAAGGAACGCACCTGCTGGCCGGCTCCCCCGATCACGGGTTGGCTGCAGGCAGGGCTGTAAACCCGTGAAAGGTGACCCCCCTGTCCATTGCTATGTGACATGGGACCGGTCCTCTCTGTAGCTGTGGAGTGCTTGTCTGCTTGACAAGGGCTCAGAGCTTCAGGCTCATTATTTACAAAACTGGGATAATGATCAATAGCTCAGAGGGGTCCTGTGCTTTGTAAAACATCCATGCTTTGTAAAGTGGAAAACACCATCTGTACATAAGGGATTATTGTTTTCATTAGTGACAGGATGATGGAGGAACCCGAATCCCTGAGTCACCACCAGGAGCAGAGCCGCCCACCAAACGAGACCCCTGCGGGAAAGCCGGACCCCCTTCCTGTCTTCATGGCGTCACTGGATTCGGGGGCTCCTTCGTGAGCACGGCTTCCCCCTGGCTCACGTGTGCACCTTTGTAGTCACCAGCCACGGGCTGGGTAGCATGCAGGTCATCTGGGAAATCAGTTCAGGGGCGTGAAAGGAGCAGAAACCAGCCTGGGGTGGGCCCAGGGTGGGAGCACCAGACAACAGGGGATGAACAGACAGCTCTTTCAGGAAGTCTTCATTGGGGAGGGTCACAGGGAGTCAAGAAAATATTTTTTAAAGATTTTATTTATTTATTTGACAGAGAGAGACACACGGAGAGAGGGAACACAAGCAGGGGGAGTGGGAGAGGGAGAAGCAGACTCCCCACTGAGCAGGGAGCACGATGTGGGGCTCGATCCCAGGACCCTGGGACCATGACCTGAGCCGAAGGCAGACACTTAAATGACTGAGCCACCAGTCAGTGCCCTCAGACAAAATTTTTTAAAAGGTCTTTAGTTTGTTGAAATATTGATGGGAAGGAGCCAGATTTGGGGGGAAGGCACGGAAAAGGTGAAAGTATAGGAAAGGGGTAGTTAACGGATTGTATAAGGTCCCTGAGATGGGAAGGATTTAGGGCCTGATGAGCAGGAGGAGGAGCAGGCCGTGGGTAGAGCAGATCCATGTCAAGGTCACCATGGACAGTTAAGATATGAACCCCATTAGTACTTAGCCGGGTGGTTGGCACCTAGGAAAAACTATTCTTCTGTTAAATGGTGCTATTTAAGAATGGGAATAAACTATTATTTTAGCCAAATGCTTTTTAGGCATCGATTGAGATAATCATAAGTTTTTTTTTTTTTTTTCTCGTATAACCTATTGATGAGATTTCTTCTAACAGATTACCCAAAACACGAAACCATTCTCACACTCCTGGGACAAAGTCTACCGGACTTTGATGAATAATTAACACGCTATTGAATTTGACACGTGAGTGTTTTATCAAGAATTTTCATATCTGCGTTCACAAGTGAGACAGGCCAATTGTTTTGAGGTTAGCTTTGATAGATTTTGGTGATGAGATTATTTCAGTTTCATAAGATTATTTCGGGAGGTTTTGGTCTATTCTGTGCTTTGGAAAAGTTACGTGTCTGTTCCTAAATATTCTCAATAACTTACATGTAAAACTACCTGGCCTACAACCTTCTTTTGAAAGTATTTTTATTAAAATTTCAATGTGTTCTGTAATTATGGAAGATTTTGATATCCTCTCAAGATTTTTAGTAATTTATAGCATTCCAGATAATTGCCTATTTTCATCGAGATTTCCAAAGCATTAGCATAATTATATATATTATTCTTCTTGTGAGCCCCCTCTCTGCAATTACATCTTTGCCATGTTGTATGTATTTTGTGTCTTTTTATTTAATTAGAGTCACCAGATTATTAAAGTTTATTTTTATTTTTCAAATCCACTCACATTTCTCTGTCAGCTGTGTTTTTTTACTGCATTAAGTTGGGCTTTATCTTTTTTATTTTATTCTGGTTGCATTTCCTCCTTTTCTAGATTACTGAATTGAATGCTTCAATCACACCTGTTTTAGCTTTCTCTTTTGATAAATAACGCATTTAATACTGTGGATCTGTGAAATTTATGGGTTTTTTTGGGAACGCAACTGGATTTTTAAGACCTAACACATCTCTGGCTCTGGTCATTGTCCCATGGATGCTTAAAAATAAGGTGCATTCTTTATTTCTGTGCACAAAAGGAGCCATTTGTTGTTATTATTATTCTGAGACTCTTAACATTTTATTAGATGTTTTGCTCACTTTCATCTGTTCTGGCGGCGGGGAGGGGAGGGGGCTACGGAGGGACCGTTTGGGGGTGATGGATTCATGCCCTAGCATGATGGCCACTCTGGTGTCCACGCTAGAGTGTGTGAAATTGTAGGCTGAAGCATCGTGCAGTTTATTGTACGTTCTAGTATACCTCAATAAAGCTGTTTTTATTTTTACATTTACTTATTTATTTAAGCAATCTCTACACCTAACATGGGGCTCGAACTCACGACCCCAAGACCAAGCATCCCATGCTCCCCTGACTGAGCCAGCCAGGCGCCCCAGGGAAGCTGATTCGAAACGCCCGCCACCTTGTTCTAAAAGATCCGTGACATCCTTGGAGATCAGCCCCGGGACCCCAGCCTCTGGGACCCCAGCCCCCTTCCCCGTGGCAGCCCTGCTTCCTGCGGACAGGGCCAGAATGGGGGCCTTCCCTTCTTACGCAAACGTGAAAACTCTCCTGCCGTGGCTTTTTTCATCTAGTATACCTTAGCATAATTTTGCTTCTAGCATAATTCTCCTTTAAAAGGAGAAGCAAATGCACACCCAAGCTTCTGTTTCTAGATTTGCCCAAATCAAGAACAATGTAACAGAGCCCGGCTGCTTGCTCAGCACGTCTAGCCCTGGTGGAATGCCTCCCTTCCTCGCCGCCCCCCAAGTCCTGGTGGTTTCAGTTTGGGGTTATAGATCCAGCCTCTTCTTCAGATCGTTTTTCATTTTATAAATCTTTTTCTCATGAATTTTGGTGTTTTTTGGGTTTTTTTCATTCTATCGTGCTGCTCTGTTTAGAGCAGCGTTCATTCCTCCACCTGTGTGTTTGGTTTGGCCTCCGCGCTTGGGGCCAGCCCCTGATACCGCTGTCTTCACTCTGCCTCATCTCTCCCTTGGCTACGCATCTTTGGATAATTGTTTTCCAGGAAGGTGACAGGAGCCATTGTTCCCGAGTCTTCACCTATCTAAGGATATGTCCCTGTGCCCTTCGTTCATAAGAGACACGTGGCTGGCACATAGCTCCTGGCCCCCAAACTTTTCCCCTCAAAGGTCTGAAGAGAGCTTGTATTTGCTTCCATTGTATAGTATTCAGAGGAGAAATCTGGAGCAAGCCTGTGTTTTCTTCCTGTTTAGGTAGCCTGTTTTTTAATACTTCTCCGCTCAGTGAAAGAAACTTGAGAAACACAAAAGAAAAATAACCGATCACCTATAATCAACCCCAAACATGGATAAGACTGCTAAATACTTTGATGCCTTTTTGGTCTTTTTTTCCCCAATGTAAAACACCGGCTGATATTCAAAGCTGACCTGAGAAGAATTACGAACAACAAAAGCATAGGAAATGTTTGGTTAAACGTTTTCCGCTACTTGGAAGAGAATTAGCAAGTGAATCTGTTTCTGAATACAGGTTTTATTAATAGAAAGTCACTCTCTCTTTGAGCTCATGAAATTAATTTTAAGTGAATATTTAAAGAAAATGCATGGCGGTGGGGAGCAACATTAATGACTAATGTGTATGTGCTGACCACAGGCCTCGCTGTGGAGAAAAAAAAGCATCTGTCATTCGTGTGGTGATACCAGTCCGACCATTTCCTGTCGGCCTCCTTGAGGCCCTTGAGGCTTGCCCTCCCCTCCTCTCCTTCTGCCCCACTCCAGCTGGCATCACCCCTTCTCTCCCTGGGGCCATCCCCTGGTCTTGTCCGCTGTGCTCCCCTCCTGCCCCCTCCAGTTCGTCATAGGCATCACAGACCCCCGACGTTTCACCAAGAGCCCCGAGGTCTTTGCATGTCATGGGCTCTTCCTTCTTCCAGAATGTTCCTACCTTCCACGACCATCTCCTCGTCATTACGTCCTATCTGGAGTCCCAGCCACCCCCTAAGAGCTTTCTTCCTTTCCAGTTCAGCATCGTTTCTCTACCTTGATCACAGCCCACCTCCTCTGGAAAGTCTTTTCTGACTTCCTCTGGATTCCCCAGCACGTTCTCTTTCTCAGAAATGCATGCTACTTCGAGGATGGTTTTAAAAGGTAGGTTTTCCCAATGACTGATATATTTGCCAAGCCGGACCTCAGTGTGTGTGTCTGTGTGTTCTCGCTGGACAAACAGGCTTTGAGGGCTGGGAGGGAACACGGCCTTTAATGAACTTGAAATTTTTCCGGAAAGTCTGGTGTATGTGGTTTCTAGACTGTTCTGCCTCCACTAAGAGAAAGTACAACAAAAAGGAGCCAGGCAGAGTAGCTTCACCACTTACCACCCCAGCAAGCTACACCACCCCTGCGGCCTCAAGCTCGTCCCTGTAAAACGGGCATAAGATCGATATCACCGGGAGCACTCGCTGGGAGAAGGAGAAGCAGGAGTTAATGTGTCTATAAAGAGTGAAAGTGGGCTTTGAAAATACAAACTCCGCGAGTACGGACAAAGAAAAGTCTCCTGTGATGGGCGCCATGAGCATCGCTTCTTTGTGTCCCCTCCGTCTCTAGTGTCCCCGTTAGGGGACACTCAGGGAACATCCCCTCCACCCGGCCCCAGAATTTCTATCATCACCATGTAACCATTTTCCCCTCTTAGAGAAAACAGATGGGATTAACAGATTGTAACTATTGTCTCTTTTTCTTAAGCAAGGTGCACAAGGATCTGTGTGTCCCCTCACAGAAGACAGGCTCTCGAGCTGCCGCGGGGAAGGGAACACGTGAGGTCTGCAAATACCCTCAGGGTTCCCCTTTGTTTAGAAATCAAGCTTGCTTGGTGTATCAGTTAGGACTGTGTTCACCCACTTGTGACTGAAAACCCCAAATAACAGTAACTCAGTTGCTAGAGAAATTTCTTTGTCTTTCACGTTAAAGAGATCCAGAAGTAGAAAACACAAAACTGGTAAGGGACACAGGGCCATCAAGAATCTGGGCTCTTTCTAGCATACTGTTCCACCATCACTAAGGTGTGACCCTTGTGATCTAAAATGGCTGCTTGAGTTCCAGCCATCACATCTACGTTCCAAACAGCAGGACAGAGGAAGTATCAAAGAAGGGCATGCTTCTAACTTGTTAAGAGAAATTCCTAGTTGTCCCACAGGACGTTTATGCTCACCCTTTACTAGCCATAAATTATTCACTTAGCTGCAAGGGAAACTGGGAGACAGTCTTTTGGATGCGTAGCAATATACAAGCTAAAAATCAAGGTACTGAAATGGCTCTATCATAGGCCCATTGGCAGAAAGTTCCAGGGACTCCTGAAGGGGAAAGCACGGTGAGGAACAAGAGATCTTGCAAAGTGACCTTTAGTTTCTTGAGCGAGGCAGGGGTTGTTGCTGGAATATGGTCTGGTTCAGCCACCCTGGCACAAAAAGGAACATCTAAAAAGCCAGCTGGGAGCCCCAATCAACCTACTGGGGCCATGCCTCTCTAGTGGCTGTGGTGAAGACCTCCGGCCTCAAGGGGTAGTGTCTGAGTCGGATTTCAAGGGTGACACGGGGACCAAGGCCTTTGCAGAGTCCACCCCTGCAGTTCTTGGATGGTGATCGGAGACTTCAGGAAGGGAAGCAGCACAGGACACTCCAGGAGCCACCGGGATGCGGAGCTCGGAGTCTGATTCATTTAAATACTGCTCGGCTGTGTGTTCATCGTTGTAGCCCAGGCTGCTGAAAGAGAAATGAGCAGTTCTGGGTGGAAATGTGGAGTTTGGTCTGAATGTTCTGAACGACCAGAGCCCCTTCAGTGGGGACTCCTGAGATATGAAGGCAGGAGGGTGTGATGGGGTCAACTTGGACACATTTGCATGTGCGAATACCATTAGCTTAACACCTATATCCCAGATGGGCAGAGAGCCAGTGCCGGAAGCCCGGAGCTGAGAAGGGCCCTGCGGGCCACACGTGTGCACGCATAGGCATGCCCATGCACACTCACACATGCAGCCTTCCTTTACGGGTGAGGAGCGAGGCCAGAGAGGGAAGGACCCGGCCGGGATGGCACAGGCCGGCGTCTGCTCTCAGGAGGTAAGTATGCAGAGAGGGGTTCGGCGCTACAGACGTGGGGAAATGAACTCCCACCTCCATTTGACCAGGACGGTGGTGGGGGATGACTCTTCCTGAAGACAGATCAGCCAGTCCCCAAGGAAGCAGGGGCCATCAACGGTGGCCTGACGCCCATCACACCATGAGGCTTGCCCCGACCCCTGGAGCCCAGCTCCAGAGTCAGCGAATAAAATCTGCAGAGACGCAAATGTGGCCAGCCAGCTCCCAAGCAGAGGGATGACGAAATGGGACCACGTGTGACTGCGGGGCACACTGGTGTGTCCTGAAAATGTGCCAAACCAAGTGTCCCGTGGTCCTCCATGTCTGTCCCGCGGGGCGTGCAGGTTGATGGAAAGAAGGCTGCACCAGCACCCAAGGACCTGACCCTGGATGCCGAGGAGTCTTGGGCAGGTCACATGATGTCACCGAGACTTTGTGCCCTCGTCTGCCGTGCAAGGCTCTGCCCGACTATCCCCAAATGCCATCACAGCTCTGAGAGTCCTGCTCTCTGCAGGGAGCTCAGCGGGAACCGCATGAGCCTAATGGGGGAAGCAAGGGTGGCTCAGGGCACGGGGGAGGAGAGAAAAGTGAGTCAAGGAGGGAACATCCAGGACATCTGTGCGTTTGAATCTAAATTTCCATCTCCAAGTCGCCCTTTTCCCCAGTGTGCCTGTTTCCTCATCAGCAAGATGAAATGAAAGCCTCTGTCTGGACTACCTCACAGCATTATTGTCAGGATGGAAGCATAATGCTTTGCCACCTGCCAGCCACTAAGCCCCATGCGCAGGTGGGCATTTCTCAGATTTTATTTTTAGCTAATTGGATGGAGAATGGAGAAATGCAGGCTCCGGTCTGGTGACCTTGGGTGAGCCCTCCTCTCTGATCTCCGATTCTCGCTGCTCCAGGGGGAGGCTGGCCCACTGGATGTGCCCCAAGGCTCCTTGTGGTCCTGCCCTCTGTGAACCGGGTTCTGCCTCACCAGAGCCCCGCAGTCCTAGGAAGTGGCAGGAGGAGGTAGTCCCAGCACTGGATCCCAGAGCTCGCACGGAGCACAGCGATGTGCTGATGTCACCAGCCGCCCGTCTCCCCCCGCCCCCCGCAGGGTGGCTGGGGAGGCAGGAGGGGTTTGCTTGTATCGTAGTGTTCCGAATTGCCCACTCATGATTACATTTGTGTCTTATTGGACTCTAAGTGCCATGTGGATGAATACATGTTCCCAGAGGAGGCATCTGTCTTGCCGATCCTGGCTTTAGCTCATTTATGTGTCCATCTTGGCTGGCTTGAGTTGTAAGCAAGCCCCTTTAGGTAGATGCAAAAAGTGAGCCCCATGCCATCTGTCCATTTTGACTCCATCACCCCATTTAAGCAATGCATTTTTTGTAAGCCCCTGAGGACTGTCCTCTAGAGGTCTAAAACAAAACAAGACTGTAGAATGCTCTAGCATTCTGCCAGGGGCTCATAAAGTGTGGTATTGTCACCTGGCATTGGATGGGGTTCCATGCACTGTCCTGGGTGCTGTCCTGTCGTGGGCTTCCCAGAAACCCTGCCGGAGTTCCAGGGAGCCTGGTGGGGGATCTCCCACCACTCCGCAAGATAGGAGAAAGAACCCACTTGGTCTCAGATGGGACCTGGGTAGGAAACTAAAAAGCCCCGGTTTGGGGGTGTGGTGGATTCCAAGGGCTCGAGATGCCAGGGGTCGGGGGTCAGGGGTCAGTCAAGCCATGGCCAGTTATCCGAGGGAAGCATGTAGGTCCCGAGAGCAGAGCTGGTTCTAAGAGAAGGATCTGTGAGGAGGCAGGAGCTTTCTAGAAGACAGGGAAGGGACGGTCCTGCCTTTGCGAGGCTCTGGCAGAGCACCAGGCCCCCGATCCAGGTGGGCACAGTGGGGCATAAGTTCCTGGAGGTGATCAGCCACCACAACAGGAAGTGCCATTTAGAAAATGTACTTGGGGGTGGATAGTTAACCACAGAAAAGGGGGAAATGTTGCTGAAACATTAATCTCCTAATATTATTCTTTATTCTTATTCTTTCAACTCCCAACCCCTGCCATGACTCATGGACCGTCTCTCCCCTCCCCCCTCCTCCTCCACCCAGGAGCTCGGCTCTGTGCACACAGGCCTCGTGTGACGGCCTGGCTGGTGACACCAAGACCAAGGAGCTGAATGGAAGTTCAATCTTAACCCGTGTTCCAGGCTTTCGAGCACACTAAAATAGTAGTACATGACCTTGCACTTAGCGGACCTTCATCAATCTGGTTACATCAGCCCCCACTAGCAGTTTTATGTACCTTTGTTTAAAAATCCCAAGAACAAATCAAATATTAAAGGTTTTTTTGTGTGCCTAGTAGCCTTTTATATCCGAAACATGGGACACCTGGTGGAGGAACAAGGGGTAGATTGAGCCAAGAGAGAACCACTGTCCTTTGTCCGTGGTCTAACCCCTACTGAACTCTGGGGTCCGGAGAACAGGGGCCCCAGCTTCATCAAGCTCCCACGCCCCAACCTGCCCAGCTCGAGACTGTCCTCAAAGGCTGGAAAGACTTCCATTGCTATGTTCGTTTAATGAACAAATGTGGGGCCCACGTTTCACTGTCTTCTGCTCCTACCAACTAATGTGGGTCCACAGCACTACAAAATCAACCCACTCCACACACACACATGCACGTGCGCACACACACACACACACACACACACACACCAGCTCACGTATTTGAGGGACACCCCCTGCAGGGGTCCTACATAGGCTTGGGCACGCAAACAGCAGCTGCAGGACAGTCATGTGGCAGGCCCATCTTTTCCAGCTTCCAGCCCCCCTCACCCCATTATAGCCCACCTGCCTGGCCTCAGCACACCTGAAAGGCATCCACCGCTTCTTCAGGTCACCCCTGGATTCCTTGGGCACCACTGTCTGCTAAACCCCCAGCGTTCTCCAGGCTCCTCAGACGGTTCTGGGAGGAGGTGGGAGAAGAGATCTCCCTGGGTTATATTACCTTTCCCCACCTGGAGGGGGGCTCGTGGACCCAGGCCCCATCTGCATTGTCCGATATCTGAGTAGTAAAGTCTGAAAGAAGGAAATGTATGGTTTTCCTAGGTGACTCAGCAGCAGTGGAAATACCAGCGGAGAACAATGACCATCGAGCACTATCCGTTCATTCACTTTCGGCCTACACGGGGCTAGGTGCTTTCCAGAGATCAGGTAGACAGACTGATTAAGTTTTAGAGCTTCGTCAGGTAGAGGAATCAAACACCGATTTGATTCGAATCAAATAATCAAATAATACAGAAGAGTACATTAGTTGAAAGCAGGAGTCAGTCAACTTTTTCTGTAAACCGCCAGAGAATTTTCAGCTTGGCGGGTCATGTGATCTCTGTCACAGCCACTCGACTCTGCCGTGTAAGTGAATGGGCATGTGTTCCAATAAAACTTTATTTGTAAAAGTAAGTGACGGGCAGATTTGGACCTTGGGCTGTGGTTTGCTTGTCCTTGGTTGAGGGTAATGTTAGCTGCTGCTATAAACCAAATCAAAACTATCCTCATAGAAGTTTCTCTTTCACTAATGAAAAGCCCAAAACAGGCATTTCTGGTCAGTGGGCGGCTCTCCTCTGAGTTCTGATTCAGACTCCCAGATGCCTGCCCCCGTGGAGCTCCGACATCCAGCAGGACTCTGAGGGCACCGTGCTCATTGGCATCGGGCCCATGAAAGGGCAGACGAGAGGACAGGAGACCTACAAGACAGGCGCTGTGCCTGGAAGGGCGCTTACCCCTTCCCTTTGGGTTCCTTGGCAAGAACTAGTTCTGAGGCTCCATCAAGATGCAGAGGGACCTGGGAAAGTCCCCTCCCCGCATGACTCCACCGAGGCAGGCGACACCTCTCCTCTCTGCTACAGGCAGGTGGGAGGGAAATTACCAGAAGTATCTGTAAGACACAGAGGAAATACTGATTAAATCCAGAAAGGACTCAGATTTTGAAAAAGTCACGGACATCTCCAAGACTCAAGAGGGTGGAAAGGGCGTTCTGAACCGAGAGCAGCCCACCTGAAGGCCAGGAGCGATCGGGAGAGCCTGCGAGGGGAAGGAAGGTCCCGAGCAAGCTGCACGCAATGCCCACAACCCCAGGCTTCACCTTGGGGGGTGGGGTGGTGAATGTATGAGACGTGTGTCTTAGAGAGGTTATTCGTGTGGCTGTCGGGAGGATGGCTTAGGAAGGAATGGGATTGGAGACCGGGAAATCACAGAGTTCCTCAATAGGATTTACGAACAGGAGAAAAGAGGGAGGGGGCTAGATTGTTTAGTACGTCACCTCATAAAATTTGTCAATGACATTGTAGGCATGCAGGTTTCTTGGTTGGGTGACTGGGGGGGGCGGTGGGGACCCTCACAGAAATCAGAAAACCGAGAGGAGCAGACCTGGGAGAGGGGGTGAGGTTTGGACCTGCTGGATTGTCAGTGTCGGGGGACACTGGGCGAGGAGAGAATGCCCACCCGCGCTGGGCCCAGCGAGCTGCCAGCTGAGACCGCAGAAGTCATGTCGCCCGCTGGGCCAGCAGGGCGGGCACCCACCAGCCAACGCTTTAGTGAGGAGCTGTCTGGAGTGAGACCGGACCGTGGCACAGTGTGGAGGACGTGCCACAGTCTACACCAGAGAATATTGATTTCAAACAGGTGGAAGATACGAGCCAGCAAGGAGAGACGGGGAAAAGGCTTTGTCACCCATTCGTCAAGGGCTGTGGGTCAACAAGACCAGATGTTGCTGCACCAAAAAAATGCAAAGAATTTCATAATTCATCCCACAGACCAGAGGAGTCTGTTAAGGCCGGGACAGGCAGCCCGGACTTACAGGCCAGACAGGACTCTCAGGCGGGTAGGGGCGGTAAAGGGGACTGCCCGTTACCAACTGATGCCAGGTGGCGTCAGACACACCCCTCCAGCGACGCCTGCACTGAGAGCAGAGACACTGCCATGGAAAAGAAGCAACATCTGGATGCAGACATCCCAAGGTTGGGCTCCTGGGGGGAGCCTTATGACCTGGACATTCGGAATACCCTTCCTGGGTACACTTGGGACCTGAAAACCCAGTGTTGCTATTGTCCTCCTCCTGGGGGCCAGGCCCCCTCCTGGGCAGGCCCTTCCTCTGTTGTTGGGTCCCCCCACAACCCAGGCCATAGGGACTCTCCTTCCATTTGCCTCAAGAGGAGTCCAAGGGACAGAGAAGGAAGGAATTTTGCCTGTTCCCACTGCTGGGACCCAGCAGAGCCCATTTCCACACACACTTTGAAGGTCAAATGAGCTGGGATTCCCAGACCCAAGTTCACTTTATTAAGCTGGACTGGTGTCCATGGTACTTGTGATGCCGTGTAAGAGGCACCTGGCTATTTTACACATGTGGCATTGCCCATTATTTCCTTGTGAATGTGATGGAAACCAGAGTTATGACACTGGACATTTATCAGTTATGACATTTATCATCCATCACAGCAAAGCCTCTCTGCTCATGGGGCCCAGCTCCCAGTTGAGTCTGACCACCTGAGGAGAAACCAGAGAGTGCGAGCTGCAAATCTCCAGTGGCCCAAATTCTCAACAACACATTAAAAGGATCATACACCATGACCAAGGGGGACTTACCCGGGGAGGCAAGGATGGTTCAACATCTGCAAATCAGTCAGTGTAACGTGACTGGGATGAAAGGTAAAGATCATATGATCTTCTCAATAGATGCAGAAAAAGCATTTGACAAAATACAACATCCTTTCATGATAAGAGCCCTCACCAAACTGGGTACAGAAAGAACATACCGCAACATAATAAAGGCCATATATGACAAACCCACAGCTAACATCACACCCAGCAGTGAAAGGTTGGAAGCGTTTCCTCTAAGATCGGGAAAGACAAGGATGCCAACTCCAGCCACTGCTATCCAACCTGGTGCTGGAAGTCCCAGCTGGAGCAATCAGGCAAGACAAAGAAATAAAAGGCATCTAAACCAGAAAGGAAGAAGTAAAATTGTCTTTATTTGGAGATGATAGGCTCTTATATATAGAAAATCCTAAAGTCCCCACCACAAACCTATTGGAACTAACCCAAGAATTCAGTAAAGTTACAGGATATAAAAATCAACGTACAGAAATTGGTTGGGATTCTATACACGAATGATGAAACATCGAAAAAAAAAGAAGCAAACTATCCCATTTGAATTCAAAATAATAGAATACTTAGGAATAAATTTAATCAAGGACGTGAAAGATCCCTTCCATTCCGTTGTAGTCTGATGACAACTATAAGACTTTGATGAAAGAAATTGAAGGAGACACAAATGGAAAGCTAGCCCATGTTCATGGAACAGAAGATTTAATATCGATAAAATGTCCATACTACCCAAAGCCATCCATAGATTCAATGCAATTCCTACAAAAATTCCAAATGTTCCAAATTTTTCCTTGAAGGAGACCTCATTAAAAGTCATCGGCCCATCACAGACCTCTCTCCCACCCTTCAAATGACCCTGCAGCCATGGCTACTGCCCTGCTCGGCCCACCAAGAGTTCTGCGGGGACAGCGTCCAAAACATACTGCCCACCTGGGGAGACATCCACAGCAGTGGGGTGTGCACACGAGTCCCCCAGAGCAACAGTGATGGGAACCAGCAGGCCAGGAAGAAGGACACAATGGGTGACTGTCTTTGGGTCAGAATGTCCCCTGCAGGGAAGGGAATGTGCTCCTCTGAGCCCACCCCTGGGGCTTGCAGGTGGCAGGTGCCCAGCAAGCATATGTGGTGGGGGTTAGAGGGAGGGCTGGGTGGAGGAATGCTGGGGGTGGCGGGAGAGACAAGGAATTTGGTAGAAAGGAGCAAATTTCAGGCAAGAAGATCCTGACCCCGGGGGCATTGGGGGGTCCGGGAGTGGCTGCCTCAGTGGTCCTTAGGGTGGAGAAACCCCTGTCCAGGCTACATGGACCTTAGTCCCACTCCCCTCAGACTGAGTCAGGGACCTCTGCTGGCTCCCCTGGTCTTCCTCCCCCACAACCCCGGCATCGGGGTACTACATTCTTGCCCCAATATCTGTCTCCCCAACCTGCCTGGGGCACCCACAGGTGCAGGGGGCACACTGGGTGCACATGGGGAGACTCAGGTCCATTCGTGAGAAGGCACGTGGGGGTGGGGCTTGGAATGGGGCTGGATGAAGAGGTGGAAGGAGTGGGGCTTCCTCCTCGGCCCCCACAGGCCCCCTCAGTCCCGAGTGGCTGGGCCCCAGTGAGGAAGCCGGCAGACAGCGGCATCCTGACTGCCGGGGGCGGTGACTCAGCCACCATCTGTTACTGAATGAGATGACAAGCCAATTGGCGTGTTTCCCCCCCCTTCTCTTTAATATGGCAAATCGAAAAATGTGACTCTCTTGATCCATATTTTAATGATTCTGACTTGCTCGCTCTTACTTCTCTTAATTCAGCAGTAAATAAAGCTGTGACTGGCCCAGGAATCCCTACGGGGGCTTCTTCTGATTCTGTCTAGGGGGTTAGGGTCTTTCTTTTGGGGGGAGAAGGGTTTTGCCAGGTTACCCCTTTCCTGACCGCCCCTGGAAGGGACCTGTTCAATCCCATAGTTTGCTCTTTGAATCCCAAGGAAACGGGGCCTGGCAAAGCCCCCCAACCCCAGCCCACTCCGGAAAAGACAGGCGGCCGAGGCCCCGTGGCCCCGTGGCTGAAGACAAGCTGGCCTTGCGGCGTGAACGGAGCCCCGGGCTGCCTGTCCCAGGACCACGCCGCAGCTGAGCCCACACGGCCCTAGGCAGGTTCTACTCCTCCCCGGGCTCATCTCCAAGCTCTCGGGCTGTGAGGTCCTGAGATTCAGCCCTGCAGTTGGGCTTCTTGTTCATAGATTTTCTAGTGGTTTGGATGAGCACCATGTTCCGATGTTTAAGAGCAAACCCTGCGTCCACCACTCACTCCTCACATGACCTGGGCAGGTTCCCCACGAGTGGACGGGCCTTCAGCTGGGGTCTGTGGACGGGGAAGGACAGCGCCCACCTGCCTCGCAAAGCCCCGAGGCGCCCTGCCCGGCCCCCAGGGGAGGAATGCACCCAGGAGGAGGCAGCTGCACCCCATTATTGTCACGTTCTTCCTGTTGTGCAGAAGGGGCTTGGTCTGTGACCCAGAGAGCCGCTCCCACCCTGTGTCCATCTCTGATCCCCGAGCCCCAAGCAAAGTGTGCAGTAGCTCCAGGCTCAGGAGGCTGCTGGGCTTACTGAGAACACGGGTTTGGAATGCAACAAACCAGGGTTTGAATCTGCTTCTCGGCTGTGTGACCTTGGGGGAGACAGCCCTCCGAGACTCAGTTTCCCCATCTGCTCAGCAGGGCTGATCTGCCCATTCACCACGGGCAGGAGTTGGTGAGACAATGCGGGGCTCAGCAAACGAAGAGTCGGCGGCGGGGGCTGCTGTGTCTTGAGAAGAGACTGCTGGGTTTTCCTCGTTGGCAACAAGTTTGGCCCAACGGCCCAGGTGCCGCCCCCCCCTGCTCCCGCAGAGCCACCAGACCCCCACCTGGACGGAGGGCACGTGGGGGCGGGGGAGGGGGGGCGCCGCGATCTGGCCACGTGCTCTGCCTCAGTCCAAAAGCCACCCTCACGTGACCATCGGCAGTGGATTGATGAAATTAAGCACAGATGGCTACTTTGTTGTTGTTCTTTGAACTGACAGCTGCTGGTATAAAAATAAATTAAATTAAATTTCACATAAGTCAGACTTTCTTGTATTTTTTTTAAATGATCTAAGTTTTTTTGTGTTGTTGTCGTTAAATTGTTTTCTTTCTTTTTAACATACGGAGGCAGAGAAAACTTCAGGGCAGCAGAAACAAGAATTACAAGGAGAGCCGTCCAGGATGACCCCCAGATTTGGAGAAAGGGCCCACCTTACCCTCCCACCGCCCCACACCCTTCAAAGCTTTGAAAGCCACAGAGCTGCGAGGTTAAAAAAAAAAAAAGTCTTGGCTCCTCTGTCTTAAGAGCCACGGGCCAGGGAGTCAAACAGCGCTGGGTTTGAATCCAGATTCCGCCACCTGCTAACCGTGTGCCCCGGGGCACGTAATTCAGCTTCTCTGCACCCCATCTTTCCCATCTGAAGTGGAGGGGTAGAGAAATGCTTCCCAAGGAGACAACTAAGTGCTCAGCAGGCCATGGCTTGTTATCAGCTGTACGCCCTTGAGTAAACAGAGAATCTCTGCCCCATGGAAGGAGTATTGGGTGGATTAAATGCAAGAGTATAATGGAAAGAAGCTCCCAGCCCTGCCTGTGTCCGGCTGGCGCTCCAAGCCCACACACTCAACCCCTCACCCTCCCTACACCACGTCCTGTGCTCTGGGTGCTTAGGGCATAGCCACATGCATTCACAGCAGAAGCAAGGGGGCTGGGGCTGGAGCGGGCAGCCCTCCATCTCTGCCCTGGGGTGTCCGTCCCCCTTCCCGTGGCTTCGTTCTTGGACAGCCCACTCCTGGCCCCAGCTGACTGGTCCAGTAGTGAGCATCTGGCCCAGGCAGGCCAATCAGAGCCCTTCCCTGGGGTTTTTCTTCAAGAGGGAGGGTGGGGAGAATCGTCTTGTGTTGGCTGTTAAGCTGTGAGCCTTTGGAGAAGGTGCTCTGAAGAGACGGGTTGAGGCCAACACATGATAGCCGCAGAGATGAGAGATGGGAGTCAACGCCCCTTGGGGGCCCACTCTTTCCTGCATCCCTACTGCATCCTTACCCTTCCCACAAGGCAAGGCAGGTCAACTGGACTGTGGTCTCTTTCTGCCCGAACTGGCTCCAGCTGGGACCCAAACGCCCTGTTTCATCTCGCCCTGACCCGTGGAGGAGGGAATCTGCACTATTGATGAGAACGGTAGGGAGAGCCCCCGAGGCCAGAGGAGGGCCGAGACGCCCTGTGAAGGAAGAGGCCCCTTGTGACGGGGAGTACAGAGCTTCCTGGAGGAGGCAGTGCTGGTACTGAGGTGGGAAAGCCAGGGCGGCTTTGGACATGGGGAGACAGGGAGGGGGCTTCCATGCAGAGGGTGCTGTGTGAGCAACAGCCTGGAGTGGGAAAGATAGACCTGGTGTCGTGTGCATGGTGGGGTGAGAGGAACTGTGGGAGATAGTGCTGGGGGGGTGGGCAGGGTCAGATCATAAGAGGCCTAAGTGCCATGCTAAGGGATAAATGTCTATAATCAGGGATGGCAAGAATGTGCGCACACACACACACACACACACACACACAGTGTTCTTCCCTCTCAGGCCCTGGCAGGCACTTCTAATTGACCCCAGTATTCCTCCCCCGCTGAAGTGAGACATGGCTTCAGAACTCTTCTTAAGGGTTAATGCCCCAGGCTGACTAGAGGTAGCAAATAGGCTAGAATCCATTTGCCATTCCTGTTGCCCATGACAGGGAAGCTACTAAGCTGCATAGCCCCCTCCATGCCCCCAGAGGAGTGACTTGGTCCGGTCTGGATGTGAGCAGGGCACCCCCGGCTGTTGGGAGCAAGCCAGGGAAGAGACAGAAAACCAGGCAGGGCTATAGCAATAAACCAAACCACGGATGGTGGCACTGAAGAGGCAGAGTTGGAGGAGAAGAGAGGCAGGGCAGGTGATCAAGGACTTGGCGCCTGGTGGCAGGTGAGCAAGAAGGGAAGGAGAAGCAGCAGCAGAGGTGTCCAAGATCATGCTTGGGGCCTGCGGGCAGGACTGGGTTTGGGCAGATAACAGCTCTGCAGCGAATCTATGACCCCTCCAGATGCTCCATTCCCAAGCCAACCCCCGCCCCAAGAACCCCCCTGCAGGGTTCTCACGGCCCCTCTGTCTAGAAGGGCCCCAGGGCAGCCCACAAGGTTGATGAAAATAGATTGATTTTTTTTAATTTATTTATCAGAGAGAGAGAGCACAAGCAGGGGGAGTGGCAGAGGGAGAAGCAGGCTCCCCACTGAGCAGGGAGCCCAACGTGGGGCTCAATCCACAGGACCCTGGGATCATGACCTGAGCCAAAGGCAGGTGCTTAATGACTGAGCCACCCAGGTGTCCTAAGGTTGATGAAAATAAGCACAGGAGGGCCCGAGGTTGGGAAGGAAGGTGAGGTCACCTGCTCCTGGGAAATACATTTCTGAGAATCTAAAGGGATGGCCCGGGCACTCAAGCCAGCTCTTTTGTTAGTCACTGCTGGCCTTGGATAGGACCCTGCCCTTCCCGGACCTCCAACTGCCGTCCATAAAACGAGGGAGATGAGCAAGACCAGTGGCTTCTAAGTTTGTTTTTTTATTTTATTTTATTTTTTAGAGAGAGAGAGCATGCATACACCCACGTGAGGTGGCGGCGGGGGAGGCAAAGGGAGAGGAAGGGAGAATCTAAGCAAGCTCCATGCCCAGCACAGAACCTGACACAGGCCTTGATCCCTCAACCCTGAGATCACAACCTGAGCCAAAATCAAGAGTCGGACACTTAAGTGACTGAGCCACCCAAGCACCCCCTAAGTTTATTTTTTCAAGCAACCTCTTACTCAAATTCCAACCCCCTCCCCAGGTATATAGAAAGGGGTCCCGCTAAAAGTTACACTCCCTCTCTGCTCTAGTGACAGGTGACAAAAGATCACCTTGGTTATCGGTAGCTCCCTGCCCTGAGGGCAGAGCTGTGTCCTCTGAGGTGGACAGAAAGAAATCTATCAGGACTCCGGAGTCCCAAGGTTAGAGAAGGGGAAAAGGCCACTGAGAGAGGAGAGCGGTCCCACAAAGGGCCTGGCCCAGCCCAGTCCTGATGGGTCCCCTGGACTATGGCTACCTGCGGGGCTGACGTGTTGAGCCCCGAATCCTGCGGCCTAAGCTTGGCCTGGGGAAGTGGGCACAGGGCTCCTCCCCTGGGCAGCAGCAGGTCCGCATCCTCCAGCAGCCAGATAGGATGGTTCTGGACAACACAGGCCACGCCAGGAGGGAGCACAGAGCTCAGAGCCACGTTCTGTCCAGCTGGGTGGAGAAGGAGGGCGAACGGGCGCCCTTTGGGGAAGCGTGCACTCCAGGTTTGGCCAACACTGGAGGAAGATGAGCAGAATCCGAGGGGGAGACTCGACACATCCTATCGATTGGGGAACATATGCTCTTTCCTTAGAAAATGATGTTGGAGAAGAACGAAAGATTGTCCCTGAATCTCATGTCTGCCCACCTGCCCAGCAAGGTGGCCCTCCGGATCCAAAGTGCCCGACAGGAAACCACAGGCCCAGGAAATTCCTGAGAGCTTCCCCTCTACAAGCCACAGGTGCCTATCACGCACTGGAAATGCGGCTAACGCCACGGAGGACCTGAACATTTTCAACTGTATTGAATTTTGATAGAAACAGTCCCATGGGGCTACCAGACTGGCCTCCAATTCTGAGCCTCTGTTTTCTAATCCATGAAATGGGATGAGGAATCCTTACCTGCCAGGGGATCTGAGGGATAAAATGAGATAGGTGGTTATAAAGGAACTTCATGAACTGAAAACTAAACCCACAAAGGATCCCATTCAGCCACCCTGGATTCATTTCTTTCATCCTGACAAGTCCCTCTGAAGTACCAGGCACTGGGCTGGAGCCTGGGGGTGCAGGGTCCGAGCCCCTGGCACAGCAGGAGTCAGGCTCTGGAGGCACAGTCACCCCCATGCTCGCTGTGATTGTGAGAAGTGCCGGGAAGGACAAAGACAGCCTGGCCGGTCGGTGGCAGTGATGTGGGTTTGTGTTCCTTGAAGAACAGTTGCCTCCTCGCTGTTCGGGGGGGTCCCTGTAGACAACTCAGTGCGACCCTCCCTCGCCCCATGACATCAGCCCTGCCCCAAACTCCCCGGTGTGGACCACCGGGACCCCACTCTTGAGGCCTCTGCTGACCAGGCACAGGGCGCCCCCCCCCACCGAATCTGATGACGGCACACTGTTCAGCAGGAATTGTCCCCATGGGTCCTTTCCCTCCGGCAGCTGATCAAATCACACCAGTTTTCACATGCAGGTGCTTTGATTTTTCCATTTAGAGGGGAGAGGAGACAGAAGGGTAAAACAGAGTCCTGCTAACTCTCTGTAGACCCCAGGTGGAGCACAGCATTTCCCTTCTCTTGACTTGGTTTCCCAATTTTAAAACGACGGAAGCTGGACCAAGTGACCTTTTGGTATATGATGGCTATGACTTTCTCCAATCCTAAAAAAAAAAAAAAAAAAATGTAACAACAACGATGATGACGATGGTGGTGATAAACAGCAGTAACCACTACTGTTTTCGGAATATTTCCTTGCTGCCAGACGCTGGGCTAATGGCTTTACACTCAGGGAGGGAGGGATTATTACCTTCCTCTCGTGGACGACGAAGCCAAGGCTTGGCGAGGGGAGATGGTGGGCCCAAACTCACAGAGCCCACCCGTGCCAGAGCCAGCCTGACCACTCCAGACCACTCTCCTGCACGGCTCACGGTCTGATTCTACCTGGAACACCAGGTCCTCCCTGGCTCGCAAGGGTTGGGAGACCCGGGAGACTATCATGCCCGGGGTCCCAAATATCAGACCTACAGGCATCACGTGATTTCATCCCCTCAGTCAAAAGGCTGGAGGCTGGAGGGAAAGTCCTTAGGTCCCGTGGCCAGTGCACAGCGGCCCACCTGACGGAGAGGTCGCTCAGAGAAGATCCGAGAAAGGTTTCTGTCACTTGTGATGGGCTCGTTGCTGATGAGTGGAAGAAGCCCCTGGACTGGATAGACAGACTGACCTAGACAGGCTGCCACTAGCTAAGCAGATGCAGCCAAGTCTCCTGGGTTCTCTGAGTCCGTCTCCCATCTGAAAACAGGGTGGCCACGGCTCCCTCCCACTGCGGGGATGGTGGATGCCCTGTTGGCACAGGGAAGCAGCTCCAGGCCCCGCTCTGGGTGCGCCGTAGGTGCTCGGGGAGTCCTACAGCCCAAGGACTCATGACCCTGGTCCTCTCTGTCGAGCACGGTGCTCTGGATGCTCAGAAGTCCTGGCCAGGTGAGGGCCACCTGGCCGCCAGAAAGCCAGGTCCTCGGGAGGGGCACAGAGTGGGCAACCCGGCCCAGGCCTCGCCCCCTCCACCGGGCTGGTCCTCAGGGCTGAGTCCTCAGCCTCATGGCCACCAGAGCCTGGAAGCCCCCGTCCCAGTAGCCCCAAGAGAAGAGGATTTCAAGTAAATGAAAAACAAGCATGTGTGTTTCTCCTTTGCCCATCTGTGGCAGTTTCTCGAAGCACCAGCTCTTGGAGGTGGTGGGGGGGGGGGGGGGGGGGGGGGAGGAACAAGGCGGAAGTAGAATGGCTCTTGGAGAAGCTGGAAAAATTAGCAATTAGGAGGGAAAATTGTAATGAAAAAATGAGCCTGAATAAGGCAAACACAATACTGCGGCAGCTTTTTTCTTGCTCTCTCGCCGAAAACAAGCGGTGACTTCATGTCTGGTTCTCTCTGCTTTCCTGCTGCAGAGCCAACTGGGAAAGAGCTGGAGAAAAATGTCTCCATTGTCCCTAGACAGGGCCCCTGGCATCCAGGAAGGAGAAGCCCACTTCACTGTGACAGGCAGGACGGTCGGCCCGGTGGCCTTTTGGGGAACACCGACTGCCCTTGGCCCCGCGGGCTGGGTGCGCCCACTCTGCGAAGTCGGGGGGGGCTACGTGGCGATGCAGGAGCCACCCAAACTCTTGTGGCTTCACTCAACAAAACTGACTTATCCCTGTGTATTGACACAGGCTGCCCAGGAGCTCGCTCGGCAAGGTCTTCAGGGACGGGGATTAGCCGGAGCGTCCACCCACCTGCATGTTTGCCTGGTTGCCATTGGGGGGGGAGGGGGGAATTAACATCTCACTGGTGCTTCTTACAGTTTTCACCCAGAAAGGACACTTACACTCACTTACACGTTTACACTCACTTACACCCCTACCACTCACATTTAATTCGCGAAAGATACTCACCTGGCCACGCCTAACTTCAAGGAGACAGGGAACTACATTCCTAATCAACCCAAAGAAGGGTCTAGAAAATCTGTGACCAGCCCTAATGACTTCCACACATGTGTTCCCTGACCCTCCCCGCGGCAGGCAGACGGTTGTTACGAATGCTAGTGTTCTCCCTTCACAGGGAAGACAGCCTCAGAGACAGGACCTGTCTCCTCCGCTCACTCCTTTGTGGATTCATCCAGCCTCGATCACCCATTCATTCAACGATGAATAAATCTTGACTTGTTAATTTCCTATAATCCATTCAACATCCAGCCAACGTTTCTTGAGGACTAGCCCAGTGCTGGGCATAGGGTGGGGGGTCCATAAAACACGCAGACCCTGGCGTGTTTTATGGACCCTCACATTTCACAGGAGACAGGTGGCTACACAAGGAAAAGATTACGAGGCCTAAGAAGGATGTTGTAAGAACTGTGAGATCGGCGTGTGGGAGGAACGAGTGTGTGCACGTGGGAGCGAATGAATGCTCTCCAGCCTTCCCCGTCCAGACCCAACCCGGGGGCTGACCGGCAATGAGAGCAGAGCTTTGGAATCAGAAATTAAGTTGCAGGTTCCAGCTCTGCCATTTTCTAGCGCTAGCGTCTTGGGGATATACTCTCTGTGGGCCTCAGTTTCCCTATCTTTATAAAAAGGGTGAGGAAGCTTGCCAGTGAGGGCTTCATGTATTTCGAGAGTTTATATTAAGTGTCCAGCACAATCCAGGTGCCAGGACACACTCAGTACATGGTGGCCGGCCCTGCTTACTGCTGCCCACAGAATATAGGTCAGGAGAAAGGAGAGGGGCCCTGGGGTCACTCGGACGCAAAGGAGACTGTGAACAGAGGACTGGGTGTGGGGAGGCTGGGCTCTGCTCCGGGCTGGGCCCCCTCTCCAGCCTGTGAAGCGGGGAGTTTAGGTTTGCCTGGCTCTCAGCTCTGATATCCCTGGGCCCGTGAATGAGTATCTGTAAGGGCCAGCAGACAGGGCCCCTCCGTACGGAAACAGTTACCACTTTTATAAATATTGATGCTGATCGATATCGCTGCACCTTGCCATATCTAACCTCCTTGGTCTGTCTGCAGACGCCGGCATTCACTAGCCGTGACATCCTGGCAAGCCGTACCTGGGCTGGCTGGCTGCCCTGCTGTGAGTCTCTGATCACCTCCAGAGGCCTGGTCCGGGGACGCCCCGAGTTCTCACCCAGTAGTGTCCACACCATTTGGGAACTCGGTCCCAGAGCACTGGCAGGGCGCTTGAGCCACTGGGAAGATCGGGTTCGGCCCCCAGTCACGGTGGGGATTCCTACACATCGGCCTTCCTGGAGGAGGTGTGCCGACAGCCCATGTGGGCATCCCTGAGCTTTTATAGCATTCCAGGACAGGGCCAGCTCCTGTGGGACAGAGCTCATGCCCACCACCGCCACCCACTTGCACTGGTCTTTGGCTCCGCCCCCCTCCCCCACCCACCCCGGCAAGCCTGGGTCCAGCTATGCAGGCAGCTAATAGTGTGGCACTGTCCTCAGGGGAGCTGGAGATGCCCACTCCCAGCCCCTCATACACACGGTGGGCAGGCAGCACCTGCGCCTTGGCATCTGGCCTCTGCATGCCTGCTTCCTCTCCCATCTAGCTTTTCAAGCATCCGACCAGCTCACAGGGCACCAGCGCCATACCTGCTGTGGATGGAAGGCTCCTCTCTGCCAAAGAATCACAAGAGGGGCGCATTCAGGCCCCAGGGTGGCTGTGCGTTTCCGGCCCTCCCGCAGCCAAGCCCGTCCTTCCAGCCCGGAAAGGCCAGAGTTGGGGAAACAGCTGGGCTGCCTGTGCAGTGTGCGCTAATGGCAGTTATAATTTCTCCAGCTCTCCATCCAGAAATGGGAGCGATGTACATAATTTATGGGGGTCTGGGTCTGCACAGCCAGGCGGGGCGCCCGCTTGCTCATAGTGGAATGGATGTGGGAGTATGGAAAAGCACCCCGAGGGGGTCTGCTGGGAGCGGCCGCCCTGACCTGGCTCCTCCGCCCTGTTCTTTTATTGCTGCAAGTCACAGCCGAGCTGAAGAGGGGGCATTCGAGCAGTCACGGGGTCCTCTCGCTTGCCTTCAATCCTGATACCAAGCTGGGCATTTTCCACCCACTCTCCCCACTAGAATATCAGCAATATGAGGGCAAGGGTCCCTGTCTGGTTTGTTGGTTGCTATTGCTGCAGCATCTAGAATAGGTCTCGGTCCACTGTATATACTCAATGCAGATTTATTGAATGCCCAAGCAAGCTCAGGATCGCAGCAGAAATGAGGGGGATGGGCGCCTGGGGGGCTCAGTTGGTTAAGCGTCTGCCTTCGGCTTGGGTCTTGATCCTGGAGTCCCGAGATCGAGTCTCACGTCAGGCTCCCTGCTCAGCTGGGAGTCTGCTTCTCCCTCTGCCCTTCACCCTACTCGTGCTCTCTCTCTCTCACTTTCTATCTCTCAAATAAAAAAAAAAAATTTTTTAAAATAAAGGAAATGAAGGGGATGGTGTCGTTGAGTTGCAAGACACAGATCTGAGTTTGAATCCTAATTCTACCACTGACTTGCTGCATGACCTTGGTACAAGTCAAGCCTCTTTTTAAAGTCTCTGGTCGGGGCGCCTGGGTGGCTGAGCTGGTTAAGCGACTGCCTTCGGCTCAGGTCATGATCCTGGAGTCCCGGGATCGAGTCCCGCATCGGGCTCCCTGCTCAGCGGGGAGTCTGCTTCTCCCTCTGACCCTACTCCTTCTCATGCTCTCTCTCTCAAATAAATAAATAAATAAAATCTTTAACCAAAAAATGTCTCTGGTCCTTTGTTTCCTTCTCTGCAAAATGGGGATACCCAGGTTATTCTCCTGGGACCCTCATGGGGCATCTTCAAGTTGGGAACAGGGGCCAGTGAGGCAGTAGAGACAGTTGGTGGGGCAACCATGAGGCCCACCTCAGGAATCAACATGGAGCTCAGGAATCCATCCCCTAGACCAGCGGCTCCCAACCGGAGGAGATTTTTGCCTCCCAGGGGACATTTGGCAATGTCTGGAGACATTTTTGGCCGTCACCCTGGAGGAGAGCCCCTGGCATCTAATGGACTGAGGCCAAGGTTGTGACGGAACACTCTGAATGCACAACAGAGGGTTACCTAGTCCAAGATGTCCATACTGCTGAGCTTGAGCAGCTCTGGACTAGACCAAGGAGGGTGTTCAGAGGCTCAGAGTCCCTCTCTGCAAACCAGGAAGAGGAGAAGGAGATTGCAACATGGGGGGACTCCCACTAAGTAGGAGACTTCCAAACCCCGAAACCTGCCATTGCGCAGAGGGCAGGGGGAGGAAGAGGGGGTCTTGAGCAACAGGTGCCTCCGGCGGGGGGAGGGGCGCTCCCCTGAGCTGCCGAGGGAGCGGGTGAGTGAGTGAACCGTGGAGCTCGGGGTGTCCCGTCCCTCCCATAAGTCAGCACAGGAAGGCAGGAACACTGGCAGCCCTGAGTGACTGCAAGTAACCGTGTCACGGTTGCAGAACTTTCCAGTATTTCTTCCTTAATCGTACCTTTAACGGCAAACCACGGGCCTTCCCTCCGGCCAGGTGCCCCATAAGCCAGGCTTCCTTCGACGGACTCTGCCCCAGAAGGCTCAGGAGGGAGCAGGTGAGCTCGGCACAGTGTGACTGGGAGCTCAGTTTTCCAGCCCGGATGGCACCAGCCTCCAAAATCACCCCCAGGGTTCTAGAGCCACCAACGCTGAGGTTCAGGAAATTGCCCCAAGGCTCCAGAACTGCCCATGGCTCTAGAGTTCCAGAACCATACACCATGACATTTGGGCTCTCCAGAGCCATACCCAAGGGCTCAAGAGGGCAAAGGCTCAGGAACAACACGTTCCGTGATTCTGGGAGCATGGGCTTTGGTATTCCACCTCTTTCTTGAGGACCCCATTCACACTGAGCTCAACTCGCCCAGAGAACCAAGATTTCCAACCTGACAGTTCTGACATGCCCACAGCCACACGGCTGACACAGCGCTAAAAGCAGGGTGTCCCGAGTCCTCGGTTTTCTTGCTGGAGGTGACTCCGTGCCGGAACAGAGGGAAGGGTGTCTGCCACCCTGGACCGCACAGGCCTGGCACAGCGGACCAGCTCCCCCTGGGAGTGGGTTCTTTGATGCTCCCACCAGGGGGACACAGCTGAGCCATTTGGTCCAGGAGTCTGGTTGGAAAGAGCCCTGTGCTCAATAATGCATTCTCCCCAAATGAGGACATCCATCAGGTGGCAGAGGCGGCGTGCGCCCCTGCCTGGGTCAGGCCAGGATGCCATATCTGTCCCAGAGCCCTGCAGCTTCCCCAGCCCCTGGGGCCCTCTGCGAGAGAACAGCTCCGCCAGCCCTGACAGATTCAGCTCCTCTGCCCAACTGCCTGAATATTCCATGGGCTTGAATAATGCAGGCCTCCCGCACCCCAGCAAACCAACTGGGGCTGGTGGGAAACTGCAGATAGAAAGCCTGGGGGGTTCCTGATTTGTTTCCTTGACCATTTTGAAGTAGAGGAGGTTCCCACGGGGCTGGGGACGAGGCCTGCTCCGCGGGGCGGGTTGGGGGCCGCGGATGGCGAAGCACCGCACCTCTCCCAGCCGCTGTGCTGTGGGAAGCAGCTGAGCTGGAGGGGAGGGGGGTGGAAGCCAGGCCAGTTCAGGTTCTGATCCAGACTCCCCGGCTTACTGATGGCGGCCCCTACGCAAATCACCTGACCTCGTGGGGCCTCGGTTTCCAAATCTATACATTGAAGCTATTGCCTTGGAGCCCTGCCTGAGGTTGGATGGAGAAGGGAGTGCGCCAACCGGCAAGTTCAACACTTTCCTCCATCGCCACCGCCAACATCTTCACCATCTTCCTCATCCTCACCCCCACAGTGACGGTCTTCAGTCCCAGGCCCCAAGAGCCACGTTCCTGCCTTGCTTTCACCATACCTCGTGTTCCATAGAACTTTCCTGACTGCTTCAGAGAATATGGCCAACCAATTTGGATGCTGGGAAGGAGGAACTTCACAGAAGACAGTTAAAATATCTAATCCTGGGGCGCCTGGCTGGCTCAGTCGGTTAAGCGTCTGCATTCGGCTCGGGTCATGATCCCAGGATCCTGGGATGGAGTCCCCCATCGGGCTCCCTGCTCGGGCGGGAGTGGGGGGAGACTGCTTCTTCCTCTCCCTCTGCTGCTCCGCCTGCTCATGCTCTCTCTCTCTCTCAAATAAATAAAATTTAAAAAAATAAAAATAAATAACATGTCTAACCCTGGAAGGTAAAAGAAAAAATGGAGAGTCCTCAAACCTTGCAGGCAAAGCTGTCTTTTAAAAAAATCCTTGTTTTATAAATGCAAAAAAAAAAAAAGAAAAGAAAAGAAAAGGGGGGCGTGCTCATTACAACAATTCAAACAGTAAATGCATGTTTAACAACCTAACTAACATCCTCTCTCTCCCAAGTCCAATCCCATAAGATAACCAATGTTAACAAAGTGAATTAATATAAATTAATTTCTATCTCCACGGTTACTCTGTATGGGTCTGCGAGGGCTGCCATAACCGAGTACCACAAACTGAATGGCTTAAACAGAAATGTGCTGTCTCGAGATTATCCGACCTCACTGGAAGTCGGGGACCAGGGCGCCTGCAGGGCCGTGCTCCCTCTGAGATGCTCGAGAAGGTTGTGCTCCAGACCCCTCCCCAACTCCCGGTGACTCCTCGGCTCATGACAACCTAACTCTGATTCTCGCCCGGTGTGTCCCCTTGTGCATGTCTGTGTCCACACTCCCCCTTTTATAAGGGCTCCAGTCATACTGGATTAGGGCCCACACTACTCCAGTATGACATCCTCACTAATTATGTCTACAACAACCTTATGTCCAAGTAAAGTTTCATTCTGAAGTACTGGGGGTTAAGACTTAACTGTATACATTGGGATGGGGGGCAAGATACAATTCAACCCATAACAGCTTGCAACTTTCTTTCTTCACTTAAGTGTTTATCATAAAAATCTCTCCAGGTCAGTATAATTGTCACAACTCATTCTTTAAAAACAAACACAACAACAACAAAACACACACACACTTACACAAACAGCTTTATTGAGATATAATTCACACACCATACAACCGACCCATCGAAAGCATATAATTCAGTGGTTTTTAGTGTACTCACACATGTGTGCAACCGTCATCACAATCCATTTTAGAACATCTTCATCGCCTCAGAGAGAAACCCCATACTGGTCACCCCCTTGCCATTTACCCTTAATCCCCCCCCATCCACCTCAGCCCCCACCAACCACTAAGCTACCTTCTGTCTCCATCGATTCTCCCGTTCTGGGCATTTCATGTAAAGGGAATCATGTGATATGTGGTCTTCTGGGGCCGGATGCTTCCCCTGAGCAGCAAGTGTTCAAGGTGCATCCGTGTGGTAGCAGGTGTCAGTCCTTCCTTCCTCTCTGTGGAATAACACTCCACTGTATGGCTAGACCACATCTGGTTTATCCTGTCATTAGTTAATGGACACTTGGGTTGTTTCCACCTTTGGGCTCTTATAAATAATGATGCAATAACAGTCCATGTGAATAAACATCTGTATGAAGGTTTTTGTGTAGACAAATGCTTTCATTCTTCTTGGCACACACATACATGTGGATTTGATGGGTCATACGGTAACTTTATGTTTAGTCATTTGAGTAACTGCCGGACTATTTTTTTTTTTTAGGATTTTATTTTTAGGGGCGCCTGGGTGGCTCAGTCGGTTAAGCATCTGCCTTCGGCTCAGGTCATGATCCCGGGGTCCTGGGATGGAGCCCCACATTGGGCTCCCTCCTTGTCCCCCTCCTTCTGCCCCTCCCCCTGCTTATGCTCTCTCTCTGGCTCTCTCCCTCTCCCTCTTTCTCCCAAGTAAATAATTAAACTCTTAAAAAAAAAAAGATTTTATTTTTAAGTCATCTCCACACCCAACATGGGGCTTGAACTCACAACCCCGAGATCAAGAGTCACACGCGCCACTGATTGAACCAGCCAGGTGCCCCGGCCAGACTTTTTAAGTGCAGCTGCACCATTTTATATTCCCGAGAGCCGCATATGACGGTCCTGATTTTTCTATATCCTTATCATCTCTTGTGATTAGCTCACATTTTAATCTAGCCATTTTAGTGGGTGTAAAGTGGGATCTCATCATGGTTTTGATTTGCATGCCCCTAGTGACTAATGATGTTGAGCCTCTTTTCAGCTGCTTATTGGCCATTTGTCTATCTTCTTCAGAGAAAGATATACAAGTCTACTCAAGTCTTTTGCCTGTTCCTAAATTGGATTATCTGTCTTTTTATTATTGAGTTCTAGGAGTTCTTTATATATCGTAGATACAATTCCCTTATCAGATAGACAATTTGCAAATATTTTCTCCCATTCCGAGGTGGGTTGCCTTTTCACTTGATTGATAATGACCTTTGAAGCACAAAAATTTTTCATTTTGATGAAGACCAAATGATTTAGTCTTTCTTTTGTTGCTCATGCTTTTGGTGTCATACCTAAGAATCCAGCGCCAAAACTGAGGTCGTGAAGGTTTACCCTTGTGTTTTCTTCTAAGAGTTTTATGGTTTGGTTTGGTTTGGTTTAGTTCATGGAGCCATTTTGAGCTGAATTTTTGTATATGGTGTGAGGTAAGGGTCCAGCTTCATTCTTTTGCATGTGACCATCCAGTTGTCCTAGCACCATTTGTTAAAAAGACCATCTATTCCCTCATTGAATGGTCTTGGCACCTTTGTGAAAAATCAATTCACCATATACACATGGGTTTATTTCTAGACTCTCAAGTCTATTCCACCTATCTAGATGTCTATCCTCATGCCCACACCACACCATCTTCATTACTATTCCTCTGTAGTAAGTTTATTTTTTTTTGAACTACTGTTGTTGTTTTTTTTTTTAAAGATTTTATTTATTTATTTGAGAGAGAGAGAATGAGAGATAGAGAGCACGAGAGGGAAGAGGGTCAGAGGGAGAAGCAGACTCCCCGCCGAGCAGGGAGCCCGATGTGGGACTCGAACCCGGGACTCCAGAATCATGACCTGAGCCGAAGGCAGTCGCTTAACCAACTGAGCCACCCAGGCGCCCTCCTCTGTAGTAAGTTTAGAAAGCTGGAATGTGAGTCCTCCAGCTTTGTTTCTCTTTTTCAAACTTATTCTCACCATTCCGGTTCCTTGCGATTCCATATGAATTTTAGAATCATCTTGGCAATTTCTACAAAGAAGTCAGCTGGGGTTCTGATACAGATTACACTGAACCTGTACATAATTTGGGGGAGAATTGCCATCTTAACAATAATAAATCTTATAGTCTACAAATACAGGACTTTTTTCCATTTGTTTAGGTCTTTCCTTTTTTTCAACAATGTTTTGTAGTTTTCAGAGTATAAATTGTGTGCTTTTTTAAAAAAAAGTTTATTCCTACATAGTTTATTCTTTCTTATGCTATCATACATGGGGTATTTCAGATATTTTTGGAAAATATTATATCAGATATATATAAAATATCAGATATTTTGGAAAAATAGTTTTGTTCCCATTATGGATGTGGTTTTTCTGTTTCCATTTCTGTCTACTGCTAAAATAAAGAAAGGTTCTTTTTTTGTTGTTTATTTATCTAGTAACCAGCCACCTTAGCTTTTTTTGTTGAATTGCTTGAAATTTTTAGACACATTATTATATAACCTGCAAATAAAGACAATATTATCACTTCTCTTCACATATTTAGATTGCCTTTGTTCATTTTCCTTTCCAGTTGCCTTAGTTAGACCAGTGTTGAATAACTGTGGTGATAACAGGCACCTTCCCTTGGTCCCAATTTGAATGGCAGCGGCTTTAACATTTCTGTTTACTGTTCAGTTTTGGGTAAAAGGGCTTTACATATTTGAGTACTTTTCTTATATCCCATTTTACTTAGGAGAGTATAGTAGTTAGAAGTGTGCATTCTGGAGTCAGACCATGTAAGTCTAAACCCTAAGTTCCTTACTAGATTTGTGATCTTAATCTTTCTGTTTCCTTATCTGTAAAGCAGGGCTAATAATAGTACTGACCTGTATTACAGGGTTGTTATGATGATTGCATTATTCTCCTGTCTTCTGACTTGCAGGGCATCAAATGAGAAGTCTAATTGTAGTCTAGATTCCCTTAGTGAGTTGACTTTATCTGTCTGGAATTTTGGAGGCTTTAAAAAAGTTTTCCCCAGAATTTAGGGATTTCACCGGGCTAATCCTACCTGAAACCTGGTGTGCCCTTTTGATCTGAAAATGGGAACTTCATACTGGCAGGAGTCTATATTACCAAAGGCATTTTTTTTTTTTTTACATTACATAATAACGTTGAAGAAATGAATACTCCATGACCCTGCAATGCCAGCCGGGGGTGTATGCCTTAGAAAGTTCTGGCCCATGAGCACCAGGAGACTGGTCCTGTGTGAGTAGCACTGTTCTGATAAAACAAGGCATGTGATTGCAGGCAGCGATGGGACGGGGAGGGTCCACAGATGGCCTCGAAGGATGCATCATCTTGTCTCTTAAGCTAGGTGGTGGGTAATGAGGTCTCCTATATTGTTATTCCTTTTTACCGTACGTGTTTTCACAAATACTCTTTTGTTGGTCTCACTATTTAACTAAGCAGACATTTTGTAAAGAACGTGGTTTTGTGAGAGCACAGGGGTTTGCCGTGGAAGGGAGTTAGAAAAGCAGCCAGGTGCTGGGGGGGCCACACGGGACCAGGGGCCAGCGTACCCAAGGTGGGAGCAGTAGGAAGGGTCCACCCAGGCGCGCTGTTCGTAGGGAATTCAAAACATAATAGGACAGATTAAAAGTCAATCTAATGTTTAGTATCACCATGTGTCTGCAATTCTATACAATGTCAGTGATAAAGAGCCCGCCCTGGGAAAAAATCCTCCGTTGGTCTGAGTCCTAAACAAATGCCGTGGTAACTGTTTTTGAAGACATACATGCAAGGTCAGGTCAGCACATGCGATTCCTTACCCTTCCCTAAACGTTGCCGTCTACATGGAAATAAATCCCATTGGCCCCGGAAGCACACAGACTCAGCAACTCCCCACGCAAAACTGCTTGGTCTCCTCTCTGTCCCGAGCCACAGGGACACACCCCAGGCCTCCTGTGTCTAGCTCCTGGCACCCACCTCACTTCCCCGGGCACCCCCTACATGGCACACGTGACTCCTGGACTGACCCTACATGCTCTCCAAAACTCGATGTTGACACGTTTAAACTTTTGCCAGTTGATGGGGAAAAAGTATGTCGAATTAATTTACATTTCCCTTTTTTTAACTAGTAAGTTGAGCATCTGTTATGACCCAGCTGCCCCTCCCCTGATGCAGGCCACTCCACTCCTCCCACATCCCAACCACATGGCTACGTCATGCACAAAGCATCCCCTTGCTGCACAGCCCCATTCTCAGTGCTGTCTAGGAAACTTAGCCATCCTATGAAGCCCATCTTGGGGCTGTCCCCCCCAGGAAGCAGTCAATGGCTCTTTCCTCAGGGGTCCCACACTGTGCTCCACAAAGCAGGAGTCTGTGGCCTGGCCCCTGCCTGGGTCATCTTTGCACCTGGCACCTGGACACCCTCGGACAGGCACTCAGCATGTGTTGAGGGTAAATGAGTGGTGTTGGAATCGATCGTTCCAGGACAGGATTTCATATCCCGAGGAGGCCCCACAGGCAGAAGTTCCGGCGGCTCTGCATGACTCGGGCCACACACTAGGCTCCTTCCTGGACCCCAGGGCCAGAGCTAGGCTCAGTGGCCCATGGAAGCTCAGGCTGCCCACCTTCCACCGAGAGCCTGCTCATGGCTGTACCCTTTTTCTGGACCCTATCATAACACGAAACATTAATAATTTGTTCTCCCTTTTCATCCCCCCCAATAAATCTATAAATTCAACACAATTCTAATCAAAACCTGATCAAGATTTTAATAAGATTTGACAAGCTGATTCTAATATTCAGATGGAAAAGTAAATGTTCAAGAATAGCCCAGACAGCTTGAAAAAAGAAAAAACAAAGAGGAGAATTTTGCCCGACAAGATGTCAAAGCATATTATAAGTAATTTTAATAAATATAATGTGATATTAGCACATGAATAGATAAATAGATCCTTGGAACAAAAATAGAGGATAAAAAAATAGACCATGTATATACTGGAATTTAGTACGTGAACAAAGGTGGCATTTCAAATCACTGGGGGAAAGGTGGATTGTTCAATAAATAGTAGAACCATTTACTACCTGGAAAAAATAAAATAAAATTCTGTCTTCATGCCATTAACAAAAATTAATGGAATAAAGACATAAGTGTATTTTTAAGAACCCTACAGGAGGAACAGAAGAAAGCTTAAGAGGATATATTTATGACCTTGAGGAATCTTAAGCAAGATTTAAAGAAAAGCAAAGTTCATAAATTTTACTATAGATTTTAAACATCTGTATGAAGAAAGATAACGCAAGATTAAAGGAGAAGTAGCAGATAAGGTGAAAATGTTCACACCATATATAACACACCAAGGATTAGTATCCAAAATATGTAAAGAATTCCTAATAAAAAATATATGTATATAAAAAGAATTCCTTTAATAAGAAAATAAAGATCTGAATAGACAAGATGCAGAACAGAAATTAGGAAGGGTTAAGACACGTATTAACAGATGCTCAACTTACTAGTTAAAAAAAGGGAAATGTAAATTAATTCGACATACTTTTTCCCCATCAACTGGCAAAAGTTTAAACGTGTCAACATCGAGTTTTGGAGAGCATGTAGGGAAATAGTTCGCTCATCCACTGCTGGTGGGGTTGCAAATGGGTAAAGTCACTTTGGAGACCAATTTGGCAATAGCTATTCAAATTTAATATGCAGCTCGCCTGCTGGCTTTTCTTCTTGCATATTCAGACCAAAAGCCTAGATGAGGCTGAGCAGGGTAGATGTGCCCCCACCCCGGAAGGAGGAAGGCAGTGGGCAGCCCAGCATGGGCGTGGGAGACCAGATGGGCCCAAGCTGGGCGAGATTTTCCTTGTTGAGGGCCACCGACATGGGCTTTCAACGGCCCTAGTGGGCTTGAGGGGGTGTCCTGGCAACCTGGCAGGTGTTCATCTCTTGATTCCTTGAGGAATAAGTCATCTTTGTGATTTGGGGCAAAATCCTGTAACTCGGCTTCAATTTTCTTGTTGGAAAAACGGGAACAATACCAGAATTGGACTGGACAATCCTCTGCAGCTGCATGGAGAGAAGCGAAAGTCTCAGTGTCCGTCGGGGGCCTGTTCCCCACCTGGACCCCTGGACCACAGAGGCTCCTTCCTACTCCTCAGAGACCCAGTCCATGCTGGCTCCTCTTTCCCCCAGGAAAGGCCCCAGGACGCAGGTGGACCAGGAGAAATCGGACAAGCTCCCAGCTCCAGTCTGGTCGGGGCAGCAGACCCAGAAACGACCACGATACAGTGGGGCACGTGCCTTGGGGACCCCTGGCGGGGCGGGGAGAGGTGAGGGAGAGGAGGAGACCCACAGCTGCCCAGGGTCTGAAGAGCAGAACCACTCGACTCGGCTGGGAGGCAGGGCCTCCTGTCCAGCTCATTGCTGGTGCCCGGCACAAAGTGACAAACGGCTCTGGCTGCCGCCCGCGGGCTCCCAGCTCTGGGCTAAGCCGTCCCCGTACTGCATCCTGCGTCATCCGTAGAGCAGCCTTGTGAAACCGGGGCTGTTAGAGCTGAAGCACGGGGAGGCCAACTCACCTGCCCAGGCAGCTCTGAGGTGACCACAGGCAATCCTTTGTCACACGCATCGCTTCCCCGCCACCGGCAGGCGTGCCGAGCCGTCCTGGCTGGGGCCCGCACCTGTCTGCCGCGGAGGAGGCGCTGATCAACACCTCTGTTCGTCCAGGAAGATTTACAATTTTTTATTAAAAATGTCGCAGGAAGTCCACTCAAACCCTTGAAGCCACTGCCAAGCATGTGCACGTTTGATATTAATTAAAGCAAAAGATGACAGACTCCAGGAAAAGGAATAATTTTCTTCTCCTGGAGAAGTGACCTTTTGGAAGAGCTTGTTATTCGGTTCTGGTTGGTCATTACCAGAAATTACTGAGCGTTTTCAATAAGGCTGGGGTTGCCAGCTCTGTTTGCAGAGTTGGGCCTCCTGGTCCGGGGAGGGGCCGCGTGCCCGGGGACCCCTGGCCGAGAGGGTGGGCTTCCCCCGGCCCAGCCAGATGATGTCCTTGGGGAACAAAGAATGAAGTCGGCTTGGAATGCCGCTCTCTGTCCCCTGAGGGACAAGTCCTCACCCAGCATCTCGGCCCCCCTTCCACCTCATCTCGGACCCACGGCCCCTGCCACACCTGACCTTCCTCACCTCCCCCCCAAAAAGCAGCTCCAGCGTGTCCCTCCCGCCCTCCGGCACCCTCCTCCCTTGCAGTCTGGGGCTCAGCCGGACACCCTGCCTCTCTAGCACCCGCCCAACACACCTCTCAGCGTTCCCCTGTCACCTCACCCCCAGGAGAGCTCCTCCTAACCCCTGCCCCTTTTCCTCCCAACCCCAAACTGCAGCCAGGGTTTTGCCAAGTGGATTCAACTGCACTCTTCACGCATGCGTGGAAGCAGCCGCTGGTGGCCGCAGAGAGGGGCACAGTTGTTCTGGCGGGTTTCATTTCAAATCCATGCACGCCGCCTGGCCCACTCACCTGGAGCTCCTCCCCGGGGGGCCCGGCTCTGCCTCCCGACCACCCACCGTTTCTCACCTTTCCACCTTTCCCCAGACGTTTGCTCTGCTCCCTGAGCCCCACGTGAGGAGTCTGCCCTGTTTATCTCTACCCTCGTCTCCCCGCCCCCAAATCCACCCACCTCTCCAAGCTGTGCCCACACTCCCCAGCCCCATTTTGCTCCCCATGGGCAAATCTGGTGGAAGAAGGGCCACCAAGGTTCCCCGTGGCTGATGCGCCAGAGTCCTGCACCCTCTGCTCCATTCTGCTTCTGCCGGGATCTTTACAGAGCACCTGCGCCTCAGCGCCCTGCTGCTGAGCAGCCCCACTCATGGGCTTGGCCTGAGCACAGTTAGGAGCCAGGACACATCAGGTGCCGGCTTCTGGGCCCCAGGGTTCCTCACCAGACAGCTCGCGGTTGCAGATGATACTTTCTGAGTGAGTGAGGGTCCAAGGGGACCTTCAGGACACTCAAGGACCCCCTCCACTCCAAGCCAGCCTGGAGCCCTGTGGATGCAGGAGCTGAGGCCGGCTGGGGCACATGTTAGAGCCACCTCTCCAGGCCCGTGAGCTTCTCCCTCTCCCTGTGGGACAGCAGAGCAGGGGCCGGATGGCCAGACTCGAGCCCCTCCCGGCTGATGCAGCCTGGCCCGAGTACCATTTTGGACCTCGTGCTGCAGGACCAGGGCAAGGGCGGCTACCCAGAGGGCTCAGGGACCCACAGCACTGTCTCCAGGGCTTGTCCCACAGGCGCACGTCTCTGTCTGCAGCCCCACCTCTGACGCCCCTGTCCATCTGCCTCCACCCGGCTTGGCTGCCCGGAAGGCTTCTTGAATGTAATTGGGCCCAAATGGGACTTCTGACCCCTCCACCCCTCTCTGCATTCTCCCCAGCCCAGGAAATGGCGTCTGCGCCACTCACCCAGCGGCTCAGCCGAAACCTGATGCAACTGGATTCCCTGCTTTCCCTCACAGCCAGTTCATCACCTTCATGCCCCACACCACTCCCTGCCCAGCCCATGAGGCCAGGATGGCCTTTCTGTGCTTGAAGCCACCCCCCATCCAGGTTCCTTCCCACCCTGAGGGGCCTGGCCGCTCCAACCACCTGCCAACCTACCAACCTGCTTTCTGTTCCTTTAGGTACTTGTCATCCTCTGGAATCTGTTCCTGCCTTGTTGTAGGATTCTCCCTCCAGATGGGAGCCCCACGAGGGCCTGGGACTGCTGCCCCTGCCCTCCCTGATGCAGGACCCACGTGGTCCAGGAGCTCCCCAACCTGGGAAAGGAATCGGCCCGGCCTGGCCCAGCCGGGTAGGAGCCCGGGTCCCACGGTCCAGAACCAGCCCGCCTCTATGAGCCCTGTCTCCTCATCCACACGTTGGCCAGCCCCTCCTGCACCCCACCTGTCTCTGGGCAGTGCTGACGTCAGATGGGACCGCAAGTCTCTGCGGTGTGTGCTTGTGAAGCTTCCGTAATGAACCAGCCTCACGCTGGCCTCACTCGGCTGAGCTGCTCCCTGAAACCCGAGAAATGCCCAATTGCTACCCAGTCTGTGCTCTGTAGGACCATTCCTTTGCAGAAACATCCCTTTGTCCTGTGCTTTGAGCTTCCTTCCCCCGTCCCCAAGCTATCTGGGCACACCATCAATTTCAGTCCCGTGGACTCACTTAAATAATAAACGCTGAACCTCTTTTCTCTAATGGAGAGTAAGTGTCTTCAGGATTATGGTTTCTTTTTGCAAGATGAATAGCTGACGGAAAAGTAATACCACCTAATAGAATATAGCGAAGGAAGGGAGGATTTTAATAGAGTTGGATGCAGCATGTGGGTGGTGACAAATAGTTTCGTTTGTTTTTAAAGAGGAAGAAAGAGAGGTGAGAACTTCATCCTGCCGGTAGCACTTGGGCAGCAGACACGGGGTGCACACAGCCCTGGAGGGAGCTCCGGACGCAGGCCACGATGTGCTGGAAAGACAGCGGGAGCAGAGTCCCAGGGCTGGGGGCAAGTCACCGCTCCAACTTCCATCGAAAGGGAGGGAATGAATTTGACCTCCGAGGCCTCAGTTTCTACCTCCAGAAAATGGGGTAATAAAATCTACCTTCCTCCTGGTGCAGACGTTTAGCATCGTCCTTCCGGGGTGTAGGGGCGGAGGAAGGCTTGCAAAGCGAAGGGGACACGAGAAAAGGCTTCCAGTCATGAGGACTCGGGAGATGGCGAGAGCCACGCCGTTGTCAGTGTCCCTGGGTGCAGGAACGAACGGCCATCAGGGCAGGGCGCCGGGGTGCGCAGGGTGCAGAAACGCGGCCATGTCAACGCTGCATCGGACACGTCTCTGACTTTGAGGTGTCCGCAGTCATAAACACAAATCATCACAGGCCCGCTGAGGAGGCCAACGGAAGGGGCAGCGGGAAGGACCTACCGATTTTGAGGAGGGGCTGTCTGAGCGGCATCCTGCAGGAAAAGGATCTCCGTTGTCACGGCAAGATGCTCCTTGGTCATTTCAGCCCGCGGTCGCAGGGGCTGCTTGGACCCAGGGCAGGCCACTTGGAGGGAAGCCCCACTTGGCCTCTCTCCCCCTGTCTGTGCCCCTCGTGGGCCACAGGTCTCTCTGGGCCTCGTTCCTTGTCTGGAGCAGGTAATCACAGTTTGCGGTGTCTGGTGGGGCTCGGCAGCCAGCCTCCCTGGGTCCCAGGCACACAGGCACACGTGTCACACACAGGCACATGTTCCCACACGCGTGTGCACGCACACACATGCACTCACCTCATTAGGCCTCCGCTTCCTGGGCTGCCGAGCAAGGCTGGAGCCTCTGAGGGGGGGTTGCTTGGCACGTGTAAGTGCCCGATACATGGGCTGCCACTTGGTCATCGAATTAATTCTTCCTCCCGTCTCTGCTGCTCACCGAGGGGACCCCGGTAGCCTCAGAGGGACCATAAACCAGCCCCCGTGCACTGACCAGGTCCTGGGGGGCTGATGGGGGCACTCCTGGCCTCCCTGGGGGGGAGGGCTCAGTTCTACAGGTGCTGGGGGATGTGTGTGTGGGGGGGGGGGTCACCAGGTGGGTGGTGGATGTGCAGAGTCAGAAAGGAGGGATTTGGTAGGTACAGGGTGGCGGGATGGACATTCCAGGGCATTCCAGGCCAGAGGGGGAGGCAGGATGGGGGTGCTGGAGGATGCCATCTGTGAGGTGGTGGGGTGTCCTCCGACCCTGGCCGCCCAGGAGCGCTGGGGTACCAGACAGGAAAGCGCTCGGTGCTGGCAACTCCCCTTTCCCTGGAGACGAGCCTCAGCCTGTCTTGCTATTGGCTGAGTTTTCTAAATTGCCTTAAAAACCCTGCCCTTTTTCCTTTGTGTAGTCTACCATCAGCCTCCCCGCATTTCATTTGAAAAACCAAAAAAGCACCCCTTGGACCCTGATGCGCTGTTACAGATTTGTCTACAGTTCTTTCCGTACTTCTACAAGAGAAATGAAAAAATAATTTGTAAATCTGTGCAGCCCAGGGCTGACTTCCCGGCGGCCCCGGGCCCCGGGTGTCGCTCCGAGAGCTCTCTGCCCTCTGAGACCGGTCCCCGCAGGCAGGCCGGGGACCCTAATGCAGTGCTGACCGGCACAGAAGGACTCAGACCCGGCAGTCTCCGCCAGGACACAGGGTTTTGTCTTGGTTTCGTGAACTACCTTCAGGCTTATAGAAAAGCCCCAGAAATCGTGTGGTTTCCATGTATTCCTCACCTAGCAACCTCTCAAGCCCTCAGCTTCCACGCACGACCAGAGTGTGGTCAGCAGACACAGGTTTTCCACTTGTGCGTGTCCTTTTACACACCCAGGACGCCACGGGGACCCCACATTGCTTTTGCTGGGTCTCCGCCCCCCCCACAAGGCTGTAACACTTTCTGGCAAGAACCCCACAGAGGTGATGTTGCATCTCGCTCATGCCTCCTGTCGGGGGTTCATGGTGTCCATGTCCGGTCACTGTGATGATGATCTTGGTCACTGGTCACGGTGGCATCTGCTGGGCTCCCCCACCCTCAAACTTCCATCTTTCCTATAAATGTCTTGAGGGAGATATTTGGCGACTACTCAAACTTGGGTCCGCTGACTTTAGCATCACTTAGCAGATTTTGTCCAGAACAGTAATTGCTGTAATGTCTGCTAAATGGTGACTCTGTTTTTAATTCTCTCCTTTTCATCATAGGATTTGGACTCTAAGGAAGAACTGTCCCTTCTCCCCATTTATTTATCAGACTGATTATATCAGTGTGGACTCGTGGGTATTTATTGTATTCTGTGTGTTATAATGCAGTCCTATTACTTATTTTCTTGCACAAACTGTTTCCGTTTGGCCATCGGGAGCCTCTTCATTTTGCCTCCTGTGTTCTCTCCACAAGCCCATCTTTCTGACACCACAAGATCCCCCAAGCTCATCTGGTATCTTCCCTGCCCCAGGGCTGAGACCACTCCTCCAACGAGCTTTAATTGGGGGTGCTCCTTAGAAACCAAGAATGCTGGGGGGTGCCCGTTGTTCCTGCAGCTCACGGCTTCCAGGCCACTCGGTGGACAGAGCTGAGCACACAGGTGCTCACCCTGTGCAGAGCCACAAGCACACGCATCCGTGGTTCTGTGTCCACCCGTCATACGGTGCACTGTACAAACCGAGAGTTCCTCTGGACGCCTGAGCTTCCTGCACCACGTGGCCCACTTCAGCCTGGCACTCTTTTCCTCGGCTGTAACTGGTTTCCCCAACAGAAAGAAACCCAACTCTTATGAGCTGCAACCTGGTCACTCATCGTCCAGCGCCCATGGCTCTAGAGGGCGGTTCCTGAGCTGCCCACCTGCCCCGCAGTGAGAAAAGCGCTTGCTGGCCTTTGCCTGCGGCCCTGCCAACCCCACCAAGACATCGCCATCTAGAGGTACGTCCCCAGCCCCTCCAGGGTGGTCATGTTATTCACCTGTAATCCGGTGTGGCTCATTGGGGGTTTTTACTCCATTCGGGGCTCCACCCATCCAGGTGTATTTTGTTTATTTGGGGGGCTGCGTGAAGGCCTAAGAAATATTGCACAGGTGCTGAGACAGCCCTGGACGGAAGGACACACTGAGCCCCGCCAGCCCTCCCACCGCTGGGCGCCAGTCTTTAGTGTGCATTTTATTCTTCCCGTATCAATGGTACACAGATGAGCAGGTGCGTGTGTACTTTCTCAGATCTCCTTCTTTCTTACAAGGATCACATGCTATAGAACTCTCTTGCACTCTGCTGTTTGCACTTAACAGTATGTCCTGGAAATCACTCCACATCCGTTCACGGAGCTCTTGCCCTGCTTCTTTATGGCTGCATAATGCTCCATGGTGTGCGGGTACCACACTTCACTCAGCCCCTCTCCTATCTGTGGACTTCTGGGTGCTTTCCCATATTTTGAGCCACCTTGTATATCTATTTCTGTATTTTTGCATGCATATCTTCAGAACAGAGTCCCAGAAGTGGGATTGCTGTATTGAAAGGTTAAGTGTACATGTGTATGTGTGGTTCTGTTTGGTGTCGCCAAATTCCCCTTCAAAAGCTATGCACTAATTTGCATGAGAGCCCAAATGCAGCGTGCATGGGGGTCCCCATAGCCTTGCCAACAGAGCACGGGGTCACATTTCAATTTTTGTTAGCCTGATAGGATAGAAACGGTGCTTTGGTATTGCTTTGATTGCATTTCTGAACGATGAGTGGGTTGGGATGATTTTTCTGTTTGATGACTTTATGTCTGTAAACCGTGTATTCATCCTTTTTCCATTTTCTTTCAAGATTTTGGTCCTTTGTCTCAATTTTTAAAAGTTCTTTATATAATAGAGATACTAGTCCTTTGTCTACAGCAAATGTTGTAAATGTTTTCTCCCAGTATATTGACTTTCGACTTTTTTTTTTTTTTTAAGATTTATTTATATTTGGGGGTGGGCATGGAGAGAGCGAGCACAAGCAGGTGGGGAGGGGCAGAGGGAAGAGAGAATCTCAAGCAGATTCCACACTGAGTGGAGGCCGACTCAGGGCTCCATCTCACGACCCTGAGATCAAGACCTAAGCCGAAACCAAGAGTCGGACGCTTAACTGACTGAGCCACCCAGGCGCCCTTGACTTTGTTTACTATGGTGGAGTTTTCTTCCATGCGATTAAAGGGAAATGTCTGTAGTCCGATCTATCCATCCTGAATCGCCCCTGGGCTTTGAGGGACAGCTCCAGCCTCCTCCTCCCGTGCGTGCAGACCTTCACCATGGACCCCGGGGCGGGCAGGGCCAACAAGGGGAAGGTGGAGGCTTTGCTGGAAAAGGAAGACAAGGCAGATTCACTGTGACCTTGAAAAGGTTATGAAGGGGCTCACACCGTGGCTCCCCAAAACACTTTAGATTTGGGTAGATTTGCCAAAACTGAGCGAAACACCCATGCCTCATGAAGAGCTTGCTGTGTTTCCTGGTGAGACACGACCACCAGAGTCCCCACATCCCTCCCACACATAAATCTAGGGGTTCAGGTTCATGCTAGGGCTTTTCCATCCTCCTTGACCTCTCTCCTATTCTACAGACCGAGCAACCCAAGGTCAGCTAAAGACTCTGCCTCGATCAAAGAGGCAGGGGTGGAATAGGGAGTCTGAGGCAACCCCAGGTCTTCCCTCTTCCCCCTGCCCACATCCACTGCTGCAGACACCTGGGCACCTCCCGGCACCAGCCTGCATGTAGGTCCCCCCAGTGCATCGTAGGGCCCCACAGGGACCTCATGGAAGTTCAGAGGGCCTCTCCCTGGAGAAAAGCCAGGCTTGCCAGGCATGGAAAGCTCTGTGACGGGGCTCGGGTTCCCTTTGGAGGGCTCTTCTTCCCTTGCACCCAGCCCCTGGATCAGCTCCCCAGCCTCGGAACACCCAGGCACCACCCACCTCCCTGCCCACTGGGAAAACTGCCCCAGATGTCTGCTGGGGCCGGGTACCCCCCATGTGGTCATTGTCCCTCTGACGTGCCCAGACCTGCCCTGGTCCCATCCAGAGTGGGGGGTCTGACCCCTGCAAACACTGAGCAAATTGTCGATCAAATAAAATTCGTGAGGCGATCTCTTGCGGAAACGGGAACCGAGTTGGGGTGGCAAAGAGGGAGGACGGATGAAGCGGCGGGAAGGCTGAGGAGGCTACCAAAGAGACCGAGGAGGAGAGACAGCAGGAGGGCGGCGGGCAGGTCCCACACGGGGGCTGGAGGTCCAAAGGAAGGAAAATGCAAGGCCAAAGTCGTCTTTCCTGCAGGTTCCTGGCTAGGACACAACAGCTTATTTTAACACCAAGCCCCACAAAGGGCTCAGCCATCAGGTGCGCTCAGATGTAACCCAGGTTTGCAGCCTGCGGGGGTATTTCGGGGAACAGCAGATGCTGCTCCACTCCCCGGCTTTTCCTCTCCATGGCGTCCGTGCAGGTGGCACTCGCTGCAAGCAACACCAGCTCCCGAGGACTTGCAGCTCACCGGAGCTTTGTAAACGGAGTCACATTTTTGTCTCCCGACCACGTCTCTGGGGAAATGATCTATCCTTCTTCACAGTCTGCAATCACCCCATGAGCTCCTGCCCCTGCACACCGTCCGCCGGCACGGGCTGGGGAGGGATCGCTGGAAACAGAACATGTTCTGTTCTTCTAACAATTTCTAACAAGACTGTTTTTGTTATGCACGCTTTCAAGCCCTCTTGCTGAGCTAACTGGCTCGGACTTCCTTTGCAAAGAACCTCAGGGAGCCACTGCAAGGGGTCAGCGAGCAATGCGCAGGGGCAGCCCAGGCCTCCGGCCGAGAGTTTAAGCACAGAGCAGCAGGTGGGGACGACGAGGAGGGCCAGAGGGCAGCGGGCAGACGAGGCAGGGTGCTGGCTCCTTGCACATCCCGGGTGCTGTGGGGCACACGGAGGCAAGGTACCTGCGGTCTTGACGTACTGGTTCCTTAACAATGAGCACATCCGTCTCTTTCTGCCACATAACAGCAGCGAGAAGAAAGCCTGGCCCTCAGGTCAGGTTCTCAGCCAGGTCCGGGAAGGCACCGGCTCCCAAGGGTGTGGGATGCCAGCCCTGGGCTCCAGTTCCCTGGGGGCGCTGTCGAAGCAGGGGTGTGGGGATCGCCGGGGTAGGAGCCCCCACGAAGGCTTGGGGGGAGCTGACCCTAAGCACTGGGGGGTTTTGATGACAGTGGAAAGGGAGGTTTGGTTTATCTTGCTTGGGTGGCAGAGGAGGGCTCTGTGGGCTCTCGCTGCTCCATTCTGGGGGGCTGCCCACAGGGGCGGTGTGGAGGGGGGCGCAGGGCTCCCACCGCGCCCACCCTCTGGTCAGGGCCACTCAGCTGCCTCCACTGCCGATGGCCCATCTGCGGGTTTGTCTGAAGGATGCAGCCTAGTGGGTGACACACTGGTTCTTAACTCACATTGTACTTTGTGCAAGTTTGCAGAAATTACTTATTTTAAAATGTGCAGGTTCAACCGTTGAAGCCTGAAGTCTACATAACTGAATGGCTAGAATCTTGAGATGATTTAACAAGCGCATGTACTCATATTATCCTACTAACTGCACACAGTATTTGGGCTTAATTTTTCTATTTCCTTGGCTTGTAATCTATTCCCCTTCCATCAGATACACAGCAATTCTCTTCTTCCAGGATCAGCTGTTTTATAATCATCACCCTGACAGCAGAACTACATCCTTGTACTCATTTAATAACTATTTATCATCCTCTATCTGCCCATTTTCAAAAAGGAATAAGTTAAGTGCTCCAGAAATTGGAAAAAAAATTGAAATTTGACCTTTATTAACTGGGTTAATTGTCAAAATCTCTGCTTGTAAAAAAAATTAATGACCAAAAAGTGTAACTTTTAGAGTTTCAAAGATTAGGTTAATGTCCAAGGAAGTATAAACTTTGACCTTCTTGACACATGTCATAAGTAACATCTATCCTAATAAATTGCTACCTGTGGGCAATTATAAAATTTTCCCTGTATCCAATCACGCAATTTAATTGCTGCTGGAAATCCTGGCTTCCTTCAAGTTAGCCTGCAGAATTATCTGATGCTTACACGAGTCGTTTTGTATTTGTTTCAGGCAGGTATACTTGCTCACTGGGATTTCTAGACACCGCGAGACACTGTTCATGGATACAGAGCCTGGCCGCTTCGACCAAAGGTGGCTTGGGCCGTAAACGACAGGATGAGCCCCAGGAGTGAAGCGGACACTGAGGGCAGCTTCTATGCCTGACTCGGTCTATCCCTGACCCTGGGTCCTCTCCTTTCCTTGTTAGTTGTCCATGGAGGATAGGGTGCCGTAGGTGTGGCCCTGTGATTTGTCCCGCTACTGGTAGGCGGTCAAGTCAACCCCACATGGGACCAACAGGTCATTTCTTAAATGCCCTCATCTGGGGATGGTTGTCTGCTGACCGGCCTGGAAAAACAGGACGAATCCCCACGGTGTACGCTCTCCCAGGCCGGCCTCTTAACACATTTGTTTCCACAAGGGCACAGGGACTTCATTGTCATTTATGGAGTCCCTCTAAAGCGGTGACGCTGGGTCCCCTCTTAGAATTCCACCACTCATTCCGAACATCCCAGAATGTCAGAAAACCTGAAGATGACCCCCATTCCCGGAGGCATGTTTTCAAAGCACTCAAGGGAAGGTGGGAAAAGAAATCAGAGTTACATTCTCTATTGTTTGGTTACAGAAATGAACCTGTTGGGGGAGGAAGGGGGTAAAGGAGAAACAGCAAGCAGGTCACCGACGATGTTGTATACGGCGGAACGAAAAGCCCCGGCCAGGCTCCTTTCTGTTAAGAAGAGAAGAGGCGAAGGCCACAGCAGCCTCGGGCAGGGCCACGTGGGGTCCTCCGTGAGCCCCCCCCCCATCGTGGGCAAGCACCCGCGTCGTGCGCTGTGCACCCTGGGGCCTGGTGCGGCACCCAGCACATATCAGGGATCAAGTCACTGCTGGTCACTGACCCAAAGCGCAACATGGAAGCAACACTGGGGCAAGTCCCTGTGGCTCCAAGACCCTGGGGTGACACGTGTCGCCTCAACATCACACCTGGACCTGCAGCGCTTTATCGTCTGCCAAACAGGGCCTTTGCCATCTGCCCCTGCCACCTGGGCGAGGTGGAGGCAGCAGCAGGTCAAGTCTACGTGGGTCCTGGTGGGGAAGCACCTGTACCTCGAGGCTCTTCAGTTAAACCCCTGCTGTCCCGAGCCTCCAAGGAGACAGTCTGGGGGCAACTGCTGGGTCTAACCCTAGGAGAAACCAAGGGCCCGGTGGACGTCCTTCCTCACCCCTGTGCCTCCCCTGGCCACGTCAGGCTGAATGGCACTGAGTCCCTGGAGGAGACAGCCTCTTCCGTCACCACGAAGTAAGAGCTGAAAGCCAGATGTTACTGGGCTTCCGGCTCCCCGCAGGCTCGCTCCAGTTACTCAGCAAACCGGCCAGGCCCACTGCGCTCAACCCCCAGTGCCGAGCTGGTGGCTTCTTGTCGACGTCCCGGGTGCAGGAGTCACCAGCTCTCACAGCACCCTTCCTGTACATGTGGCCAAAATGCACACGACCAGGCCGCTGCGCATCCCAAACCCACTCAGCACCCTAGTGTCATGGAAACACCACCATAAGGGCTTTTCTGTGGAATGCCACCTTTGCTGGAGCAGCTGATACAGTGAGAGTAGCACCTGCTTCCGGGGAGGAGGCGATGAACATGCCCTTGCGTTGATCGGCCTGATGCTCGGCACCAAGCGCAGAGCAGGGAAGAAAATCCCAGCCTCCCTTTCTCCTGCTCCAACTTTTCCCAAACACCCATCCTGGTCCTTTTAAAACCCAAGGAGTATTCCACCCCAATTTCCAGACTGTCACTACCCCGCAGTCTTCACGGCATGACACTTAATTCATTAGATGACGTAAGCCCGAAGCTGCCCATCGTGACAACTGCCAGGGACCAAAATAAAACCAGACTTTTCCTGCAAGTCTCGCATGAAAAAGCGGTAAGTGTTTCTCTAGGTGCAGGTCAGGACTCACCTGACAAAAGGATTTGGAGCCAGCTAGAGCATTATTTCCAAAATGAGGTCTGCGGGGGTGGCCCTCATATGTCATGTGCTCCTACATTCAGGGGAGGGTTTGTTCTGAGCGAGATTTACTTGAGAACCGAAAGCCAAGAAATTCAGATGTGCCTATTCTAGGACGGGTCTTCATGCTTACAAACAGGACCGTATAAGAGAAGTAACTATGGTCAGTTTGGGAGATCTGCCGGGTCGGGATGACGCCTGGAGTGACCGTGACACACAGTACGGGTCCCGCCTCCTGCGACTGCAGGGCTGACGGGAAGACTTGGCGTCCACGCAGCACCTCCTCCCTCAGGATGTGGAACCTGGGGTCCTACCACGGGCGGAGTTCCCAGCCTCACTGCCACGATGCATCAGTAACGCCGGGGGCGTTTTCCTGAGCACCTACTGCGCTCCCTGCACCGCGCCGGGATTACACACAACGTCACGGCTCCTCCTTCCTGCAACCACAAGCTCATTCCATTCTGCAAAGAAGAAAATCAAGGCCTTGAACCTCAAGAAACCTGCCATGGGGCCCAGACTACAGTGGAGAAAGGAGCGATCAGGATTCGAACCTCCCTGGGGGCATGCAGGCCACAAGAGCAACCACCCGGTCGGGCACCCCGATATCAGCAGCCCCGGTCAGCCTAGAAGTAGCTTCTCCAGAACCACGTGCTGTTAAGAGAGGAAAGGATGCTCTGAGGTTCAAGCCACAGCACGGTCCTCTTCTATTGGAACACTCTGGAAGCTGGGGAGCCGTGCGGGGTGTGCCCAAGGTGCCAGTTCCCATGCTAGACGCCAGGGATGCAAGGCTGAGCTGGCACGGCCATGCAGCGCCACCTGCACACCTGCACCCGTGAGCTGGGGTGCAGCGGGGCCCAGGCCATACCGGGGGGCTCTCAGTTGCCTGGAACTGAAGATGCGAGTTGAATGAACACACACACGTGTACGCATACACGCAGCTGTGTGCATGTAGGCGTATCTTCGTGTCTGTGTGCACGTTTGCATATATAAAACGTATGGACACACACACACACACACACACACACACACACACACACACACACACCGGTATGTGTGAGTCGGAGCTGACAGGAGTGTGACAGTGGATGGACATTCCCAACTCCACAAATCGTGCTGAGTCCACGAACACAGACTTCTCTGCCTTACCGTCTTGCTTCTAAAGGAGACACAACGGCGGCACTTGTGTTTCAAGGGGCTGGCGATTGCTACCTTCTCCCACCTAAAGAAGCTCATAAACCGCCTGGGGTTCTCCATGCGGTGGCTGGGCACAGTGTTCAGGATTCAGTCCCTGCAGGATCCCTCCTCCCCAGGAGGCGTGGACTTCCTGGCTCTCCCTGTCCCCACTGCAGGACGCACAAACGGACCCCTGACAGCCCGTCCAAGGTCCTTCCTCCGGCGTTTCTCTGCCCGCTGAGTACCAGAGCACACAGTCTACCCCGCCAATGACACGTGGCATGGTCTGCCCGGATTCTTTGTTCAAATGGCCACCCCGCCACCTTGAGTGCAGCAAGGGTTTTGGGAATCCTGAATTACTCACAGAAACTGCCATCGCACCAGGAACACAACTCCTGTTGAGTCCGGGTCTGAAGTTCCTCAAATCTATGGACAGAGGCAAGCTGTGTGTCTGCAGAGCACGGGTCATTTTTGCCACCCCAGTCCCATAAACACTTTCTGAACGCTCAGCACGCGCAGACACTGTGCCACCAGCCGGTATATGCATGATCTCATTTGGTCGTCCCAGAGCCGGGAGAGGCAGGAAGCACAGCTATCCTACAGGAGGGTACAAAAATTTGCAAGGACTGTGCGTGGTCCCATGGCGGAAGAACCCGAGTCTGTGTCCGGAATCCGCACACTTAGCCATCATGGATGGCCTCCCCAAGCCTCTGCAAAGTGATTAATAAAATCAGAGCACCCCAGATGTTTAGAACACTGTCTTCAGCACAGTCACCCTTTTGGGCGTCCTTAGAAAGTGCTCCCTTACTCAGGGGCCACCTGCCTCCCCCACGCTGGCCTCGGCTCTGCCTCTGCGGAGACTCCGACTGGGCCCACCCCTCCTATGCTCCGCGGACATCACACAGCTTCCTCCCCATCAGCCCAAGGCTTCCTCCCCCTCAGCCCAAGCGCACCCAGGACCAGCACAGCAGTGTCATTTGAATAACAGATTCACCAGTGCATTTAAATACAATTCCAGATACTCAAATTCAATTTACACACAGAATTTTAGGAATACATTATGTAAGGTGCTACGGATGAAAACAGTAGGCTGACCCCTAATGAGGTCACTGGATTCTACTCTATGCTGCCTGAAATTGACATTCAAATCGGACTGAGCCCAAATCTTGGCTCGGGGCATCAGCTACACCCAATTGAACACGCTCATTTTGCCAGATCAATAATATGAACGTGGCACAATATATCACATAAAAAGCTTCTTCCTGTAGCCATGGTTACAGCACTTTAAGATCTGGGCTCTCTGAAACTCACCCCCCAAAACCAGCAGCCACGATGACTCCTCATTTTCTTTACGGACAGTCCTATTTTAGTACTAAGCTCAAGTCACGGGTACTTTCTTCGGTTTTGGGTTTTTTTCTTAATTCTTTCACTCCAACACGTACATATTAACCACCAAAAAATACGGTAAGTCATGATTTACAGAAAAATCCCTATGTTTAAGTGAAGGCTTAATTTAGCATAACCCTGTGTATTGGTACTGGGAGCCTGAGAATTTTTTAATGTCTTACCCTTTCTCTCACTCTCTCTCTCAAAAAACAAAACAAAACAAAACAAAACAAAACAAAAAACATCTTTCAGTGAGCCTGTTCTAGAAACTACTGGGGGAAGTCACCTATCAATTGCCAGTCTGCGTGAAGAAACGGGGTGGTTCTCTAGGCCGGTGAAATCTAACTGCTAAGCGTTTACAGAGAGCTAAGGAACAGAAGCAGAGGCCGACTCTCCCGGACACTAGCCCAAACAGCCTCAGATCCAAAAGCATTAAGAAAAAAGTAAATTTGACAATGATTTGAGAGAAAGGTCTATTTTCATGACTGATGGCAATGAGGGCTCCTCAATGCCAATTTAATCACTTTTCCTCGATTTTCAAGTGCTTAAGTTGTGGCTCCAAGCGTTTGTGCACCAGTGCTGGATCTGCTGCACTGAAACGGGACAGGAGGGTGACTAACGTGTGCCTCGGTCTCACGGTCAGCCGAGGGCAATTCCGCCCAGCTTAGGAAAGCGAGGTTGCTCAACAGACACTCCGTCCTCCCACGGTGAAAAGTTCTGTCCTTGGGGCGCCCAGGTGGCTCAGTCGGTTGAGCGTCTCCCTCCGGCTCGGGTCATGATCCCAGGGTCCTGGGATTGGGCCCCGCATTGGGCTCCCTGGCTCAGAGGGGAGTCTGCTTCTCCCTCTCTGTCTCCCTCTGTGTGCTCACTCACGCTCTTTCTCAGATCTCTCTCTCTCAAATAAATAAATCTTAAGGGAAAAAAAAGTTCTGTTCTTATGAGCACCATTTCTATGTCACAAAGGCAAAGACCGTCCTTGATTGGAAGCCTAATTTATATAATCACTTTTTGGTCCAATTACCTGAACAAATAGACCCATCGGTGGGGACTTAGTGGACAGAATAGTCTGCAAATTTTTAAGCAGGGACTTTTGATAATCACCTTACAAGTAAGAGAAGAAACGGAGTCCCCAGGGGGCCACGACGACCCCCATCAGCGGTGCCCTGCGGGCCAGGACCTGAAGTCCAGCTCCCACCCAGGGCTCTGTCAGCTCCATCGGACTCATGTCTTTTCCAGGGAATATTTTGTCACCCCATCTCAAGACACTATTTTACATCTCAACTGTATATCCTTTTTCCAAGGACATATTTAATACTAGACTTAACTCTGAAACCAATAAGAAAACACATCTACAGACACAGTGGTGTTTCAAGTCCTAGTCTATGCCAGAGCAGAAAGCGCCTCACACACACAGTTCTGCCTTTTGGAAATTGATCTGTAGGTTTTACAGACTATTCATATCTTTGGTAAAGTATCTCAGATACAAGGCTGATGGGGTAGCTTGCAATCACAGGCATCATTATGGAACAGGTCGAAGGTGCACACCCATCAACAATGGACGAGAGTTACGGGTGTCTGTCAACACTGATAAACGCTACCAACCACGTGTGAAAGTGAAACCTGCCCCTCGCATTTAATGGCCTCCTGAGCTCTAGAAGGCAATGCATCCTCAGTGCAGGATTAAGCAACTTATCTGCAGACCCGCATCTTCTCCGAGAAGAAACAGGGAGAACGTCCTTAAGACCACCTATGTGGGGCGCCTGGGTGGCTCAGTTGGTTAAGCGACTGCCTTCGGCTCAGGTCATGATCCTGGAGTCCCTGGATCGAGTCCCGCATCGGGCTCCCTGCTCAGCAGGGAGTCTGCTTCTCCCTCTGACCCTCTTCCCTCTCATGTGCTCTCTCTCTCTCTCAAATAAATAAATAAAATCTTTAAAAAAAAAAAAAAACACCTATGTGCAGCAATGTCACCACAATGGCAGGGTGAAGAATTTACACAGCATTTTCCAAAATAAGTGATGTCCTTCACAGTTAGGACCTCGGAGATGATGTGCAAACTTGCAGCTGAGGAAGACTGGCCATCCGCGGCCTGAGAACCGGTGGCTTTCTGGGCACACCATCCCTAGGCCTTGGCCTCCCTGAAAACCTAAGAGCGCCCTGTTGGTGTGTGCCTGCCGCCACCAGGTCCTCCTCAGGGCAGCCCCCTGCAGGCTGGGGAGTGGCCGACCTCAGGCCCATCCCACATCTCTGCGTCCCCGGGGCAAGCACAGCTCATGGCACAGGCCACATTCACAGGCCACGTTCGGACCTGCTCCCAGAGTAAGCAGAATGGTTTGCGTCAAGGCTCAATTCAAAGGGCCTGTCCCCACTTAAAGAAAAGGAATAGACAAAAAATATTAATCATGTTTTCCTTTTAATAAGGCTTTTTAGTCAAAAGTGTAGCTTTGAAAATCTCTAGCTTGTTGTGAAAACCAGAAAAGCCAGGGAGCCGCCTCACTTCGAACACTGCCATGGCGAGCTGGACCGACGCGGGAAATCAAATGCAACACTTTAAAATCAGAGCCAACATTTAAAATTAGGAAGGATGATGCACGTCCTACTGTGATTCAAGGAGAAAGGACAAGTTCTTAACACAGTAAAACAAAACACAAAAGGTAAACAAATCTTTAGAAATCACTAGATGTGTGTGTGTGTGTGTGTGTATTTATATAATTAGGATTATCATCAACATTTAAAACTATTAAAAATAAGGTTGCCACCTTCACTTTTCTTTCAGTACCAGGGTGTTATTTTTTTAGGAAAAAAAAAAAAGGCTTCGCCCCAACCCTCAAGTTGCCAGACCCCAAGCCCGCTCTGTGCTGTACAACGCCCCCCCTCCCCCACGCTGAGCCCCCAGAGCGCCGACACCCAGTCCTGCTGTCGTCCTGGTTGTCAAGATGACAGGCCCACAAAAGCACAGCTGAGAGCAGAACTGCATTCTTCCCCAGGAAGAAAACACATTTGCCCACAATGGGTCTACAGAGTCTTCCAAAGCACCTCGTTGGTGGCTTGATAACCTGTTCATTTTGCCCAGAAGCAAGATGGCAATCTTAATCAAAGAGGGAAGCTAGATTTTTTTAAATAACTTAAAAAAAATCATTTTTATATAAAGCAGCAAAAACATCTTTTCCTCTCTGCAGAAAGAAAAATGTGAACAAGAAAACACAGCGATGTAAATGGACGGTTCATAAACTTTTGCTCAACTCAACCCCCCCCACCAGACGGCACCTCCTCTCAGGGCTACTGCTCTCTACCACGCTCAGTGCTATCTGAAGAAGATTCTTTGGTGCCTTCAGTCGCTCTTTTACTTTCCTCCTGATTTAAATTTCCCTTTTCTGACCTGGTCCCGTTGGGGATAGAGTTTTCGCCATTCACGAGCCCGTTTTCCACAGCCTTCACCCTGCCGACGGCCTCGGTGAGGGTGAGGGCCTCCTGCACCCCAGCCTCCTCCTCCAGGCTCCGCAAGGCCAGGGGCAGCCTGGCGCCCCCCGTGCCGCTCTCCTCACACCGGGGCAGCGGGGCCCCCGCCTGCACCTGCTTGCGATAGTGCTCCCGATTCGCAGCCGCGCTCTTCACCGCTTTCTCCAAAATCTCTTTTTCTCCTAAGCGCAGCTTGATGGCCATTGCTGCACGAACAGAAAGGTCGTGGTTTTTCAAGAAGGATTTGTCTTCCTGGAAAACGAGAAAGAGCAAAATTAATTATAAGAAGTCTAAATCAGCAAAAGTACAGCGAAAGAAGGCAGATCAGTTGTGGCCACGGACGGGGGCATGAGGGAAATGTGAGGGGTGACGGAAGGTTCTAGAACTTGACTCTGGCAGTGGCTGCAGGACTATGTGCTTATATCAAAATGTACACTTTAGAAGCGTGGGTTGTATTTAAATTACACCCCGAGAAAGTGACCATAAAACCAAAATGGTGAGACTAAATCAAACGGTGTCCCACCACATCTGACAGGGAACTTGGCTTATTTTAAAAAATCACTCCTTGTCTGTCTCGTGCACTGCCAGCTCCAGGGCTCGGCACTGGGCGGAATGAATGAATGAAGGAACGAGATGCATGTGAGGTTAGTGGTGCAATGGTAAACCTGGAAAGCACAAATGAAAACTCAGAATTACAGGAAAAGTGTTGAATAATTTTTAAAAATTCATCTTCCAGTCAACAATGCCTCAAGAGGATTCTTTTGATAAGTAGAAATGTGTTAAATAAGAAAATATTAATAAGTTGAATGAAAAATATCCAATATACAACGATTTTGCTAACGAAAGTCATTTACATTTAGGAAGGAATCTCTTTTTAAAAATCCCTGAAAACATGACAAAGCTCAAATCCTCACTGAAGCGATCTAATTACCTCAATAGTTGTTTTGTATGTTTTTAAAAGAAGCGAGGCTCGATCTTCAAGAAATGTCCAAAGTCTGACCTCATTGTCCCAGCTAACGGGATATTCAGAATTACCCAAAGTGAAGATTCTGTCGAGAGCATTATCTCCCAGCAAATGTTCCTTCAATTCTTCTGCAGAAATACAAACAGCCATCTGTGAGGGAGGAAACAGCACGGCTTCTCATTTTAACAAGCAGCCCACCTCGGAAAAGATCTTCCCCAGTGACGTCACCCGCCTGTGGTGAAAAGCTCTCCGGGATCGATGGGCCGGACCGGGCCAGGCTCTCCAGAGGAAGTCACCACTAGCTTTCCTGATAGGGAGTCCATACCAAGCCTTGGCGCGGCCCTCCATCTCTCGTTGCTTTTATGAGGGACACTGAGAGCTTTTAGACAGTTTCACAAGATACGTTTTAAGGACAAATCTACAGGGACACGTCCCTTATTCTGACGACAGCCTTCTCGCAAACCACGCGCTCAGTCACACCAACGGGGTCAAACAGACATTCAGGTGAACAATGTAAATAGTACAAACGGGTGACAGCACAACAATCCAGTGACCCTTCTAAATTTACATCAGATTGGTGCTCATGGCAGCAGTGGACCTGACAACGCTATTTATCTCCTCTTACAACACATAAACCACAAACCGAAAGAAATAAGAAAATGGACTATAAAAATCTCAGTTAATGAAAAATGTGCTTTTCCCCTCACTTGTCAGGAATTTAAACAGAAATTACAAATAAACACAAGAGAACATCTCAATTACCTTCAAATATATTTAAGAAGAGGAAAGGATTCAGCAAATGCTCTGAGCATTTCAGCTCCTGGCACATTATCTTCAAGAGACCCAAACATGCTGATCCTATTCATGCTCAAGAAATACACCCCAACTTCTTATGTAATTATGAGACAGTATCTTTTTCAGAGCAAAATGCCCCACAGCTGTCACTATTTACAATTCAAACTGAAGAATCTGCTGCCAGCAAACCAAACTTTTATTAGTATTAGTTAGAGGAATTCAAAGAAGAATACATCAATTGTCTTGACACGACAAATTATCTTTCTATGACTAAAGAGACACTAAAGAGAATCAGCAGACCTAAAATGATTCAGGCAGTTTGTTTTTTAAGGAAAAAAGAAGTTAATCTAAGGTTCAAAAAAAATTTATTAAGTGGCATTTGTTAGCAAAAGATCATGATAAAATTCAGGGTTTTTATATTTTGTATAAAGTGCTGAAAATTTAAAACATGCTTCCCGAGTGGTAGAGATTTCTTTTCAGAAGCCCCCTCACTAAGGTCACTGGTTTTGTTTTCTCCCTAAACCCACCCAGGTTCTGCCCTCAACGCTGAAAAGCTAAGGGGCAGAAGCAGAGCCTTTCTCTCTGCTACTTTTAACAGTGAAACTGGGCTTATTCACTTATGCATGGGAACATGAAACCACTAAGGGGGGGTGGGGGTGGGGGGTGACATGAGGCCGTGTCACCTTGTGACCAGAGGCTTCGTGAGTGGGCCCCTTCCCCTGCTTGCCTGCAGCTAACAAAGCCCTGACAGATCCTCCGAGTCCCCCCCGGGGCTCTGTGCCTTCACCCGGCCACCACAGGAGTACACATGGGGTCACCCCAGACAGTGACCAGTGCCCTCACTCCTCAACCTGGCTCTGTGTTGAACGCTGGTTCATCCAGACCCCTGGACTCCTAGGATCTCTTCCACGAATCCTGTTCTTTGCAAACCAGCAGGAGCCACGTGGGATGCCTGGGACGCAGGCTCTGATGAGCAGAGCCTGATGAGAATGAGCACGAAGTCTGCCCCACACTGAGCACCGACACAAATGACAGGGATCAGTATCACTGTCATCTCTTCTTATAAACTCCTACAGGCTATGAACTGTGACCTTCAATGTTATACTTCTGCATCGTATGCAAGAAAAGCCCACAGGAAACCCTTAACTCGAGCCACGACCGAAGTACAAACTAGCCGGAAGTTCTAACTTGAGGGGCAGTGAGTCTATAGCAATGTGGCTGCTCAGAAGGGACAAGTGCCATCTCGCAGCTCGGTGGGTTCCAGTAGCTGGTGTCTACACTGCCTGGGTCTGGGGACTGTCTCCACCACCTCCACCCTGATGTCAAACCCTGGACCGGACAGCATTTCTCCTGCAACCAAACATGAGGACAGGGGGGCCAAGGACAGCAGAGCCCAGTAGGCTCTGCCTCTGCAGACCAAATCGCCCCTTCCCTGCTGCTGGGGCAGCTTCCTTCGGAGAAGTGCTTATCTGTCTGCTCAACTAGATGGTCACTCACTTACTTCTTCCTACCCAATTTGGTTTGCACAGGATTTAAGGTAGTTTACAACAGCAAACACACACACACAATTACAAGTGAAACCTCAAGGAAGGGAATCATAAAGATCAGACCAGAAATAAATGATATAGAAACTAAAAAAAACCACAATAGAACAGATCAATGAAACTGGGAGCCGGTTGTTTGAAAAAAATTAATAAAACCGATAAACCTCTAGCGAGACTTACCAAAAAGAGAAATGACCCAAGTAAGTAAAATCACAAACAAGAGAGGAGAAATAGTAACCAATACCATAGAAATACAAACAATCTTAAGAGAATATTATAAAAAATTACAGGCCAACAAATTGGATAATTTGGAAGAAATGGATAAATTCCTAGACACATATGAACTACTAAAATGGAAACAGGAGGAAATAGAAAATTTGAACAGACCGATTACCAGCAAAGAAATTGAATCAAGTAATCAAAAATCTCCCAACAAACAAAAGTCCAGAGCCAGATGGCTTCACAGGCAAATTCTACCAACCATGTAAAGAAGAGTTAATACCTACTCTCAAACTATTCAAAAAATATAAAAGGAAGGAAAGCTTCCAAATTCATTCTATGAAGCCAGCATCACCCTGATAACAAAATCAAATAAAGACACCACAAAAAAAGAGAACTACAGGCCAATATCCCTGATGAACATGGATGCAAAAATTCTCAATAAAATGCTAGCAGATCGAATCCAACAGTACATTAAAAGAATTATTCACCATGATCAAGTGGGATTTATTCCTGGGCTGCAGGGGTGGTTCAATATTCACAAATCAATCAACGATACACATTAATAAAAGTATATGAACCATATGATCCTCTCCATAGATGCAGAAAAAGCATCTGACAAAGTACAACTATTCATGATAAAAATCCCTCCACAAAGTAGTAGGTTTAGAGGGAGAATAGCTCAACATAATAAAGGCCATATATCGAAGACCCATAGCTAATATCACCCTCAATGGGGAAAAACTGAGAAGTTTTCCAGTATGGTCAGGAACAAGACAGAGATGTCCACTCTCACCACTGTTATCTAACACAGTACTGAAGTCCTAGCCTCAGCAGTCACACAACAGAAAGAAACAAAAGGCATCCCAATCAGCAAAGCAGTAAAACTGTCACTATTAGCAGAAGGCATGACACTATATAGAGAAAACCCAAAAGACTCCACCAAAAAATTGCTAGAACTGATAAACGATTTCAGTAAAGTTGCAGGATACAAAATCAATATACAGAAATCTGTTGCATTTCTATACACCAATAACGAAGCAAAAGAAAGAGAAATTAGGCAATCAATCCCACTTACAATTGCACCAAAAACAGTAAGATACTTAGGAATAAACCTAAACCAAAGAGGTAAGGGATTTGTACTCTAAATTAAACTATAGAACACTTATGAAAGAAATTGAGGAAGACACAAAGAAATGGAAAGACATTCCCTGTTCATGGATCGGAAGAACAAATATTGTTAAAATGTCTATACTACCCAAAGCAATCCACACATTTAGTGCAATCACGATCAAAATACCAATAGCATTTTTCACAAGAGCTAGAACAAACAATCCTAAAATTTGTATGGAACTACAAAAGACCCCAAATAGCCAAAGCAATCTTGAAAAAGAAAAACAAAGCTAGAGTCATCACAATTCTGGACTTTAAGTTATACTACAAAGTAGCAGTAATCAAAACAGCATAGTACTGGCATAAAAATAGACACATAGATCAATGGAACAGAACAGAAAACCCAGAAATGAACCCACAATTATATGGTCAATTAATCTTTGACCAAGCAAGAAAGAATATCCAATGGAAAAAGACAGTCTCTTTATTTTTTTTTTAAGATTATTTATTTATTTATTTATTTATTTATTTGAGAGAGAGAATGAGATAGAGAGAGAGCATGAGAGGGGGAGGGTCAGAGGGAGAAGCAGACTCCCTGCTGAGCAGGGAGCCTGATACAGGACTCCATCCCGGGACTCCAGGATCATGACCTGAGCCGAAGGCCGTCGCTTAACCAACTGAGCCACCCAGGCGCCCCAAGACAGTCTCTTCAACAAATGGTGTTGGGAGAACCGGACAGCAACATGCAGAAGAATGAAACTGGACCATTTCCTTATACCACACACAAAAATAAACTCAAAATGGATTAAAGACCTAAATATAAGGCAGAAAACCATTAAAATCCTAGAGAAGAACACAGGCAGCAACCTCTTTGACATCAGCTGTAGGACTAGGTATGTCTCCCGAGACAAGGGAAACAAAAGCAAAAATCAACTATTGGGACTACATCAAAATAAAAAGCTTCTGCACACCAAAGGAAACAATCAACAAAACTAAAAGGCAACCTACTAAATGGAAAAAGATATTTGCAAATGATGTACCTGATTAAAGGGTTAGTATCCAAAATATATAAAGAACTTAACAAACTCAACACCCAAAAAAACAAATATTCCAGTTAAAAAATGGGTAGAAGACATGAATAGACATTTTTCCAGAGAAGACACACAAATGGCCGACAAACACAGGAAAAGATGTTCAATATCACTCACCATCAGGGCAATGCAAATCAAAACCAAAATGAGATACCACCTCACACCAGTCAGAGTGGCTAAAATTAACAACACAAGAAACAACAGGTGTCGGCGAGGATGTGAGGGCGCGGAGAAAGGGGAGCCCTCCTGCACTGTTGGTGGGAATGCAAACTGGTGCAGCCACTGTGGAAAACAGTATGGAGGTTCCTCAGAAAGTTAAAAATAGAACTACCCTATGATCCAGCAATTACGCTACTAGGTATTACCAAAGAATACAAAAATACTAATTTCAAGGGATACAGGCACCCCGATGTACACAGCAGCATTATCTAACAATAGCCAAAATATGGAAAGACACCAAATGTCCACTAACTGATGGATAAAGAAATTGTGGTGTATACATATAATGGAATATTACTCAGCCACCAAAAAGAATGAACTCTTGCCATTTGCAACGATGCGGATGGAGATAAAAAGTATAATGCTAAGCAAAGTAAGTCAGAGAAAGACAAATACCATATGATCTCACTCATTTTTTTTTTAAGATTTTATTTATTTATTTGAGAGAGAGAGAATGAGAGATAGAGAGCACGAGAGGGAAGAGGGTCAGAGGGAGAAGCAGACTCCCCGCTGAGCAGGGAGCCCGATGCGGGACTCGATCCCGGGACTCCAGGATCATGACCTGAGCCGAAGGCAGTCGCTTAACCAACTGAGCCACCCAGGTGCCCCATATGATCTCACTCATATGTGGAATTTAAGAAATAAGACAAACGAGCAAAAGGGAAAAAAGAGAGACAGACAAACCAAGAAACAGACTCTTAACTCTATAGAACACACTGATAGTTTCCAGAGGGGAGTGGCGGGGCGGGGGGAGATGGGGGAAATAGGTGATGGGGATTAAGGAGTGCACTTGTGATCAGCACAGGGGCTATATGATTCCCATATTGTACATATTACACTATACATTAACTAATTGTAATTTAAATAAAAACTTAAAAAAAATGTAAAAGTGAAACCTCAGGACCATGGGATTGGGGCGGGGGGACACATTTTCAGACAAAAAATGAAAATGCAACCACAATAGGTCAAATGTCAGTATAAGAAACCCCAAATGTCTTGTCTTAAGTAAACATAAAAGTAGATGCTCAATACATACATTTAACACTTTCTGTACCCGAAATCAGAGGCTGCAGACAAGAACATTTTGTGATGTAAACAGATTCTGTTTGCAGCGTTAATGACTCTAACAGGATGCCTGACATTAAAAGCTTGCCAGCAGTTTCAGATCTGGAACGCAGAGTCGGCTGCCCAGTGAAGTCCTGTGGCCCACGTATGCCACGCTGACCACGTGACGTCAGAGGGCACTCACGTCAGCACGCGCGAGTGAGAGGAGCCTGTCTGCAGAGCGAGGACAGCAAAGACTCCCCTCTACAAACGCAGAATTTTCATGCAGACAACCCCAGATGTTTTAAGTTTTCTTCCAACCCAGTAGGGAACCAGTTGTTTATTACAGATGAATATTGACAACACATCAAGGATTTAATAAAACATTTCCAGGGTCAAACAGATCCACTTCATTTTCCAATAGTGCCTTCTCCCCTCTCCCCAAAAAGTGCTCTAGTTTTAAACAATTGTATCTTTAATCTGAATCTTTAATCTAAATCTATGATTTACACCTCATGAATTTTTTAAAAAGTCAACATCTTTTTTTCCCCCCGGAAATCATTTACCTTCGGTCATGCAGAACACGCGGAGAAAAGCCAGGAGCTGCGCAGAGACCGGTGGCTCGGTAAAATGCAGCGCAAACACACTGGAACTGACAAAAGTGGGAACAGCATTAGCCCCCCTGCCTGGGCACCTGCTCCCGGCAAGTGAGATCCCTTCACTCTACACTCTGCAGGGTGGGTGATCCTCAAGGGGTGCCCACCCCTCGCCTGAGCCCTACAAGTACTGCCTTGGATGCCTGGGAAGCGCAGGACGGCGGGCTTCCCGGAGAGGACGGTGGTGACTGCCGGCTGTCCGGCTGTCCGGCGTCTAAAAGCCTTCACCTCAGGGTGCACACGACATGCTCAGAGAATTAAGTATGCCCATGGTTCTCAAAAAATGTTAACAATAATTTATGTTGAGTTCACATTTTAATCATTAATCAAATATTGACAAGTTCAATAAAAACAGGTCTGGATAATCCATTTTCATTAAGAACGGTTCCTCCATTCCCCGGAGAACTAATAAATCATAATTCTTGTCCTCTTTATCATTTTGCACCTCAAATGCAAGAAAATCGCAAAGAATTTAGCCAGAAATTCCTGAATGGGGATCATGACTTCATTACAGAAACTAATGGTGGCAAAGAATTAAATGAAACAAATTGATCCGGGTCATTAACCTTTTCAAGGTGAAAGACACTAACGATCCACAGTATTTATTTAACTTAATGAGGAGTTCAGGCCGTGTCCCCTGGAATGGACCATGCCTGCTCCCAACGACACAATGATGTTTCTCTGAAAACACTGCTAAGTCTCCATGCATCTCTGTTTAAACCTGCTGTGCAGCAGGGACGAAGACATGAAGAAAAACCACTCTAGAGAAGTTGTATTAATGCACCAACAAAACACTACACAACTGGAAATACTTCAAGGGACATGGGAAAGAGGTGAGCGTTTCCGTACGTACGTGGGGATGCCGGCACGGGCCAGGACCTCAGCCTTCATGGCGTACAGCCGGTCACTCTTACTCACTCCCAGCTTTATTTTCACTCTGTCGTGTGAATTATTGTCAAAGAAAAAACCACTGTGGATCACAAACTCTGCATTTGACCGAGTGCCATAAAAAATGTAAATCTGAGATGCAGTAAAGAAAAAAATAAAGGGATATAAAAGAAATTCAACATCATTCTCAATACAGAGCAGGGCAAAGGATCAGTTCCCCTATGTTCAACTGGCCTTTCCACTAGGGACACACAACAGCTCTACAGTGACTATGCGTCTGCCTGCGATCCCGCAACCCCCCAGCTACCCGGACTGAGCCGGGTGACAGAGGGTGTCTATTCCCGCTGCCGTGGCGCTCCCTGCCTCCTCCCCGTCCCCGGGACAGCGAGACTAGTACATACGGCTGACAACAGGCAACCGTCCCCCCGCCTCCTTCTAATACAAGAGTCTCTCCTGGAACAAGATCTCAGACAACGTCTGTCAGACATTCATTTCCAGGTCCCGTAGCAATTCGGCACCTAGTCGGAGGGTTTCTAACTCTTCTGCAGGAAGGGCCGATCAGCACTGCGTTAGAGTAATATTGTTGGTTTTGTCTCAGTTGGAACGTCAACGGTCAGTCAACGGCCAACGTCAGTTCTGCTTTTGGGGGTTAACTGCTTGGTCATAAGCCCAATAGGCAGAAAGCAGGCATTCAAAGATGCGCATTTTCAAATGTACTGAAAGGCCTGACCCTGCCCCAACCCAGGTTATGAGAGAAAAATTCACGGATTAAAGTGGATATATAAGATCCATGGCTCCCAGTCCCCTTGTTTTTGCCATTTAAATAAACAGCCTCTTTATAAAGAAGGTTCTAATCAACAGAGAGAACAATGCAGATTATGTAATGGAAAATTATGTTCTACTGTCATAACACAAAGTTTATTTTCAGTTGACAGGATCACAAATATTAGGTCAACTGTGCAAGTAAGTGCCTTCACGTCTTTTTTCTTTGTGGACCCAAAGCACAGTATGTTTCTTACAGCTTTGGGTCTCAAGATGTGTTCCCTAACTAGTCCTAAATACAAATCCCCCACTTTTCTGAGTTAAATACCCTCTCAAACTGATCCACGCAGTATTAACCCCATGCCCACTGGCCAGCCGACCTTATGCCGCCTACCTGCTCTCCGGCCCGGAAGTCCCGCAGGGCGACACACTCACAGCGATCATCTTCCAGGTTGTAGCCGGTGGTGATCTAGGTGGGGGAGAGGGTGACAACTGTTAGCACCAAGGTCTGCAGTCCCCTCGCTCATGAGGGTCTTTTTCGGCAATTAGAAGATAAAAGATACCCAAAGATACTGCACTCTGCATGCTTTACTAAGCTGACAGAGAACTGCTTGGTAATTTCCATTAATCCTGTTTATACCAGAGATTCTTATACAAGATTCCGCACCTCGAGTAAAGGACCTAACTATTAGGAAAATACAGTGTACAGATTATCACTCGCTGGCCTCAAGCAGAGTCACTTGTCCCAAAGCAAGCCCCACAGATGGAAGCAGGGTCTCCTGGAGAACTCTAGCTGAATGGCAAATATCATTTCTCCCACGTTTGGCCACCAAGAAGTGAAAGCGTGTCTTCCGTTGGATAAAGAATCAGGGAAAAAGAAAAGCCTGTTTCTAGATTACGTACATATTTTACCCTGAAATTAGGGAAACTGAAACTTTCAGATAAGCAAAGGGAAAATAAAATAACTAAGCTGTAGCCTAAACATTTTCAGCTGCGTGCTAGGTTGTTAGCATCTCTAAGCCCGCTGCCCCAAACCCGCTCCCTACACCAGAAACCTGCATCTCTCCCCAGTCTCTCCTGTCCTGGGGGGCCAGGCAAGTCCATGTCTTGATGCACAAGGGCACAACGATATCCCTGGTGCCACTACCGGTTGGCACCTGAACTCCTAAATTTGGGCTCTTTCCTTCCTCGTCATTGCCCTGCGTGGCTGAGGTCCTTACCATTTGCAAAAACCTTCCGACCGGCTTCAAATTCCTCACTGTCCTTCCTGCATCTCTAGTGACACTACTATGTTGACCTCCTGTTTAAAACCTTTTGGTGGCCCTCCACTCTACCCATAGGAAAAAATGCAAATTCTGGAGCACAGCCAATTCATGAGGAGGCCCATGTCTCCCTCCGGCCTCTTGACCGGACGGCCTGCCACACCGGTCTCTGCTCCAGCTCCCTCATGCCTAGAACTACCTTTCGCACCTGTTTTACCCGAGCCCTGGCTTCTTTAGGGGTGCCTGCCCTCATCCCACCCAACCACCCTGCACTCCCAGAGCCCCTGTGCTGTCACCCCCCCCAACACCTGCCCCACCAGCCAGACCTGGAGCTCCCTTTTCACCTGTGTCCCCAGCAGAGCACCCTGTACCCGACACCTGGAACTCTTTGATAATATTTACTTGATGCATGAACCACCAGGGTAAGGAACAGGGTCTCCAATTTATATTAAAAGCTCCTTCTGGGGCGCCTGGGTGGCTCAGTTGTTAAGCGTGTGCCTTCAGTTCAGGTCATGGTCCCAGGGTCCTGGGATCAAGCCCCGCGTCGGGCTCTCCCCTCAGCGGGAAGCCTGCTTCTCCCTCTCCCACTCCCCCTGCTTGTTCCCTCTCTCGCTGTCAAATAAATTAAAAAAAAAAAAAAATCTTAAAAAAAAAAGCTCCTTCTTAGACGTCCACCCCTCAGAGCAGCCTCCCCAATCTCTTAGATTGTCTGAAACTGTTCATGAATTACTCTGACCTCCTCATTCTGTCCTGAGAAGCAACACTCCAGACCGCCGCAAGTGCTACTTGCTCATAAAGGTATCAACAGCTTGGATCCAAAAACTTACTTCCGAATCCAGGGAACGGCATTTTTAGGATGGAGGGCCATGGGACGATCATCCTTAAGCCCAGTATCCCCAGAACCAATGGCCTATGAACCGTCTACCTAGAAATCCCTCATGCTTCTGCTCTGCAAAAGCCAACAGAGACACAAAAGCGGTGACAGATGAACGCAGCTCCCAGGAATCTGGCACATCTCCACTCACAGGACAGTTTCAACACTTGATAAGATCAGCTCTGGGAAGTTCCTGCCCAATGTCAAAATCGCTTTTCTGACCCCAAAACATGATTCAGGTGACAAGGATGGAACAGGAACTGCCCAAGAGCTCCCTGCCCTGAAAGTCTGCAGCTCCACAGCCGTGTTTACACGGGCCCCAGCAGGAGCTGCAGAGAGCAGGAGGGCAGGCAGGGAAGCAGGAGGGGCGGGGAAGGGCCAGCAAGAAACAAAAATAATTAGGTAGAAACACGGGAGGTAGAAACAGGCCGGGAAGGGAGGCCCACGGAAGGGGAGGCATGGTAATGTTACACAGGGCACCCAGGGCAGCCTTCCTTGAGGAAGTCTGTGAGTGGTCTTGCAGACAGTGTTTCAGGCAACAGGAACCGCCCATGCAAAGGCCCAGAGATGAGTGTGTGCTGGTGTCTGAGGAAGCCCAGGTCCCAGACCTGTGTGTGCTAGAAGTATAGTGGGGACAAGTTGAGCAGGGAGCCTTGTCTGTTACTTATAAAAACCTAGGCTTTCACTTTGAGACTGGAAGCCTTGTATAAATCTAAATGTTTTAGATGTTTTAATACTCAACCAGAAAGACCTTGAAAAAGAGCCTCTCTCAATTCTGCTTAAATTTCCAGGAGAGTTACGCTCTCAAATACAAGGGCTGGTTACTCCAACATGCTTTACCTACTAGAACGGACACAGTGGCCTATAAACCACTTGGCAGTGTCCTCTGCACAAACCAAACCAGCTCAAGAAAGGAAAACTGCTGCTTCCATTAATTCTGAACCAGTCACGCAGAATTTAAAGATACATCTTATCTTACAATTTAATATGATGTCCATGAACTTGTCTGACTCTGTTTCTCCAAGTGGCTAGGAAATGGGCTCACACGTGCCACCCTCTCTGGCCCAGGGACCAACCCAGGCTTTTCCCTTCTCCCCTAGTTCCCTGCTGTTCCTGGTCTGGAATTACTGCTGTAGGCTCGGCTCTCCCATCTCTGCTCCCAGAAGCAGGTTTTTGTCAGAAGCACAGCGTTGCCGGGTTACAAATTTCTACCTACACCCTCGGTGATAGAACAGACAGACGACGACTGTCAGGATAGACACACACAAAACAGAAAATCGACCGTCTGAAAAGCCAAGCCTTAATTTCAAGGACCTTATTTTTAAAAAGAGATTAACTGTTAGTACATGTAATATACAACTTCATAGTGTTAAAATAGATTCTCAGATTCTACCAGATGCAATTTCCCTTGAAGCCTTATAATTACAAGGGAAAACGGTTCAACCAAGGTATGGAGTTAAGTATTCAGGGAAGACGACCACTGTAAGAAAAAGCACTACCATCTTGTAGAAACCTTCTAAAGGCCAGCGATGCTTCGCCAGCCCTGGGGTGGGATGCAGAGTTTATGAACAAAGCTAGAGAAAATACAGCATTCGTGGTTGTCACCCATGCATTACTTTTATTTTGAGATGCACTAACTTTTTGTTTTTTACTCCTAGAGGGAAAAGAGTGAATGGTTTAATCTGATTTACATGAAAGCAACACAAAAACCAGTGTGTATGTAAGGGTATGAGGGCACAAATGCACACAAAGGAGAGAAAGATTTGCACAAAACCATTAACCATGTACCTGGAGGGTGTTGAGCACAGGGACCCGGGCCAGGGGTAGGGCCGGGTGCTGGTGGGGTGCTGGAGGGGAAGGGAACCTCCATATTTTATTCCCGCAGAGGCCTCTGTTTAACTGTTTTTGTTTGTTTACAATAGAGTATGGACTTTTTTAAATTTTAGAAATAAAACAATAAACTCTAATGATCAATCAAGTTTGAGAACCAATGATCTAATGCAGTGAAGCAAAAAGAAAAATACTATAGTCAAATATTAAAAGCTTTTTGAAAAATTTTAGAACTTCGATCTTGTAATCAGTGTTAAGATAGCTCTGAAAGGAAAAAAAAACAAAAACAAAAAAGAATGAAAGTAAATAAAATATGCTGCTCCTTACTATGGCTAATTAAATTAAGCATATCTAAACTAAGGCAGAAATATAATTATAAGAGGGGAACTCTTCGTTCTCTACAAGTTAAGAGTATGCTGGTTGCTACACCTTTCCAAATTAGCACCAGGGTATTCTAGCTTCAAGTGTTTGGCACGTGTTACATGTGTTCTGGACATTTTGTGGGGTTAGATGTGAAATACTCATTTACAGCATTTTTTAAGCCCGTTTACAGTACTGCTAATAATAACAAAGGGAGCTGATGTTGAGAAAAGATGAACAAAAAAGTAACCAAGCTGGTATTCCAGTTATTATGCTTAAAAATTCAAAACATTCTGAAGTTGATCCTATTTCTCTATACGGGTATCAGGAAATCTTGCTCAGACAACCACCTCAGCACAGAGAACGCGTGAACCTCCACCGTTGCCGGGACCCCAAGGAACGCTGAGGAACAGGGAGCCGGCTTCCGTGGCTTCCTCCTTTCACATGTCATAATTAACAATCACCCTAAAATTTCCTTATTTTCTTTCTCAGTGTCTCCTACCCAGTGCTTCCCACGCCAACCCTGCGTGCGAGGCCGGGAGCCAAATGCCCCAGTGTGCCTCCTCCTTGCCCCAGCACCAGGGAAACCAGCCCCGGCTCCTGAACGAAAGCAGGTTAGGAAGCAGGGCCAAGGATGTGGCAGTGTGTCAGGTGAAGGGAAAGGGAACAGCGAGCAGTCAGAGAACATAATAGCCGGGAATGTAGTCAGCAAAGAGTGAAAACAAGGAACAAGAAAAGGAAACACAAGAAAGAAGAAAGGTTTTTTTGTTTTTTTTTTTCCCTTCAATAAATCAGTATTTTAAGACAGTAAGAAAAAAGAAACTTTGGTTTAGTCTGTGGTTCAATAAGATAAGAAAATGAATGTTTAGGCTGGAATTATGGCTTAGCAAATAAATGCAGTTCACTGTGGTTTCTGAAAGTGGAATGAGATTCAAGTTCCTGGTTTTTAGGATTCAGCGAACGCAGAGAGAGAAAAACACCAGCTTCTCTCTGTGGGAGGTCGGAGGGGTGGCTCGCCTTGGTTCTGCCTGCTCCCTCTGGAGGGAGGCAGCAAGGGGGCAGGATCTGCAGGTGGAATGTCCACTCTAAAGCTTATTCACCACAGCTCCCCGGATTAAACACAACGCAGAGGGGGCGTTACCAGGCCGTTGGTGTGATTGCACATGTCCCATAAAGGAATCAGCGCCAGGGTCACCCGGGAACCGTCCTCCGTGGGAATTTGGTTTTGTCGAGTCATAACAGAAGAGACTGCCCACCTGTAACAATCAGAAAAGAGGTGAACTACGGCAGGCACATTTCAGAGCCCAGCGCAGTGAGACCTCAACGAGAAACTATGGTTTGTCTGCTGTCTCACCAGTGTTCAAAACCTTACCCTAAGTACCACAGGTCATCCATGACTGGCCTTCTTATCATCATTTAAAATTAAATCTAGGACTGGGGGAGGAAGGGGAAACTGGGAGGGAAAAGGAGACAGAGAAAACCCAGGGGTGAGGATAAAGGGGGGATGTTCCATCCAGGGAGACAGAGGGTCTGGAAGGAGGGGCAGAGACAGAGATCTGCAGGCCTCCAGTCTTCACCACGGCCGGGGACCCCCACCCCGCCCCCGAGCCCACACCACCTTCTCCTACCCAAATGCTAACTCTGCACCTGTACGAAAACCTCAGTGAAAGGCAAACAACATAACTCCTTTCTGAGCAGAAACCCTCTAAGAACTCAACAAAATGTGGCATGTTATTTTTTATTACGTTGTGCAGTCAATTAAATCTTTTTGTTTAAAAAAATTATATGATTTCACTCATATGTGGAATTTAAGAAACGAAACAGAGGAGCATAGGGAAAGGGAGGGAAAAATAAAACAAGATGAAATCAAAGAGGGAGACAAATCCATAAGAGACTCTTAATCATAGGAAACAAACCAAGGCTTGCTGGAGGGGAGGGGGTGGGGAATGGGGTCACTGGGGGATGGGCATTAAGGAGGGCACATGATGTAATGAGCACTGGGTGTTATACACAATTGAAGAATCACTGAACTCTACCTCTGATACTAATAATACACTATATGTTAATTGACTGAATTTAAATTTTTATAGAAGTCCCCACTTCACACTAACATAGTCTATTTAAAAAGGGGAAAAAGTCCTCACGACCACCCCACATGAAAGTTAATCTCCACTATCACCTGGCCACCTCGGCTAATCCCCCACCACTACAGGTGAGGGCAATTTCTGTGTGGTTATTAAAATGCTGATCCTTACCCCAGCTGTCCATTATAACTTCTGCAGGACTACATGTCTGGGGGCTTTAACTGGTTACAGCAGGTCACTTCTTACTGAAGTACTTGCCACTTCCAAGATCCCCAAATCACTCAGAAACCAGCCCCCCAACGCACACAATACACAACACACACCAAAGATGTAAACACACACATACCACAACCATCCCCCGCCACACCCCAACACACACACACACACACACACACACACACACACACACACACACACA